>NC_057801.1:439121199-439472549 GCF_018294505.1 Triticum aestivum | reverse complement strand
CCCGCCATCCGCGCCGAGGCCCTGGTGCCGTCCCCGATGGCCACCGGCCTCGCGCTGCTTCGCCCCGCCCGCGCACGCGCTCACGGCCGCGGCCACCGCGCCGCGACTGGGCCAGTGCCCCGCTCGCTTCCCCCCCTACCGTCTCGGCCTACCACGGTGCTCGCCGACCTGCCTCCCTTCGCGGGCGCCGCCTACGGCCAGCTCGCCGTGGGTGTGCTCCGGCGAGCCACCCACCCGCAGCACCCCGCGCCTCCCTGCTTCCCTCGCTCCTCCTCCTCCCCGGAACCCGCACCACCTCGCTCCGGCCTCGCTTCGTCCGCCCCGACGCACCGTCCTGGCCACCCCCCCTTGCTCGCCGCCGTATGGGCAGCTCCTGCCGGCCCGCGTCGCCGGTGGCGCCCTGCTGCTTCCCCGTCGACGTTTCCCCTTCGGTGGCCGCCCGGCCTTGCCTCGGTCCTCCTCGCCCCGACGGTTTGGGCGGATGCCCAGTCGGGCGCCCGCACCCGCGCCCGATCGGCCCCCTTGGTCACTGCCGGGTGGGGCCCGATACCCTCTGGGCCACAGACACATGGGGCCCGCCCCCAGAACGCAAAAAAAATAATAATAATAAAAATAGAAAAATAAATAAATAATAAATAATAAAATAAATAAAAACAATAAATATAATTAATAAAATTAAAATGATTTAATAAAATTATTAATTAATTAATTAATTAATTAAGTTAATTAATCCGGTTTAATTAAATTAATTAACTAGTTAAGTTTAATTAAACTGTAATTAGATTAACCTAAACCCTAATTAATTTAAATAGAGAATGACAGGTGGGTCCCACTGGACCCACATGTCAGGGTTGACTCAGTCAACCCCTGTTGACTGCTGACGTCCGCGTGACATCATGCTGACGTCATAAATACATTTTTTCGAATTAATTAAATAAATAAATAAATTCCAAAATTGTTAAAATCTTTTAAAAAATCATATCTTTTAATCCGTAACTCGGATTAAAATATTTTCAACATGAAAGTTGCTCAGAACGACGAGACGAATCCGGATACGCAGCCCGTTCGTCCGCCACACACCCGTAGCATACCGAACACGCAACTTTCCCCCTCCGGTTCACCGGTCCGAAAACGCGAAACACCGGGAATACTTTCCCGGATGTTTTCCCCCTTCGTCGGTATCACCTACTACCGCGATTGGGCACACCTAGCATTGTTACTTGTCATGTCATGCATCGATATGCATTTGTTTGCATTGTATTCATTGTTTCTTCCCCCTCTTCTCTCCGGTAGACTACGAGACCGACGCTGCTGCTGCCCAGTTCGACTACGGAGTTGACGACCCCTCTCTCTTGCCAGAGCAACCAGGCAAGCCCCCCCCCCCTTGATCACCAGATATCGCCTATTCTACTCTATACTGCTTGCATTAGAGTAGTGTAGCATGTTACTGCTTTCTGTTATACCTATTCTGATGCATAGCCTGACATTGATGCTACACCTGTTGATACCTTACCTGCAATCCTAAATGCTTAGTATAGGATGCTAGTTTATCATCATTGGCCCTACATTCTTGTCAGTCTGCCTTGCTATACTATTGGGCCGTGATCACCTGGGAGGTGATCACGGGTATATACTATACATACTACATACTACACAGATGGTGACTAAAGTCGGGTCAGCTCGAAGAGTACCCGCGAGTGATTCACGGATTGGGGGCTGAAAGGACCTTTGTCCCGACGGCCCTCTGTGTGGATCTTTGTGGCGGAGCGACAGGGCAGGTTGAGACCACCTAGGAGAGAGGTGGGCCTGGCCCTGTTCGGCGTTCGCGGACACTTAACACGCTTAACGAGATCTTGGTATTTGATCTGAGTCTGGCTACGAGCCTATACGCACTAACCATCTACGTGGGAGTAGTTATGGGTATCCCGACGTCGTGGTATCAGCCGAAGCACTTCAGACGTCAGCGACGGAGCGGCGCGCGCCGAATTGGACTGGAACGCCACTAGGCTAGGTCTGCTTTCGGCCGCCCACGCAACGTGCAGGTGTGCTCAGGGCGATGGGCCCAGACCCCTGCGCGCTTAGGTTTAGACCGGCGTGCTGGCCTCTCTGTTGTGCCTAGGTGGGGCTGCGACGTGTTGATCTTCCGCGGCCGGGCATGACCCAGGAAAGTGTGTCCGGCCAAATGGGATCAAGCGTGTTGGGCTATGTGGTGCACCCCTGCAGGGAAGTTAATCTATTCGAATAGCCGTGATCTTCGGTAACAGGACGACTTGGAGTTGTACCTTGACCTTATGACAACTAGAACCGGATACTTAATAAAACACGCCCTTCCAAGTGCCAGATACAACCGGTGGTCGCTCTACCTCAGGGATATGAGGAGGGGATCGCCGGGTAGGATTATGCTATGAGATGTTACTTGGAGATGCTACTTGGAGGACTTCGACCTACCCTCTTCTGCCTGTTGCAAGACGAAGGTGACCAGAAGCGTAGTCTTCGATAAGACTAGTTATCCCCCTCTTATTCTGGCATTCTGCAGTTCAGTCCACATATGATACCCTTATTCCATTTGATGCCCATGCATATGTAGTGTAGCTCCTTGCTTGCGAGTACTTTGGATGAGTACTCACGGTTGCTTTCTCCCTTTTTTTTCCCCTTTCCCTTCTACCTGGTTGTCGCAACCAGATGTTGGAGCCCAGGAGCCAGACGCCACCTTCGACGACGACTCCTACTACACCGGAGGTGCCTACTACTACGTGCTGCCCGCTGACGACGACCAGGAGTAGTTTAGGAGGATCCCAGGCAGGAGGCCTGCGCCTCTTTCGATTTGTGTCCCAGTTTGTGCTAGCCTTCTTAAGGCAAACCTTGTTTAACTTATGTCTGTACTCAGATATTGTTGCTTCCGCTGACTCGTCTATGATCGAGCTCTTGTATTCGAGCCTTCGAGGCCCCTGGCTTGTAATATGATGCTTGTATGACTTATTTTATTTGTAGAGTTGTGTTGTGATATCTTCCCGTGAGTCCCTGATCTTGATCGTACACGTTTGCGTGTATGATTAGTGTACGATTGAATCGGGGGCGTCACACCAGGTTACCCACCACGTTGTCGTGGTAGAGGAACAATGCGGCGACTCTTCTTCTATGTTAAAAACCAACTACATCCGGATTCCGGATCCCTCCATGCCGGATTCCCGCAGAGGGACGGACGCTAATCAAATATTGAACCTAAAGTCAGGCATCGGACCAGATTTGTTGGAAAGCGCTCAGCAAACCAAGCTTCCGAATCCGGAAGCTTCTTGGCCTTTGAGCCTCAGAACGAGCGGGGTTCCGAACTTAATTCCACCCGCCCACCCAAACATAAGCGATCTATCTCGAATACGACAAGAGCTCGATGAAACAGTACATCATTACTGGGCCAGATTCCTCCTAGTTATGAATAGGATAAAGGACTGCCGTGAAGAAAGCGTGATTTCAATCTTCTACAACAACTGCACGGACAAGGGAATCATAAACGCCATGAGTCGTCGTGAAGTTACACGCTTCACCGACCTAGCGACCATTGTACAAAAATACTGCGCGATGGAGAGTGCCTGGAAAACCGAAACTAGGTTTTGGGACAATCCGGCCCTGAATACAACCCCAGTCCAAAATAAAAGGGTGCGTCATACTCAAGCACCTGGGTTAAAAACCAAAAAGCAAAAAACCCCTAAAGGGTACGGAACCGTACTGGAGGGATGGCTCGACGGACCCTGCAAAATCCACAGCACGGAGGGCGCCACTCCAACACATAGCCTTCGAGCATGTTGGATACTACGACAGGTGGCTAAATGTGGCGTAGGCTTTTTAGCCCCGGGCAACCAACCCAGCAGTACCAGTGCGGTACTAACAGTCTTCGAGACTTTCGCATCAAATAACATGCGGAAACGAACAATCCGCAGCCTCGCCGAAGTCTACCAAGTAGCAACAACAAATCCATGGAGCGACACGGCTATCACCTTCAGTGCCAGCGACGAACCTAAATTCCGAACAGCTAGAGCACCAACCGCATTGGTCCTCAGTCCGATAGTGGACGGTTTCCGTCTTACTAAGGTGCTCATGGATGGCGGCAGCAGATTAAACCTCATCTATGAGGAAACCCTTCAAAAAATGGAAATTAACTGGAACCGCATTGAGCGAAGCAGCACAACCTTCAGAGGAATAATCCTTAGTCGAGAAGTACGCTGCACAGGAAAAATCACACTAGATGTAGTGTTCGGCTCACCGGACAATTACAAGTCCGAAGAGGTCACGTTCCAAGTGGCCCCATTCGGCAACGGATATCACGCTTTGTTAGGGCGAGAGGCATTCACAATCTTCCAAGCTATACCCCATTACGGGTACATGAAGCTCAAAATGCCCGGACCCAACAGAATAATCACTCTCGCCAGTGATCCAGATACAACACTCCGCGCTGAAAATAAGACAGCCGCACTGGCCCTAGAGGCATTGTCCGAAGCCCTAGCGGCAGAGGAACTAACTGCGCTGCGCTCCATGGTGGATAGGGATGATGTGATACTCGATAAGAGGTCCAAGTCCACCTCTTTTAAACCAGCATACGAAATAGTCAAATTTTAGGTCCATCCAACGGACCCCACAAAGACGGCCTCCATTGGGGCATAATTAAGTCCTGATGTCAAAACCGCACTACGAGAATTCCTTCGGGAAAATTGGGACATTTTTGCCTGGCACCCTTCAGACATGCCAGGAATCCCACGCAGGCTGGCAGAGCATAGCCTAAATATCCTAAAAGGATTCAAGCCAGTCAAACAAGCTCTTCGGCGATTTTCCGAACCCAAAAGACAGGCAATGGGAGAGGAGCTAGCCAAACTCTTAGAAGCCGGATTCATCAGAGATATAAAACATCCGGACTGGCTAGCCAATCTAGTAATGGTACCTAAAAAGGACAAATCCTGGCGCCTCTGCGTCGATTTTAAAGACCTTAACAAGGCCTGTCCAAAAGACCCTTTCCCTCTCCCCCGCATCGACCAAATCATCGATGCTACCGCAGGGCACGATTCATTGTGCTTCCTCGACGCATACTCCGGATACCATCAAATCAAGATGGCAGAGAAAGACCAGGCCGCAACGGCATTCATTACTCCATATGGGCCATTCTGCTTCAACACAATGCCCTTCGGACTCAAAAACGCCGGCGCAACATATCAGCGCATGATTCAAACATGTCTGGCTACCCAGGTAGGCAAAACAGTAGAGGCATACGTAGATGATGTGGTCGTCAAGACCAAACACGTCGAAACTCTGGTAGAAGACTTGAGGGTCACATTCGACAACCTCCGAGCATATGACATTAAGCTCAATCCGGAAAAATGCGTCTTCGGAGTACCAGCCGGAAAGCTCTTGGGCTTCATTGTATCCGGTAGAGGAATTGAAGCAAACCCGGCCAAGATCCGAGCTCTGGCACAATTGGATATTCCAAGAGACCTCAAGCAAATACAAAAACTAACCGGATGCGTAGCGGCCTTAAGTCGCTTCATCTCTCATTTGGGAGAAAAGGCTTTGCCCCTCTACCGCCTCCTCCGGCGCACCGTACGTTTCGAATGGAGATGCTGCCATAGCCGGACTCGAAGAAATAAAGGCCATACTGGCAACAAATCCGGTCCTGGCCGCGCCCAACCTGGGCGAACCTATGTTATTATACATCGCAGCAACACATCAAGTCGTCAGCGCGGTACTCGTCGTCGAACGAGAAACAGAAGGGCACAGATTCCCTCTTCAAAAACCAGTGTACTACGTATCCACTGTTCTAACTCCATGCAAGTCCCGGTACCCACATTATCAAAAGATAGCGTATGCGGTGTTCATGGCATCCCGGAAGCTGCGACACTACTTTCAAGAGTGTTCCATAACGGTGGCCTCCGAAGTACCTCTCAATGATATTATAAACAATCACGACGCAACAGGCAGGATTGCAAAATGGGCTATAGAGCTCTTACCATTTGACATAACCTACAAACCACGGCGAGCTATAAAGTCGCAGGTTCTGGCTGACTTCATCGCCGAATGGACCGAAGCCGAACTCCCTAAAGAGTACGGTGCGTACTCCAACTGGATCATGCATTTCGACGGATCCAAAATGTTGGCTGGCTTGGGGGCTGGCGTCGTCTTGACGTCCCCAACTGGAGACACAATCCAATACGTACTTCAAATAATGTACATGGACTCCAACAACGCAGCCGAATACGAGGCCCTTCTACATGGCCTCCGGATGGCAATCTCCATGGGCATTCAACGCCTAGAGGTGCGCGGGGATTCAAACCTCGCAATATCCCAAGTAAATGGAGACTTTGACGCCAAAGACCCAAAAATGGCAGCTAACCGCAATGCCGTCCTAAAAATGTTAGCTCGGTTCGAAGGACTCGAATTCCACCATGTAGCCCGGGATAATAACCAGGCAGCAGACGTGTTAGCACGCATCGGCGCGAAACGAGACGCCGTCCCTCCAAAAGTCTTCCTGGAACGGCTCTTTAAGCCATCCGTATTATGGGAAGAGGAGTCCGGAAACAACAATCCGGAGCCAGCTGCATCACCTAACTCAGACCATTCTGACACAATCGGCGGCTCAGCCAATGAAATAACACCTTCAGCCCACGAAATAATGGCAGTAATTGCCCCGTGGACAGAACCATTCCTAGCCTACTTAATCCGGCAGGAACTTCCCGAAGACCAAAATGAGGCCCGCTGCATAGTTCGGCGATCTAAAGCCTACAAGGTTCATGAGGGAGAACTTTATAAGAAAAGCACAACCGAAGTCCTTCAAAGGTGTATCTCCGAAGAGGAAGGGCGAAATCTCCTGGCTGAAATTCACGCCGGACTCGGCGGGCATCACGCTGCAGCCTGGGCCCTTGTAGGCAAGGCCTTCCGCACAGGATTTTATTGGCCAACAGCCCGGGCAGATGCTCAGGACTTAGTCCAACGATGCGTCGGTTGCCAGCTCTTTGCTAATCAGAGCCACATGCCACCCACCGCCCTCAAAACTATACCCATCACCTGGCCGTTCGCGGTCTGGGGGCTTGACATGGTTGGACCCCTTAAAGGGGGAATCCACAAGCACAAATACTTATTGGTCATGGTGGACAAATTCACCAAATGGATTGAGGCCAAGCCGGTTAAAACGGCAGAATCCGGACCTGTGATAGACTTCATATCCGGGGTAGTACACCGTTTCGGCGTCCCCCACAGCATCATCACTGACAACGGCACGAATTTCACGGCCGACGAGGTTAAACTCTGGTGCAAAAACATGGGCATCAAGCTCAATTACGCTTCAGTCTATCACCCCCAAACTAACGGTCAAGTCGAGCGAGCAAATGGTCTAATCATGAGCGGCATCAAACCCAGACTAGTGCGGTCCCTCAAGGAATCTAACACGCGCTGGGTAGAGGAGCTCGACTCTGTACTCTGGGGGCTGCGGACCACGCCAAACCGAACTACTGGATTCACACCATTTTTCATGGTGTACGGCGCAGAGGCAGTTCTGCCCTGCGATATAATTCATGACTCACCTCGTGTGCACATGTACGAAGAAAGAGAAGCCGAGTTGGATCGACAGGACAGTTTGGACGCCTTAGAGGAGGAGCTGGACGTAGCAAAGGCTCGTTCCGCATTTTATCAGCAGTAGGCTCGAAGATATCAAAGCAGAGAAGTACGGGCCAAAACTTACAATGTTGGCAAACTTGTTCTACGCCTGCCGGACAAGAAAAAGGACAAACTTAAGCCCAAGTGGGAAGGTCCCTTCATCATCGACCAAGTCCTGACCGGCAGAGCATACCGTCTACGTAACGCATCTGACAACCGACTCGAGTCGAACCCATGGAACGCAGCCTGTCTCCGAAGATTCTACGCCTAACGCCGGACTCAGAGTTCGTCTCACTCCCCCGTCCACCTTCTTATATTTTTTACTGTCTCTTGTCCCCCTCCTTCTTCCCACCTTTTTTTTCAATACCTTTCTTAGGCTGATTTGCGCTTTGTTCGCACACACTTGATGTGCTCCTAGCACTCATTATACCTGGGGGCTTCTTTAACAGAAGCTTATTCACACGGGCTTCATGCCCAATACATGTGTCATACTTCCGCATGTACCTTTTATTCACCATTATATGCATCGATATGACTTAAGTTTTGGCCAAGTTGGGTTGCCTAGCTCCTGTGCTTACCCCTACGTTCCCGATTGTTCGGCTAGGAGGTAAAGGGAGCACCTCTGCGATTGTTAGTGCCGGGTCAGCCGGATGTGTACCTCAGACTGGGTGAAGCCGAAAGCTAGCGTTCTTAAGAGAATATTCGGTCGGTGACTTGAAAGATGATTTGTTACTTACTTATTTATCTGCCCCCAGATGCTTTTTCTGCTATTTTCGCAGTCCGGCATTGCACTTTAGGGCATGCCTCCCAGGGAAAGGAACCCTTAACGGAACTATTCTCCCTGGAAGATGTTTCTTACTAACCATGTAATATAACATAGCTAGTTGGGTACTTGTCTGATAAAGCAATTATGACCCCGACGCCTTGTCTCCATGCATGCCCCAGTTCTTTTATAACCGTAAGGGTATTCGGACACACTCCGGACTGTTGGGTCCCGAGCTTGAAGCCAAATGGTCCGCAAAGACAAACGATCTACAATCCAGCTAGAAGGCATTCTACATGTCATTTTAAAAAAAAATTACATCGTCAAACTGACTGATTGTACTCCTCTTCAATCCCATCTAATAGGCTGTCTAATTTACAGTCCCGTTGGGAATATTTCGCGGCCAGCTCTACTTGGCCGTACATCAAGCTCACAGGGATCTCCTTCCCATCAGGCCCCGTAGGTCCGACCTCGGCCATGTGGTTCGGGTCAGCCTTCGGGTACCGCGTCTTCACCATGGCCCAGGCCTCCCTGGTGCCTTGACGGCAAGCCGATATCTTCCACAAACGGAGGCGTCGCCGTGCTCCCTGAAGCTTCTCAGGAAGCCCTCCAAGGCCCTCGGGCAGGGAGACGGAAGGCCATAAGGCCTGAACGACGCCACTCATCGCCTGCCGAACACGTTCGAGCAGTTGCACCAGCTCGGGAAGTTGGTTACCCGTTGAACCAGGCATTTCCTCCGCAGGGCGACCTGTGAGCACACCTAAAGACACATTTCTGTCAATCGACTTCCTCGCTGAATTCTTCTTTTCAAGGAATTTGCTCAAGCACTTACTATAAATGCTGCAACGAAGCCGCTGATTCTCCTTCACGGAGCCAGACAGCTGGGCCCGAACACCTTTCAGCTCTTCTCCTAGCTGGGTGTGGGCATCTTGGAGCTTGTTTCTCTCCTGCTGCACCTTCATAAGCACCCTCTCGCCAGCCTTTAGCTGACGTAGTAGCTGTTGCTTGTCCGGATCTAGTCCGGCGCCCTCTGCAATATTATTGTCAGATTTACTCACAGCCACACTTTGTTAACTACTTATCTTTTCAACATACGTATTACCAGCGGGGGTCTCTGTGGCTCCCCCTGAGCTGGCTAGTGTGGCCTCAAGTTGGGCCTTGCACTCTTGAAGCTCCTGGGACAGGTGGGTATTCTTCTTCGTAAGATCCTGCATAATAAATGATCCTTAAATCAGTTGTTTTAACTATTTTAGGTCTCGGGGGCTACTAGCATATATAACTATTAAAATTACTTACCCGTATGTGCTTCACATACTGCTCCGTGGCTCTGGTTAAACCATCTTGAGCGGCACGGAGGTGCGCGTTTCCCGCATCAAAGGCATTCAACGCCTCCGGGGAAAAACACGCGTCACGAAGAACTGTCCGGCGATGCCTGTGATTCATGGTGCTCTCCACCTCAGATCGGGTGGCGGACAGCCTGTTGGCATCCTCTGTCGGAGGAGCATCCGACTCTTGCCTTGTGTTCGCCTCCACTTCCGGACCACGCGATGGAGCATGGCTGGCGGAGCCTTGATTGGCAACCTCTCCGGACACTGTCCGGCGAGCGCTCTTCCTCCTGGAAAGAGTTATGAGCGTTAATATACCTCATAGGGATCCTTCCCTTAAAAACAACGGTGCGCCGTACCGTTGCGGCGACTTTTCGATTTGCGTCGCACTCCTCTTCCGCCTGCTGGGCCGAACTGACCCTTGCTGGTCAACCGCCGCAGGTTCAGCTTCCCGCCTTAAAGGCGCCTCCTGCGATGCACCATCAGTATAGGATGGTCAGAATTAAGCACGGATCAAATGATGGTGACAAGACCTCGGTCGTAGTCACCTGGGAGGCCGGAATCAAGCTAGGGTAGTCAGCCGTAATGGCGACTAGGGCATTGTCCATGCTAAGTTGGTGGAACACCCCGTCAATCAGCTCCACCTTTATGTCCGGATCCTCTTCGGAGGTCGGATCAAGGGATCGTTCCGGATCCTCGGGCTGTGGAGTTAGGCTTCGTATGCCCTCCACATCCCGGTGCAGCTCCTGTGTCGAAATCACAAAGTAAAATACTTGACTTTGGAAGTATGGATTGGGTAGATAAAACGTCCGCTTACCCAGCTCCGAGGGTTATTCATGGAGAATCCGTTCAATGGATTCGTGCGGAGAAAGTCCTCCTCCTCCCCCTTGTACAAGCCGGACATGATCTTTGCCAGATCGGCTGCCGAGCTCGGCCCTTTGCGGCCATGACGGGTGGCGTCGTCTTCCCCGTTGAAGTCCCACATAGGGTGGCCCCTATATTGGAGTGGCTGCACCCCTCGCATAATGCACGTGGCCATGATTCCAATCATGGTCAATCTAGAGTGGGCCAGTAACCTAATCCGGCCCATCAGATAATGGACGCTCCCATCCTCCTCCCGTTGAGGGGCTCCGCGGGCGCCAACTCAGGCATTTCTTCAAGGGAGCATTGCTGAACTCCGGGAGGCCGATCCGAACTGGATCCGGCAGAGGGGCGTCCTCCATGTAGAACCATTCTGAAGGCCAGTCTTCAGACGCCTTCTTCGGGGTGCCGGATAGATATCCGGTCCCAGCGATGCGCCATATTTCGGCTCCGCCCACTTGATATATCGACCCCTCAAAGGAACGGGGTACGAGGCAAAACAATCTCTTCCACAGCGCAAAATGGGGCTCGATGCCCAGGAACAGCTCGCAAAGAGCTACAAAGCCCGCGATGTGCAAAATGGAGGCAGGTGTGAGGTGGTGAAGCTGGAGTCCGTAGAACTCCAGGAGCCCCCGGAGAAACGGGTGTATGGGAAACCCGAGTCCCCTTATTAGATAAGGGACGAAGCATACCCGCTCTCCTTTGGAAGGGTTGGGGACGCTCTCCGCCTGCTTTCCGCCCTTAAAGGTGGCTAGTCCGGCTTGAACCGGAACCATGAAAGCTGGGGGAAGATATCCCTCGGTTTGGAGCGCCACTAGCTCGCTGTGCGGAACGGAGCATCTCCCCCAATCTCCTGGCTTAGGGCTGGGAGCACGAGAGGAGGAGCCGCGTCGACTATCCATGATGGAATGGATTTTTGTCAGAAGCGCTTCGATGAGAACTTGCGAATGGAGGATGGTGTGAGCTGGATCTAGATCCTCGCCTCTCTTATAGGCGGCTCGTTCGCACGGCTAGGGGGTAAAATGTAAAGATACCCTAGCTTTTCGCATTCATACGACACGTGGAAGAAGGCCATTATTGGGCGTAGAAGCCAAGGAGCGCAACATTTATAAGGAAGCCGGACACTATTCGACAGGAACATGAAGTTTGAAGGAGAACCCGCCTTGCAACGCCGAAGACAATATACGTGTCGGACTCGTCGTCGCTAAAGCCCGGTTCGGGGGCTACTGAGGGAGTTCCGGACTAGGGGGTGTCCGGATAGCCGGACTATCGTCATCGGCCGGACTCCAAGACTATGAAGATACAAGATTGAAGACTTCGTCCCGTGTCCGTATGGGACTTTCCTTGGCGTGGAAGGCAAGCTTGGCGATACGGATATGTAAATCTCCTACCATTGTAACCGACTTTGTGTAACCCTAGCCCTCTCCGGTGTCTATATAAACCGGATGGCTTTAGTCCTTAGGACGAACAACAATCATACCATAGGCTAGCTTCTAGGGTTTAGCCTCCTTGATCTCGTGGTAGATCCACTCTTGTAACACACATCATCAATATTAATCAAGCAGGACGTAGGGTTTTACCTCCATCAAGAGGGCCCGAACCTGGGTAAAACATCGTGTTCCTTGTCTCCTGTTACCATCCGCCTAGACGCACAGTTCGGGACCCCCTACCCGAGATCCGCCAGTTTTGACATCGACACGGAGTCTATTACCAGGCGAGCCCTGACGGCTCGGAAGTAGCCATCATGGCCGATTACCCCGATCTCTACCCCTTCGTTAAGGTAAGTGTTCGAAAATCAAAAAAAGAGTGACATTTCTGCTCATAGCTTACTATCCGCACTGGGTCGTATTTCGCAGGATCAGCGCTCAGCGAACCGTACCCAAGGTCGTGCAACAAGAAGAAGGACGACACCCTCAAGGGGTGGTCGTGTGAAGCGAAAGGAGGCCGGGAGCACCACTGAGCCTGCTCCATCACCAACAAGGTATATTCCTTATTTCATATTTGGGCGTAAAGCCAAATTATCATCTTCATCCTCCCTTTATTATATTAGGAGAGGTATACGGTGAACCATGCCAAAGATACCAGCAAGCCGAGCCGCAGCCAATGCGGTGCCGAATTCGTCAACTAGGACAAGGGTGCATACAGGGGTGGCACCATCTTATCTGCCTCAGGAAGATCCTGATGAGATATCAGTCACTAACTCCGAGGTGGAGAGCACAATGAATCACCGTCGCTTAAAAGAGAACCTGCATGCCCCGGTCTTTTCGGAAGAAGAGTTTACCGCTCTCAACACTGTGGGAGCGTATATCCGAGCTGCCCGGGGTGGACTTATGGGTGTTTCTCGCCTGTTCTCAAAGGATATCCAGGTGAAAATTTTATGCACATCTTATATAGAGATACCAGTAGCCCCCGAGACTTAAAGCGGTAGGAACTAATCGATTTGAGGATCGTTTATGACCGCAGGTTCTCAAGGAGAAGAACAACATGTTGTCCCAGGAGCTCGAGACAACCCGGACACAGCTAAATGTTGCTGTCACAAAGCTTGAAGAAATGAAGAGCGCCCCAATGACTGGGGGAAAAGATTAAAAAACTAGAAGAGGAAATGAAGAAGATGGCCGAAGAGATAAAGAGCTTAAAGGCTCAACTCTTGGAGGTGCAACAGGAAAACCAAAAGATGAAGGGCGGCATATTCGGTATGACTTTCAAACCATCCGAAGTATTGATATAATCATATAATACAGAATGTTATAGTTTGGTTTATACAGGCATGTTGACCGGCCGCCACGAGGAGGAAGTGTCCGAGCTTCAAAGCGGTGTTCTAAAAGAACTGTCAAAGCTGCACGAACGTGCCCGAAAGGCCATGAAGAATATGGCCAAAGCCTCATGGCCATCCGATGCCCCTCCAGAAAGCATGGAGGGTTGGCAGACCTGTTCAAGGGTGATCGACGTTGCTTCAAGCTGTGGACGACGTCTGCATGCCATGAAGGTGCACGAGAGGCGTGGGCCATGGTGAAGACATGCTACACCAGACTCGATCCGAATCATATGGCCCGAGTTGGACCTCAAGGACCCGACAGGAAGGAAATTCCTATAAGCTTGGTATATGACCAAGTAATGATAGCGGTGAAATATTTGCAACAAGATCGTAAGCTAGATAGCCTATTAGATGGCGTAGAAAGAGAGTAGGCATTCGATTCTATGTATCAATGCACTTTATGACTGAACTTTTCTCCTGCCGAACTTATAATTTTTTTGCCATCGTAGACCTTCGGCTTCCACCTCCGAACCAAGAAGTTGGACTGTTTCCATATACTGTGTTTAACTAAGAAACCTTTAGTATCTTCGGAAACCAGGCAATCAGGTCACATTGCTCGAACAGACAAAGTATGTTCGGGGAGTTATGTTATATTACTATTTAACATAAGAAACATCTTCCAAGAAAAATAGTTCCATTAGGGGTTCCTTTCCTTGGGTTGGCATGCTAAATGATGCATGCCTAGGCTCGTATCCAAAGTACAAGCAGCCAATTCCGTAGTCGTTCCAAAAAATAGCTGTTGTATACGTGCCGACCAATTGTTCCTTTAAGAACACTAGCTTTCGGCTTCACCCGTCTGAGGTACAGGTCCGGATAACCCGGTTGTAACAATCGCAGAGGTTCTCCCTTTACACCCTAGCTGAACAATCGGGAACATAGGGTATAATCACAGGAGCAAGGCAACCCAGCTTGGCAGAAACTTAAGTCATAGAGGTGCATACAGTGGCAGAAGCAACAACCGTTATGGACAAAGGGAGCTTATAAGCTTTCAATAAAATGATTCGTTTAAAGAAGCCCCCATGTATTGTGGGGTATATACATTTAAAGATGTGTACCCCGAATAATGCGGTTGATCAGAACATGCATTTGAGAAAAAAAAGGAAAAAATCAAAAAGGGAGAGAAAAAGGGGGAAAACCTAGTTTAAATGAAACCTAAGGAGGCCGAACTATGCGTAGAATCTTCGAAGCCGGGCAGTGTTCCATGGGTTCGGCTCAAGGCGATTATCCGCTGCATTGCGAAGGCGATAGGCTCCTCCAGTAAGGACTTCATCTATGACAAAGGGGCCCTCCCATTTGGGTTTGAGCTTGTCCTTTTTCTTTTCCGGGAGGCGTAAAACAAGTTCTCTGACATTGTATGTCTTAGCCCGCACTTCTCTGCTTTGGTAAGCCTAGCATGTTGTTGATAAAATGCGGAATAGGCTTTAGCAACATCGTGCTCCTCTTCGAGTCCGTCTAGGTCATCCTGCCGATCTAGTTCGACTTCTCTCTCTTCGTACATGCACACTCTAGGTGAGTCATGAATAATGTCACAGGGGAATACGGCCTCTACACCGTAAACCATAAAGAAGGGCGTGTATCCGGTCGTTCGATTGGGCGTGGTTCCGAGTCCCCAGAGTACGAAATCGAGTTCCTCAACCTAGTGCTTGTCTGATTCTCGTAAAGAGCGCACTAGTCTGGGCTTAATGCCACTCATGATTAGACCATTGGCCCTTTCGACTTGGCCATTTGTTTCAGGGTGGTATACGGATGCGTAGTCGAGTTTAATGCCCAACTTAGCACACCAAGTTTTCACCTCATCAGCAGTGAAGTTGGAGCCATTATTAGTGATGATACTGTGCAAGACACCGTAACGGTGGACTACGTCGGATATAAAGTCAATCATTGGCCCTGCCTCAACTGTTTTTACCGGTTTAGCCTCTATCCACTTAGTGAATTTATCTACCATTAGCAGCAAGTATTTCTTTTTGTGGCTTCCCCCCCTTTAAGGGGTCCAACCATATCAAGCCCCCGGACTGCAAAGGGCCAAGTAATGGGGATTGTTCTTAATGCGTTGGGAGGCATGTGGCTTTGATTGGCAAAAAGCTGACAACCCACACAAAGTTGGACAAGGGCTTGAGCATTTGCTCGAGCCGTAGGCCAGAAAAATCTGTCCTGAACGCCTTGCTTACGAGGGCTCGAGCTGCGGTGTGATGACTGTCGAGACTAGCATGTATTTCTGCCAAGAGTTGCCTTCCCTCCTCTTCGAAGATACACCTTTGAAGGACTCCGGTAGTACTTCTTTTGTATAGTTCACCCTCATGCACTTTAAAGGCTTTAGAGCGCCGAACTATGCAGCGAGCTTCATTTTGATCATCGGGAAGCTCCTGCCTATTAAGGTAGGCCAGGAATGGTTTAGTCCAAGGAGCGATAACCGCCATGATCTCATGAGAAGAGGGTGTTATCTCAATGTCCGGACCCCCGATGGTGTCTGCATTGTGTTCGACAGCTGGGGGTGTGATCAGGTCCGTATTGCCTTCTCCGCTCTCACCCTGCTACACTATGGATGGCTTAAAGAGCCTTTCCACAAAGGTGTTAGGTGGCACAGGGTCGCGCTTAGCACCCATACGAGCGAGGATGTTGGCTGCCTGATTACTCTCTCGAGCGACGTGATGAAACTCAAGTTTTGAACCGAGCTGATATTTTTAATATGGCGTTTCGATATGCCGCCATTTTTGGGTCCTTTGCATCAAACTCTCCATTGACCTGGGATATTGCGAGGTTGGAATCACCACGCACCTCCAGGCGTTGTATGCCCATGGAGATAGCCATGCGAAGACCATGTAGCAATGCCTCATATTCGGCTGCATTGTTGGAGTCTGTATACATAATTTGTAATACATAGCGGACTGTGTCCCCAGTAGGGGATGTTAGGATGACACCAGTCCCCAATTCGGCCAGCATTTTAGAGCCGCCAAAGTACATAGTCTAATTGGAGTATGAGCTATACTCTTTAGGGAGTTCGGCTTCCGTCCATTCAGCAACAAAGTCGGCCAACACCGGGGATTTAATAGCCCGGCGTGGCTTGTATGCTATTTCGAATGATAGAAGCTCGATGGCCCATTTGGCTATTTGGCTAGTGGCGTCCCTGATATTGATAATGTCATTGAGTGATACTTCAGATGCCACCGTGATCGAACACTCTTGAAAGTAGTGTCGCAGTTTACGGGATGCCATGAAGACTGTGTAGGCTATCTTCTGATAGTGGGGGTATCGGGATTTGCAAGGTTTAAGGACCTCCGATACATATTAGGCTGGTTTTTGAGTGGGGAATTTATGTCCCTCTTCCCCTCGTTCGACGACGAGCACATCACTAACTACTTGGTTAGTTGCCGAAATATATAATAACATAGGCTCTCCAACACCTGGTGCAACCAGGATTGGGTTGCTTGCGAGAAGGGCTTTGATTTCTTCCAATCTGGCTGTGGAAGCATCCATCCATTTGAAGTTGTCAATGCGTCGTAATAGCTTGCAGAGTGGTAATGCTTTTTCTCCTAATTTGGAGACAAATCGGCTTAAGGTCGTGACGCACCTAGCTAGTTTCTGGACTTGCTTTAAGTCTGTTGGTATGGACAATTGTGACAAAGCTCGGATCTTGGCTGGGTTTGCCTCAATTCCTCTATGGGAAACAATGAACCCTAGCAACTTTCCGGCTGGTACTCTAAAGACACACTTTTCCGGATTGAGTCGTATGTCGTATGTCCGGAGGTTGTCAAAGGTGAGGTGGAGATTGTCCACCAGTGTTTCAATGCATTTTGTCTTAATGACCACGTCGTCCACTTATGCTTCGACTATTTTGCCAATGTGTTTTTTCCAAGCAAGTTTGGATCATAAGCTAGTATGTAGCCCCAGCGTTTTTGAGCCCGAAGGGCATAGTGTTGAAGCAGAAGGGACCGTAAGGGGTGATGAACGCGGTTGCAGCCTAGTCCGATTCCTTCATCTTAATCTGATGGTATCCGAAATAGGCATCGAGGAAACACAAAGAATCGTGCCCTATCGTTGCGTCAATGATTTGGTCGATGCGAGGCAATGGGAAGGCATCTGAGGGAGTCCCGGACTAGGGGGTGTCCGGATAGCCGAACTATCATCATCGGCTGGACTCCAATACTATGAAGATACAAGATTGAAGACTCGTGTCGTGTCCGGATGGGACTTTCCTTGGCGTGGAAGGCAAGCTTGGCGATATGGATATGTAGATTTCCTACTATTGTAACCGACTCTATGTAACCCTAGCCCTCTCCGGTGTCTATATAAACCGGATGGCTTTAGTCCATAGGACGAACAACAATCATACCATAGGCTAGCTTCTAGGGTTTAGCCTCCTTGATCTCGTGGTAGATCCACTCTTGTAACACACATCATCAATATTAATCAAGCAGGACGTAGGGTTTTACCTCCATCAAGAGGGCCCGAACCTGGGTAAAACATCGTGTCCCTTGTCTCCTGTTACCATCCGCCTAGACGCACAGTTCGGGACTCCCTACCCGAGATCCGCCGGTTTTGACACCGACATTGGTGCTTTCATTAAGAGTTCCTCTGTGTCATCACCGATAGGCTCCATGGCTTCTTCGACCATCATCAACGACGCAGTCCAGGGTGAGACCTTTCTCCCCGGACAGATCTTCATATTCGGCGGCTTCGCACTGCGGGCCAACTCGCTTGGCCGTTTGGAGCAGATCGAAAGCTACGCCCCTGGCCGTCAGGTCAGATTTGGAAGTTTGAACTTCACGGCTGACATCCGCGGGGACTTGATCCTCGATGGATTCGAGCCACAGCCGAGCGTGCCGCACCATCACGACGAGCATGATTTAGCTCTGCAGCCGGACAGTACCCTGGAGGCCGCACTCGAACCCGCTCCGATCTTCAATTCGGAGCCGGTTGCGCAGATCGAGGACGGATGGCTAGACACCGCCTCGGGAGCTACAACCTCTACGGTGATAGAGCCGAACAATGACCTTGTCCCTCATGAAGCCCGTGACTCCGAGGCGCCGGACTCCGAACCTCCCGCGCCCCCTCCGGTCGAATCCGATTGGGCGCCGATCATGGAGTTCACCGCAGCGGACATCTTTCAACTCTCACCTTTTGGCAACATCTTGAGTTCGCTAAAGTATCTCTCGTTGTCAGGAGAGCCCTGGCCGGACTGCGGTCAGGACGGTTGGGATGCGGACGATGAAGAAATTCAAAGCCCACCCACCACCCACTTGGTAGCCGCTGTCGACGATCTAACCGACATGCTAGACTACGACTCCGAAGACATCGACGGTATGGACAAAGATGCCGGAGACAACCAAGAACCAGTGCCTACTGGGCACTGGAAAGCCACCTCATCATATGACATATACATGGTGGATACACCAAAAGGAAGCGATAATGAGGAAAAACGGGACATGGCGAAGGACAACTCCCCCAACAAACAACAAAAACGGCGAGCAAGCGCCGCCCAAAGACCGGCCTTGATAAAAACGGCACCCATACGGACCCGACCCTAGAGCAGGGCGAAGCAGTGGACGACGCACATGTCAACAAGTAGCCAGCCGGACATGAACTGGACAAGCAACCCATCCCCGGCGAAGATGATCTCACGTCACCAGAGCATACGAATCTTCACAAAAGGCTCGTCGCCACTGCAAGAAGTTTGAAGAAGCAAAAGCGGAAGCTCAAAACAGCGGAGGATGCACTCAGAATGAGATGGAGCAAAGTACTCAACAACGCAGATAAACATGGCGCTAGTCACCAGACAAAGAGCTACCCGAAGCGCAAGCTGTTGCCCGAATTTGACGAGGAGGCCTTAGAGCCCCCGCGGTCAAAAAAGAAAGAAGCCACCTGGCCGGATAGACGACCAGATGACAGGCCAAGAGCAACAAGGGGCGCCGCACACAAGCCGGCACACGATCAGCATAAAGATCCTCGAAAAAAGGACGACCCAGTCAGATCTATTTATGGGCCAAAAAAGAAGACTCCAGGGAGCAACATAACCCGCCGAGCATTTGAAGACAATGGCACACCCAAATACAGGGGTGCCGCACACCCACTATGTTTCACCGATGAGGTACTGGATCATGGATTTCCAGCGGGATTCAAACCCGTAAACATAGAAGCATATGACGAAACAACAGATCCCGGAGTCTGGATTGAGGATTACATCCTACACATACATATGGCTAGAGGAGACGATCTCCATGCCATAAAATACCTACCCCTCAAGCTCAAAGGGCCAGCTCGGCATTGGCTTAAAAGCCTGCCAGAAAATACCATTGGAAGTTGGGAAGAGCTTGAGGATGCGTTTCGAGCAAACTTTCAGGGGACCTATGTCCGCCCTCCGAATGCAGACGATTTAAGTCACATAACTCAATAGCCCGGAGAGTCAGCACGCAAATTCTGGAACAGGTTCCTCACTAAAAAGAACCAAATAGTAGACTGTCCGGTCGCCGAAGCCTTAGCAGCCTTTAAACACAATGTCCGAGACGAATGGCTTGCCAGACACCTCGGCCAGGAAAAACCAAGAACAATGGCCGCACTAACAAGCCTCATGACCCGCTTTTGCGCGGGGGAAGACAGCTGGCTGGCTAGATGCAGCACCAGCGACCCGAGTACATCCGAAGTTAGGGATGGAAATGGGAAATCATGACGCAGAAAAGATCAGCGCCGGAATAAGGAAAATGGCCCGAATAGTACGGCGGTCAACGCCGGATTCAAAAGCTCTCGGCCGAACAACAAAACACTGCCCCTCAAGGACAACAGTGACGAGCTATCCAACCTAAACAAGATTCTGGATAGACTATGTCAAATACATGGTACCTCCGGGAAGCCTGCAAACCATACCCACAGAAATTGTTGGGTCTTCAAACAGTCCCGACTTAATGCCGAACACAAGGGGCTCGACACACCAAGCGGAAGTGACGAAACCCAAAAGCAGCACTCCGGAAAACAGAAGACTTTCCCACTAGAAGTCAAAACAGTGAACTCACTTCATGTGATAACACGAAAAGACAGCACGGCACCCGCAATACCAGGACACCGCCTGCAGAATGGGGATAGACCCTACCAAAATTCGCCGTAGCAGCACTTCCTTTAAAGGAGTGACGCCAAGCCTTTAAGCCAATTATACAGGCTCTGTACCACCAAAGGTTGTGTTCGGTTCATCCGACAACCTCCATCTTGAAAAGCTCACTCTCCATCGCCCCATTCAAACAGTAGCCCTTAAGCACTATTGGGGCGCGCAGCTATCGCCAGCCCTAATGCAATACCACATTATGCGTTTTTTACGCTTAAGAATGCCCGGTCAACGTGGCATAATTTCATTAAAAAGTAACTCCGAGTGTTCCTCGACCACGGAGAATGTGAGACTACTTCAACAGCCACACACTAATCAGACCTTGCAGGTCAAAGCCCCTAAAAACAGGTCATTCCGACCCCGGACATGGTTAGGCGAGTCCGGCGTAACTAACAAGGGGCTTCCCAGCCGCATACCCCCTTCATAAGGGGCCGCATGTATAAATGATGAGAGCCAATAAAGCTCAACTTTCCTCATTTTATTCTATTTTAATACAACTTCTGCACGATATTTCTTGGAAACTAAGTCCTTCTCCTTTTCAGATGAAGCACGTGCTACACCCGTCCAGGATACAGCACAATGGAGACACAGGCGCAGACATGCAGCAGGGACCCGTTGCAAGGATTCTTTTCAGATTAAGACCCTGCGTAAACCTTTCTTATTGTCTCTTGTTGATACACATCCCCCGGTTCCCCACCATAGCCGAGGAGGAGGCTGGCGTTTTGGCATCGGCCGTGTCAGAAGTTCCCGCCTGTACCTGGACACAAGGGGCTTAGGGCATTGTTCTGCCCGGTATCATAAAGACCGAACACCTCAGGGAGTGTTCGGCGTCTCGAGTTAGGCCTTATATGCATCAGCTCCGAATCATGTCTTTGGTCAAATGTTGGGTTTGCCCGGCTCCTGTGTTTTGCTGCCTTATGTTCCGCATCGTCGGCTAACGCGGCACCAGGAGAACTACTGCGATTGTGCCCCGGTTCGGCCGGGCGAGCACCCTCAGTAGAGAAAGCCAAAAACTGACTCTCATGATATAGCGAGAGACTGGTCAACCACTCGATCGACCATTGGAATGTTTAGAATTCCTCCGCTTTGACGAAGGACCGCTTCCCGGTCAGGCACATACGCGCCCCGAGTTCGGGAGGAGCGGTGTCACCAGGGGCTATATAGTAGCCCCACATTCGAGCTCCTATGGCTAAGTGAAAGTGATAAAGCATTATAGTCCAGTTGCCTAGTTTGCTATGCTATCACCTCCTTAAAAGGACCAAGACGTTGGATTAAGTGTGAAAAAGCACTTTTCTTTTCGCAAACACCCCCGCACCATGTGCGTGGGGGCTGAAGCCAAAGACTGCCATCTTTCAGATTATACATACATATACGGCCGCACAGGAGATAGTTCAATACTTGAACACACAAGTATAAAAAGTTATTGCATTATAAACATGATCTCAGAAATCATACATGTCATTCAAACATAACATCTTTCGAGCACTGCGACTCTATTATACGAGCGCCCTGCAGGACTTCCTCAAAATAGTGCTCGGTGGGGAATCGACCTTTGTCCGAACCCCGGGATGCAACAGTGGTGGCATCCATCTCCGCCTAGTATGTCTTACCACGGGCGAGAGCCATCCGTGCACCTTCTATGCATGCCGACCGCTTCATCGCCTCAATACGCGGCACCGCCCCAAGGAATTGCTGCAACAAGCCAAAATAACTCTTCGGCTTGGGCCCTTTCGGCCACAGATGAGCGACCACATCCGTCATGGCAAGTCCGGACAATCTATTCAGCTCAGCCCACTCAACCAGCCGATCACTCAACGGAAGTGGACGCTCCGGACTATGGAATTGAGACCAGAAAAGCTCTTCCATTTCGTGATCCTCCTGGCTTCGAAAGTGCACGACTGCGTCCGCTGCACTCGCCGCCAAGTCCAGATAAGGATCCTCCGCACCGTACAATAGGCCCAGCTAAGCATACTTCGGGTCCGTGAACTTCCTACGCAGCATAAAGGGCTTTCCAGCCACAATGTCTCCGACCTGACGCAGTTCCTCCTTCATAGCCCGCATCGCACTATGGGCATCCTTGGCTTCGGCGTCGGCCTTCTTCAGGTCCTCTTGCTCCGCTCGGCGTTCTCCTTCAAGAACATCTAGGCGGTCGGTAGCAACTTTTAATTTCGTGGCCATTCCGGCCATCTCCTCCCTACTTCGGCAGTGAGCAGCCTTCTCGGCTTCTAGCTCTTCCGCTGCCTTCGAGGCAGCCTCCTTGCTTTTTCTGGCTTGCTCCTTGGCCCGAGCAAGTTCTGCTCGGAGGCCTTCCACAGCAGCAGCACTATCTGCATCAGGCATACAAATTGTAAGGAATGGGCGTCAACTCCCTTACTAGGCGACCGCAGAGCAACCACATACCTTGTGAATCATCGAGTCGTTTATTGACCAGCGAGATGTCCGCATCCGCAACACCGAGTTGCCTCTTCAGTTCGCAAATCCATCAGTCCGGCTGGCCACCGAACGTTCCACCACCTGCATAGGAAAGGCGACAATCTATAACTGAGATTATGATCCATGGCACGCTGTCGCTTTCGACAGCATACCAAGTCTCAGGGGCTACTATCTATACAGGGCGCACTTCATGTGCAAAACTATCAAAAGGTATGTCATTTTTTGCGTACCTCAAATCCCGTCAGTAAACTTCCGACGGCCTCACACAACCCGCTTTCGGAGGACGAGATCCTCTCAATCACCATACCCATTAATGTGCGGCGATCTTCTGAGATGGACGCCCTCTTAAGCAAATCCTGCAGCTCCACCGGCCGTACTCCAATGGGTGTTGAACTCTCTGGCCCCGCCGGACTCTGGGAGACCCTCCGCGACGACACCTCAGGGTCGTCCGCCCCATGCGATGGGGTGGCAGATGGAGGCGTTTCGCTCTCCATCATCTCCGGACGAAGGTCTCCCGAAGATGAGCTGTGCTGAGATGGGCTGAGATCCGAACTACAAGGTGAAAACTTCGGTTACCCTTAGAAATTAAACAGGGATGTCCACTATTACAAAATCCCCCCTTTTTACTTACGGCTCGCTAGAGGGCTGATTCCTCCGAGGAGACAGTTCGGCCGGGGCTCTTCCCGGCACGGGACCTTCCGGTACAGATTTCTTTCCCTGCTTTGAGGCCTTGGCCTCCGGGTCTTCGGAAGTGGTCCTCTTCTCTCCCAGGAAGGAGGGACTCTCGATTCCTCCCTTACTGAAAGCCTCCATGGCGGAGGTGGTAGATCCCTTGTGTCCTCCTTCGCCCTCCTTCGAAGGTGCAACCTCTAACATCTTGATTAACACGGGATCCTGCGTGGTCTCAGGGAGGGGGGCCGGACACCGTATCAGTTTTGCTTGCGCTATCCACTCTTGTCCAAGGGATAGCTGGTTAAAAGGCAAACCCACATTAAATAAATGGACGATGTGTCCGGACACAAGGCTACTTACTTGAGTATCCGGGCGATTGCAGCTTAGGCCAGCATCCTCGGTCAATTCCGGACGCATCTCTTGCAATCCGAAGAACAGTTTGTACATCTCCGCGGGTGTCAAACCCATGAAGTGTTGAAGAGCTCGTGGCCCCTCTGGATTAAATTCCCACAAGCGGAGGGGGCGACGTTTGCAGGGCAGTAGGCGCCGGATCAACATAACCTGTACCACTACGACCAGATTGATCTCCCTTTCTTGGAGGCCTCGAATCTGGTCCTGCAACAGGGGAACGTCCTTGGACGGCCCCCAGTCACGCCCCTTGTTGACCCATGACGTCAGCCGCTGTGGAGGGCCCGAGCGGAAGACGGGCGGCAGCCTCTGCCTGCTGCCCCTGGGAGCGGTGATATAGAACCACTCCTGTTGCCACAAGCCGAGCTCCTCCTGAAAAGAGCCCTCGGGCCATGGAGCATCGGCCCTCCTATTTATAACCGCCCCGCCGCACTCTACCTGACGCCCCTCAATCATCTTCGGCTCCACGTTGAAGGTTTTGAGCCACAAGCCGAAGTGAGGGGTAGTGCGGAGGAAGGCTTCGCAGACGACAATGAATGATGAGATGTGGAGGATAGACTCCGGAGCCAAGTCATGGAATTCCAGCCCATAGTAAAACATGAGCCCCCTCACGAAGGGATCCGTCGGGAAGCCTAAACCCCGACGGAGGTGAGACACGAACACGACGCTCTCGCCAAGCTCGGGAGTAGGAATAACTTGCCCTCGGGCAGGCAGCCTATGCGAAATCTCGTAGGTTAAGTACCTGGCATCTCTTAGCTTTAGCACGTCCTCTTCCGTGATGGAGGAGGGCATCCACCGGCCTCGTAGGTCGGGGCCGTACATTGTCGAAGATCGAAGTTACCCAAATATGGAGCCCTGGGTGTTGGAACTCGGGGCGAGGGGCGGATTCGATAGAAGATTGAAGGAAAAGAATGAGCCTTGGTCTCATTATAAAGAGGGAGAATACCAAGAGCCGTCCCCGGGACCGTTTGGAACCCGCCTTCGATGGAGGGGGCGTGGCAACGGGCGCGGTTGGGTTACCCATGTCCGTATTGATGGGAATCCCGGAATAAGGGGAACACGATCTCTGCTTCGACAAGACGTGCCAAGGAAACCGCCTCGCTAAACACGCGGAGGTGGAACAATAAAAACAATTTGAGTAAAGGCTTGGTAATGGTGTGACGTCATGCCACAAAATACGTCAGCAGATTGTACTTGTGTAATATTATTCTCTCTACGGTGGTACGTGGAATTTATTTTTGCAGAGCCGGACACTATCCTGGTGTTCACAATCTTCTATAAATTATTCGGAGGAAGAACCCGCCTTGCAATGCCGAAGACAACATGCGCGCCGGACTCGTCGTCATTGAAGCCTGGTTCACGGGCTACTGAGGGAGTCCCGGACTAGGGGGTGTCCGGATAGCCGAACTATCATCATCGGCCGGACTCCAATACTATGAAGGTACAAGATTGAAGACTTCGTCCCGTGTCTAGATGGGACTTTCCTTGGCGTGGAAGGCAAGCTTGGTGATACGGATATGTAGATTTCCTACTATTGTAACCGACTCTATGTAACCCTAGCCCTCTCCGGTGTCTATATAAACCGGATGGCTTTAGTCCATAAGACGAACAACAATCATACCATAGGCTAGCTTCTAGGGTTTAGCCTCCTTGATCTCGTGGTAGATCCACTCTTGTAACACACATCATCAATATTAATCAAGCAGGACGTAGGGTTTTACCTCCATCAAGAGGGCCCGAACCTGGGTAAAACACCGTGTCCCTTGTCTCCTGTTACCATCTGCCTAGACGCATAGTTCGGGACCCCCTACCCGAGATCCGCCAGTTTTGACACCGACAGCATCCTTAGGGCAAGCCTTGTTGAGGTCTTTGAAATTGACACACAAGCACCAAGATTTGTCCTTCTTTGGTACCATGACTAGGTTGGCTAACCAATCCGGATGTTTAATTTACCTAATAAACCTAGCCTCTAGTAACTTTGCTAGCTCCTCTCCCATGGCTTGACGCTTGGGTTTGGAGAAGCACCGTAGTGTCTGCTTCACGGGTTTGAATCCCTTGATTATGTTGAGACTGTGTTCTGCCAATCTACGTGGGTTGCCGGGCATGTCTGAAGGGTGCCAGGTAAAAATATCCCAATTCTCTCGCAGGAATGTGCGTAGGGCGGCGTCCACTGCCACATCCAGTTGTGCCCTGATAGGTGTTGTTTTGTTAGGGTTCGTCGGGTGCACCTGAAATTTGACTATTTCCTTAGCTGGCTTGAAAGAGGTGGATTTGGATCTCTTATCAAGAATCACATCATCCCTATCCACCGTGAACCGTAGGGTGGTTAATTCTTCCGCCGCTAAGGCTTCAGATAGCACCTCGAGGGCCAAGGATGTAGTTTTGTTTTTGGCACAAAGGGCTTTGTCTGGGTCGCTCGAAATTGTGATGATTCCATTGGGTCCGAGCATTTTGAGTTTCATATACCCATAATGGGGTATAGCTTGGAAGCGTGAGAAAGTGTCCAGGCCGAGGATGGCATGATACCCACTATTGAAGGGAACCACATGAAAGAGCAACTCTTCGGATCTATAGTTTTTGGGCATGCCGAATACCGCATCCAGTTTAATTCTCCCCGAGCATCGTGCTTCTCGACAAGGGATAATACCTCGAAAGGTGGTATTGCTTTGCTCGATGCGTGATCTGTCCATCTGCATTTTATCGAGCATGTCCTCATAGATGAGGTTAAGCACACTGCCATTGTCCATGAGCACTTTAGTAAGCCGAAAACCATCCACAATGGGGTTTAGTACTAGGGCGGCATGTGCTCGGACTGACTGAGCATTTGGTTCATCTCCGTCCATAAAGGTCATTGCCGAGTCATTCCATGGGCTCAGTGCGGTAACTTGGTGGACTTTGGCGAGGTCGTGGAGCACCCGTTTGCACCGATTGTTCGAAGAAAAGGTCTTGAAGACCGTCAGGACGCTAAAGTTGTCCCTCTCAGGAGAGTATTTCTCTGGAGTTGTGGTGAGGATGGCCTCTCCACTTTTTGCTACTTGTCGGAGTACCCAGCATGCTCGAAGGATATGGGTTGGGACTGTGCGCAGAGTGGCATGTATCAGGCAGGGCTTGTCTCGCAGTTTGTCAAGAACGGACATGTGTCCCGTGAAGGGTTTATTTTTCCTGCCCATAGACTGGTGGTCGGGTGACCCGCCAGGATGTATCCTTTAGTCTGGGCCGCACATTGCCTAAAGGCAACGGGCTCCAGTTGAGTTTTCTGGGCCCTCCATGTGCTTTCCATCGCACAGTACGTTTGCACTACTTGTGATAGTTCCATACAGTTTTGTATGTGGCGATGGTCAAGGGCATTCAATATTCCCTCGTCGGTGCAGTTATGATGAAAGACCAAAACTACTCGTCGTCCGGGAAGTCTTTGATCCCATTTTTAACAAGCAGGAATCTGGCCCAAAAGTGGTGGACCGTTTCCTAAGGCTGCTGCCGCACATACATCAGGTCGTATATATCTGGAGGACCTGAGTTTCTTGGAGAATATAGATTGTGGTGGGTGGGTCGCCTAAATTTTAGATCCAGTCCCACATCTGTATTCAGAGCTCGAAAGGTCTTCGAGGCGACCGGTTCGGGTCCGGGGAGGCACAAGGGCTCCTGCAATCCTATGCTTGAGCCAGAGTCCGGAGGGCGTGAGGTCCCGTCCAAAGGAGGAGTATCCGACTCAGGGGATTCGGCGACCCGAACATACTTGGTATTCAAAATAGGGAGGGAAGTGTCTTTGGCCGGTTCCTCAACGACCGTTATGAGGTGGGTGATTGGTGGGTGATTAATTTCCCTCTTGTCAGGCTTGAGCCCGATCCAATCATAGTCTATTGAGACCCCCAGGACGGCGATGCGGTCCAGCAGTTCGTCTAAAGACGAAACATCCACCGGATCCAACTTTTCAAAGTACTTGGGGCCAACGCGAAGACAGTGTCCGGTGACCATAAGGGGTGTTGCGGGCTCGACGGCTGCGCAAGCTCCTACGATGAAACCGCCGAGCCGAAGGGTCTGCCCAGAAGCCAGGCACCTCCCAGAAGTGATATTGTCGTTGATGACTAGGCGAACCATAGATCGCTTTTGTAGACAGCATGACAGAGCTCCCAATGAAAGCACCAATGTCGATGTCAAAACCGGTAGATCTCGGGCAAGGGGGGCCAAGTTGTGTGTCTAAGGATCAATGGTAACAGAGGCTAGGAGACATAGTGTTTACCCAGGTTTGGGCCCTCTTAAAGGAGGTAAAACCCTACTCCTGCTTGATTATATTCGAAGAGTATGAAGATAACAAGAGTTGATCTACCTCGAGATCATAATGGCTAAACCCTAGATGTTTAGCCTATGAGTATTTTGATGACGGTAATGAAGGTAGCCTCTATGGACTAACCCCTCCAGTTTATATACACATCTGAGGGGCCTAGGGTTTGTACAAGGTCGGTTCATAAGGGAAGGAAACATCCGGACTCTAATATTGCCGCTTACGTATGGAGAAGTCCCATCCGGACACGGAGAATAATCTTCTACTTGATCTTGTACGACCCATCCACATCGGCCCATATTCTGGGTCGGACACCTGAGGACCCCCGAGGACTCCCTCAACAATGACTCAAGAAAACACCAAGTTGTGTCATTTTTCCAATACCAATAATAATGATTTTATTATCACTCCAATTGCTCCTCCCGCCACTAGTGCGGAATCTTGTGATATTAATGCCGCTTTATTGAATCTTGTTATGAAAGATCAATTTTCTGGTACTCCTAATGAGGATGCCGCGTCCCATCTAAACACATTTGTAGAATTATGTGATATGCAAAAGAAAAAAGATGTGGACAATGATATTGTGAAGTTGAAATTTTCGTTTTCTTTGCGAGATCGTGCCAAAATTTGGTTTTCTTGGTTGCCTTGCAATAATATCGATTCTTGGGATAAGTGCAAAGATGCTTGTATTACTAATATTTTCCACCATCAAAAATTATTTCCCTTAGGACACAAATCATGAATTTTAAGCAACTTGAGCATGAACATGTTGCGTAATCTTGGGAAATAATGAATTTGATGCTAAGAAATTGTCCTACTCATGGTTTAAATATTTGGGTGATCATACAAAAATTGTATGCGGGATTGAATTTTGTTTATATAAATGTTTTAGATTCGACCACGGGTGGTACTTTTACGGAAATTACTTTGGCTGGAGCTACTAAATTGCTATACAATATGGCAAATTACTCACAATGGCATACCGAAAGAGCACCTACTAGTAAGAAAATTAATTCAGTTGAAGAAATTAGTGCGTTGAGTGAAAAAGTTGATGCTCTTATGAAATTGGTTGCTAATAAAAGTGATCCTCTTGATCTTAATGATGTGCCTTTGTCTACTTTGATTGAGCAAAATAGTGATCCCGTAGAGGTGAATTTTGTCTTGCGAAACAATTTTAATAACAATGCTTATGGACGTAATTTTAATCCTAGGCCTTTTCCTAGAAATTCCTCTAATAACTATGGTAATTCCTATGGTAAATCCTCTTCCAATAATAATAGGAACACGTTTGATCTTGATAATAATATTAAAGAATTTATCAATGCTCAAAAAGCTTCCAATACTATGATAGAAGAAAAGTTGAATAAGATTGATGATATGTCTAGAAGCATTGATAGAATTTCTCACGATGTAGAAAATCTCAAGTTCAAATTTTTTGTGCCCAAGGTTTACTAATCAATTAAAGCTTTTTATGTTTCTATGGATGCAATTAAGAAAAGAACCGCTATGCTTAGATCTAAAAGATAATTTTTAGAAAGAGCGTTTTCTATTGCTTGCTTTCATAAAAATGATGCTTAAAATGATTGGTGTTTCTTCCATTGATTCCTTGTTTAGTAAAATTAAGATTGATGATAAAGGGACTGGAAAAGAGTCAACTTTAGCTAGAAGGCGTCCCGATAATTCGGAGCATGAAAATCTTGTTGAGAAAATTGATAAAAGTGGGTTTGGAGAGGTCAAAACTTTAACTAGTGATGTGCCCACTCTTTTGGATTACAAAGACTTTAATTATGATAATTGTTCTTTGATTGATTGTATTTCTTTTTTGCAATCCATGATTAACTCACCCCATGCCTATGAACAAAAAAAGCTTTTACTAAACATATCGTAGATGCCATGATGAAAGCTTTGGAAGAAAAATTGGAATTAGAGATCTCAATTCCTGGAAAATTACATGATGAATGGGAACCTAGTATCAAAGCCAAGATTAAAAATTATGAGTGTTTTTCTCTGTGTGATTTGGGTGCTAGTGTTTCCACAATTCCTAAGTCTTTATGTGATGTGCTTGGTCTTTCCGATATTGAAGATTGTTCTCTTAATTTGCACTCGGCGGATTCTACTATTAAAAAGCCTATGGGAAGAATTAATGACGTTCTTATTTTTGCAAATAGGAATTATGTGCCCATAGATTTTATTGTTCTTGGTATTGATTGCAATCCGTCTTGCCCAATTATACTTGGTAGACCGTTCTTACGCACTATAGGTGCCGTGATTGATATGAAATAAGGCAATATTAAATTTCAATTTCCACTAAGAAAGGGTATGAAACACTTCCCTATAACAAGAATTAATCCACCATATGAATCAATCATGAGGGCATCCTATGGTTCTAGAACCAAAGATGACAATACTTAGATCTATGCATTATGCCTAGAGAGGGGCATAAAACGTAGCGCTTGTTGGGAGGCATCTCAATGAATAAATTTTATTTTTGCCTTTTTCTTTTTGTTCTTGAGTGTTTGTACAATTATGCTACTGTTATGATTGTGTTTTTATGTTTAATTTAGTGTTTGTGCCAAGCAAAGCTTTTGGGGTCATGTTGGGTGATAGTTGATTTGATCTTGTTAAAAAACAAAAACTTTTGCGTCCAGTAAAATGATTTTCAATATTCATAGAAGCGCGATAAAATTCTGATTTTTGTACACAAGATTGATATACAAATTGCCTATGTTTTCCTAATTTTCTCAGAATTTTTGGAGTTACAGAAGTATTCAAAGTTTTCAGATTTCTATAGATTGTTCTGTTTTTGACAGATTCTGTTTTCTTTGCGTTGTGTGCTTATTTTGATGAATCTATGGACTTTATCGGGGGTATAAGCCATAGCAAAGTTTGAATACAATATATATATATAATGCAAAAATAAAATATGAATGGGTGTGCAACAATACTTAGAGTGGTGATTTGCTTTGTTATACTAATGGATCTCACGGATGTTTTGTTGAGTTTTGTGTGATTGAAGTTTTGAAGTTTGGGGTGAGATCACGATGGATGAAGGAATAAGGAGTAAGAAGAGCCTAAGCTTGGGGATGCCCCATGGCACCCAAGTTATTACCCAAAGAGGAACAAGCAACTAAGCTTGGGGATGCCCCGAGTGGCATCCCCGCTTTCTTCTAACGACCATCGATATTTTACTTGGAGCTATATTTTTTTCGTCACATATCATGAGTTTTGCTTGGAGTGTCTTGTATTATATGAGTCTTTGCTTGTTTTACTTTTTAGTTTGTGTTATATATCCTTGCTGGACACACCTATTTGAGAGACCCAAAATTATGCTATGATTTGTTAGAATTGCTCTATATGCTTCACATAAAAAATTTCAACTATGGAATTGCTCTAGCGCTTCACTTATATCTTTTTTAGCATGGTGTGCTTTAATATTTTTGAAGAAATGCTCTCATGCTTCACTTAGATTTATTAGAGAGTTAGTAAAATTTTGAAGAAATGCTCTCATGTTTCACTTAGATTTATTTGAGAGTTAGTAAAATTTTGAAGAAATTCTCTCATGCTTCACTTATATTATTTTGAGAGAAGAAAATTTTTATGCTCATGTTCTCCACTTAGATTTGTTTCAACTTATCAAAAGCAACATATGAAATTAGTCCCAAAGTGATAGATATTCAAGAGGGATGTAATAAAAAAATTCATGAAGATCATTGGACAAAATAAACTTGATTCTTTGTAATAGTTTTGAGATATGATGATAGTGATATGTGAGTTATGTTGATGAGTAACTATGCTTTAGTAAGAATATTGGTGTTAAGGTTTGTGATTCCCTATGCAAAAACGAAAGTCAATAGTTTTGCAATGAAATTACATCCTACTTATGGTGTATTATTCGTGTTAATTATGCTTAATGCTCGCTTATGTGATTTTTTTTTCTTAGTTGGTTGCTTCTCAATATTTTGCTAGCATTCACTTGTACTAAGTAGGAATACTCCTTGTGCATCCAAAACCCTTTAAACTAGTTTGCCACATGAGTCCACCATACCTACCTATATGTGGTATTTCCGTGTCGTTCTAAGCAAATTTGTATGTGCCATCTCTAATTTTCAAAATGAATTTCCTTTTTTTGTGCTTGTATCGCTCATGAAGCGGCAGGGGGTGGCCATTATTTTCCATGCTAGATGTGTTATTCTCAAGATGAGTGTCTATTCACTTGTCATTGCACGAGAGTACGACAAAGGTATTAGGGATGCCCAGTCCTGAAATGAAAAAGAAATTTCCTTTATGTTGTCAATTAATAAATTCCTTGGAAAGTGTTGGTATGGAAGGCACCCGTGGATACGGCTAGCCATGGAAAGTGAAAGAATGGTGGAAAATGGAATAAACTTTATTTTTTGTTTGGGAACCGCCTATGATATATCTAGCATGGAAAGTGTTGGGAATTACTCGATCGTTTTTGTTGATGGGAAAAGTATGTCATCCAAAATGTTTTTATCTCTCCATTTTTGCTTTGAGCTCTGGCACCTCTACAAATCCCTACTTCCCTATGTGAAGGGCCTTTCTATTTACTTTATGCATTTTTATTTTTTTATTTTTTTGAGTCCCCATCTTTTCTTATAAACACCAACTAAGGGGCACTACGATCGTACTTGAGCATTGGGTGTACCTAATATGCGAGTGTGTTTCATGAATGGATCAATGATTGAATATGATGGGCTAGGGATAACTTGCTTTAGCATTGATATTTTGAAAGACATGATTGCTTGTTGATATGCTTGAGTATTGAAATCTTCATGTCAAAACTAGACTATTGATTTGAATCGTATAAAATTCCATATGTCCATGCTAACAAAAGAAAAGAATATGTGATGAACATGTTAGGCATCATTCCACATCAAAAAAAATTGTTTTTATCATTTACCTACTCGAGGAAGAGCAGGATTTAAGCTTGGGGATGCTGATACGTCTCCAACGTATCTATATTTTTTTTGTTGTTCCATGCTGTTATATTATCATTCTTGGATATTTTACAATCATTTTATAGCAACTTTATATCATTTTTGGGACTAACCTATTGACATAGTGCCCAGTGTTAGTTGCTGTTTTTGCCTGTTTTTTACTTTGCAGAAAATCAATACGAAACGGAGTCCAAACGCAACAAACCTTTTTGGAGATTTCTTCTAGACTAGAAGACACTTGTTGGGACAAAGAAGTACCAGAGGGGGGATTCGAGGGGAGCACAACGCACCTGGGCGCGCATGGGGCCCCAGGCGCGCCCTAGTGGGTTGTGCCCACCTCGGTCGCCTCCCGCACCGCCTCTTTGCTCTATAAATACCCCGAAAATCCAAAAACCCTAGGGAGTCGACAAAACACAATTCTAGCCGCCGCAAGTTCCAGAATCACCAGATCCAATCTAGACACCATCACAGAGCAGTTCATCATCCTCATTGGTACCTCTCCAATGATGCGTGAGTAGTTCATTGTAGACCTACGGGTCTGTATGTAGTAACTAGATGGCTTCCTCTCTCTCTTTTGATTCTGAATACAATGGTCTCTTGGAGATATATTTGATGCAACTCTTTTGCAGTGTGTTTGTTGGGATGTGATGAACTTTGAGTTTATGATCAAATCTATTTTATCCATGAAAGTTATTTGAGTTTTGATCTCTTATATGCATGATTACTTATAGCCTCGTATTTCTTCTTAGAATCTTTGGTTTAGTTAGGCTGACTAGATCAATTTTTCTTGCCATGGGAAGAGGTGCTTTGTGATGGGTTCAATCGTGCGGTGTTCTTTCCCAGTGACAGAAGGGGCAGCAAGACACGTATTGATCGTTGTTATTAAGGATAATAATATGGGGTCTATTCCTACATGAATAGATCATGTCTACATCATGTCATCATTCTTATTGCATTACTCTGCTTCTCCATGAACTTAATACACTAGATGCATGCTGGATAGCGGTCGATGTGTGGAGTAATAGTAGTAGATGCAGGTAGGAGTCGGTCTACTAATTTTGGACGTGATGCCTATATAATGATCATTACCTGGATATCATCATAATTATTTGAAGTTCTATCAATTGCCCAACAGTAATTTGTTTACCCATCGTATATTATTTTCTCGAGAGAAGCCACTAGGGAAATCTATGGCCCCCGGGTCTATTCTTTATCATATTTGCTTTGAGATCTATTTTTATTTGCTTTTATTCAGATCTATTATTCTAAAAACCCAAAAATACCTTGCTGCACTTTTTATTTATTTATTTCATTTTATTTTATTGCGAGATCTATTTATCCAAAATCATACAAACCAATCTATCTTTTACCTGAGAGGGATTGACAACCCTCTTACGCATCGGGTTGCAAGTATTTGTTATTTGTTTGTAGGTACCGTTTACATAGTGTTGCTTGGTTCTCCTATTGGTTCGATAACCTTGGTTTCACAACTGAGGGAAATACCTACCGTAGCTGTGCTGCATCATCCCTTCCTCTTCAGGGAAATACTGAAGCGGACACGAGCCATCAACAGTTTTCAGCAGAACTACCATATGGTGTTGTTTTTTGTGCAGAAATGAAAGTTCTCCAAATGAGCTGAAACTTTTTGACGATTTTTTTGGAACAAAAGAGACTGCAGAAGCTTCGTGGGAGGGTGAGAAGAGCCACAAGGAGGGTACAACCCACCAGGGCACGCTTGGAGCCCAACCCTAGGCGTGGTGGGTTGTGCTCACCTCGAGGCCCATCTTCGCATGATTCCGGTGCATGTAGCTCCCGCTTGTGCAAGGTCGGGGAAGGGTCCAACCACTTTGGGTCTATAGTACGAAGCCTATCCCTACATTTCTGTAAGAGGCTATTTCCAGGACTTGAACCCGTGACCTCATGGTCACAAGGCAGGAGCTTTACCACTGCGCCAAGGCTCCCCTTCCATCTTCACATGATTCCAACGATGAAAAATCCTATAAATAGAGAAACCATCAGAAATAACCCTAGATCAGAAGTTCTGCCGCCACAAGCCTCTGTAGCCATGAAAAACTAATCTAAACCCCATTCCGGCACCCTGCCGGAGGGGGAAATCATCACTGGTGGCCATCTTCATCACCCCGGCGGCCACAATGATGAGGAGGGAGTAGTCCACCCTCGGGGCTGAGGGTTTCTATACCAATAGCTATGTGTTTAGTCTCTATCTCTCTTGTATTCTTGATTTGGCATGATCTTGATGTATCGCGAGCTTTGTTAATATAATTGGATCATATGGTGTTTCTCCCTCTCTATCTTATTGTGATGAATTGAGTTTTCCCTTTGAGATATCGTTGTTATCGGGTTGAATACTTTTATGGATTTGAGAGCACTTGATGTATGTCTTGCTACGAATACCCGTGGTGACAATGGGGTATCATATTGATTCACTTGATGTGTGTTTTGGCAATCAACACATGAATTCCCGAGGTGGCATTGGGGTAATCTGTGCATAGGGGTTGATGCATGTTCTCGTTTTTGTTTCTCCGGTAGAAATCTTGGGGCACTCTTTGAAGGTCTTTGTGTTGGATTGAGTATTATGAATCTGAATTTTTTTGATGCATATCATTTAATCAACTCACGGATACTTGTGGTGACATTGGAGTATTGATGACTGATGTCTACTATGCAACCTTCTTCTTGTAGATGTTGTTGGGCCTCTAAGTGCAGAGTTTTGTAGGACAGTAGCAAATTTCCCTCAAGTGGATTACCTAAGCTTTATCAATCCGCGGGATGCGTAGGATGAAGATGGTCTCTCTCAAACAAGCCTGCAACCAAATAACAAAGAGTCACTTGTGTCCCCAACACACTTAATACAATGGTAAATTGTATAGGTGCACTAGTTCGGCGAAGAGATGGTGATACAAGCGTAATATGGATGGTAGATATAGGTTTTCGTAATCTGGAAATATAAAAACAGCAAGGTAGCAAGTAACAAAAGTGAGTGAAAATAGTATTGCAATGCTTCAAAACAAGGCCTAGCTAGGGTTCATACTTTCACTAGTGCAAGTTCTCTCAACAATGATAACATAATTGGATCATATAACAATCCCTCAACATGCAACAAAGAGTCACTCCAAAGTCACTAATAGCGGAGAACAAACGAAGAGATTATTGTAGGGTACGAAACCACCTCAAAGTTATTCTTTTCGATCGATCCATTGGGCTATTCCTATGAGTGTCACAAACAGCCCTAGAGTTTGTAGTAAAATAACACCTTAAGACACAAATCAACCAAAACCCTAATGTCACCTAGATACTCCAATGTCACCTCAAGTATTCGCGGGTATGATTATATGATATGCATCACACAATCTCAGATTCATCTATTCAAACCAACATAAAGTACTTCAAAGGGTGCCCCAAACTTTCTACCGAGGAGTCAAGACAAAAACGTGTGCCAACCCCTATGCATAAGTTCACAAGGTCACAGAACCCACAAGCACAATCTCAGATTCATCTATTCAAACCAACACAAAGTACTTCAAAGAGTGCCCCAGACTTTCTACCGAAGAGTCAAGACGAAAACGTGTGCCAACCCCTATGCATAAGTTCACAAGGTCACAGAACCCACAAGTTGATCACCAAAACATACATCAAGTGGATCACGTGAATATCCCATTGTCACCACACATAAGCACATGCAAGACATACATCAAGTGTTCTCAAATCCTTAAAGACTCAATCCGATAAGATAACCTCAAAGGGAAAACTCAATCCATTACAAGAAGGTAGAGGGGGAGAAACATCATAAGATACAACTATAATAGCAAAGCCCGCGGTACATCAAGATCGTGCCAAATCAAGAACACGAGAGAGAGAGAGAGAGAGAGATCAAACACGTAGCTACTTGAAAGGATCGATATAGTTGACTAGAGGGGGGGGGGTGAATAGGCAACTAACACTTTTTAGATTTTTCTTTACCAAATTAAACTTTGCATCAAAGTAGGTTGTCTAGATATGCAACTAGGTGAGCAACCTATATGATGCAATAACAACTAGCACATAAGCAAGCAACGGAAGCAACACAAATAAGCTTGCACAAGTAAAGGCATGAGATAACCAAGAGTGGAGCCGGTGGAGACGAGAATGTGTTACCAAAGTTCCTTCCTTTTGAGGGGAAGTACGTCTCCGTTAGAGCGGTCTGGAAGCACAATGCTCCCCAAGAAGCCACTAGGGCTACCGTATTATCCTCACGCCCTCACACAATGCGAGATGTCGTGGTGCCCTTGAAGGCGACGACCAAACCTTTACAAACAAAGTTGAGGCAATCTCCACAACTTAATTGGAGGCTCCCAACGTCACCATGAAGCTTCATCACAATGGACTATGGCTCCGAAGTGACCTCAACCGTCTAGGGTTCTCAAACACCCAAGAGTAACAAGATCCGCTAGGGATTAGTGGGGGGGGATCAAATTTCTCTTGGTGGAAGTGTAGATCGGGGCCTTCTCACCAATCTCGAGCAAATCAACAAGTTTGATTGGCTAGGGAGAGAGATTGGGCGAAAATGGAGCTTGGAGCAACAATGGAGCTTAGGGTTGGAAGAGGTACTCAACTAGAGGAAGAAGACACCCTTTATATAGTGGATGGACAAATCCAACCATTATCCACTTAACCAGCCCGTGACTTGCGGTACTACCGCTCCAGACCAGCGATACTACCGCAAGGGCTCACGGTACTACCGCTCCAGACCAGCGGTACTACCGCAAGGGCTCACGGTACTACCGCGGTGGGCCGTGGTACTACCGCTGCTACGGCAGTCGCTAGTCCAGTCCAGAGCCGCAACGGCTGAGAGCGGTACTTCCACTGGCACGGTACTACCGCCCCCTTGCGGTACTACCGCAAGGCTGGAGTGGACTAGTCATGGGAAGGGCGCGGGTGAATAAAAATACATCCGTGCCTACTTCCACTGAAAAACAGATGGTGCAAAAATCCGACACAGTACTACCACGTGTGGCGTGCGGTACTACCGCGCAGGGAGCGGATGAAAAAAATTACATCGGCCCCTACTTCCGCTCGTGTTGCTGTGCTAGATCCAAGGCCATGGTACTACCGCTCCTTAAGAGCGATACTACCGTGGGCACCTATGGTACTACCGCAATGGCGTGCGGTACTACCGCAGTGGCCTGCGGTACTACCGCTCCTAAGAGCAGTACTACTACATGCCTTAGAAACAACAACACTAGGAATTCTTCTTTTTGCAAGATATGAAGACAACGGAGGATGCTCCAAAGCGCAGAGGGAAAGGCGGTGAAAAGGAAGAAAATGTGTACGTGATGATTCCACCCGAACCTTTCCAACGCGGACCCCCTCTTAATAGTACGGCTCTCCTATGACTCAAACCACCGAAAAGAACCGTAGAAACATGCCGTCTTCAATAGTCTTCGAGGGGCACCAAACCGTCTTGTGCCTAGTGATGAATTGTCTGAGATACTCAAGGCACACGATTAGTCTGCAAAAGCATTGTCATCAATCACCAACACACCTTAGTGATAAATATGCCCTTACAATCTCCCCCTTTTTGGTGGATTGATGACAATACGGGATTTGCACAAAGGGAAACAATATAGAACATATGCAAACCCCACAACTCCAAAATATATACGAGCTCCCCCTAGATGCGTGCTATCTAGATAAGTGCTTTGGACTGCACGACATGTATACTAGGATCAACACTCCCCCTATATTTTGTAAACAAAGCATATAGGCAACGATAAGGTTAACACTAGACAATATGATAGATATGAGCATAACATAACTAGCACAATATAACATAAGCTCAAGTAAGGTATGATAGAGTGCATATGTCTTACACCATATGATAGATCAAGTCTCACGAGCAAACTAAACCACAGCAAGCAAGGTTCAATGAAACAAACACGAGCAAAGCAAAACACAGGCACGACACAAGACTCGCAACACAAGCACGACACAAGACTCGCAAATCCCTACACTCTCTCCCCCCTTGGCATTGAGACGCCAAAAAGGCAGAGAGGACACCTAAAACACAAGTGGTGGCTCAAGCGGAGTAGTCAGACGCATGCTCCTCGTCAGACTCGGCAGTGGGAACGGTCTCCTTGTTGTCCTCCTCAGAATCGGTCCACACAAGGCCTTGCTTGGCCATCTAGTCAACCTCAGGAGTGATGTGCTTCTAAGAACCGCTTAACACCTCCTCGCCAAGCTTCCTCAAGATCCTCTTGTCGCGACGGCGACTCTCCTTGGAAGCAACGTGAGCCCGATATTACCCCTAAGCTTGCATACAGAACATAGCCTTCATCTTGTTCTTCAGCCTCTTAGCCCAAGATGGCTCAGAGGTGGGAGGGATGAAACCCTCAGAGATGACCTTGTCCTCTGCCTCCTCCCCATCCTCATCTGCATCCACATCCATGGCAGCCGTGGCCTCAGCACGAGAAGTGGTGTTAGCCCACTGAGTCTTGACATGGAGCCCGATGGACTCGTGTAGAATCCAACCAGGGGCCTCAAACTCCTCTGAGGGAACTCCTTCTCCCAAGTCGTCGAGATCAAATGAAACAGATAAGGTCCATAGATGGGGACCTTGCGGTTGAATACCGCAAACCGAAGCTCACACCACATGATATGAGAGACATCAAGTGGTGGCGACTAAGAGTTGTGCTCTTCCTCACACAGAAGTAGCATGTCCACCAGATAAGCATGCACCTTGTCCTTGTCACCAATGCAAGGAAAGAGAGAGTTGCGGAAGATCCGGTACATGATGTCAAGGAAGGAGTTGAGCACCCAAGTTGACTTGCCACTGGAGAGCTTCTTCTCAACATAGAAGGGCTGAAGCTTGTTCTTGTTGGCTGACTCAGGATTGGCATGAGGACGAGCGCCTTGGGGAGTGGCGAGCCCCTCATCTTGAACACCAAGCAAGGTCATGAACTCCTTCTATGCTGCGTAAGATCCGTTACATGAACTCAGGATTGCCCTTCTATGTTGTGGAAGATCCGGTACATGATGTCAAGGAAGGCGTTGAGCACCCAAGTTGACTTGCCACTGGAGGGCTTCTTCTCAACATAGATGGGCTGAAGCTTGTTCTTGTTGGCTGACTCAGGATTGGCATGAGGACGAGCGCCTTGGGGAGTGGCGAGCCCCTCATCCTGAACACCAAGCAAGGTCATGAACTCCTTCCAAGTAGTAGTCAGCTTCTGACCATTGGTCATCCAAGTCATAGTCCGTTCCTGATTAGAATGAAAGTACACCGAGGCAAAGAACTGAGCCACAATCTCAGGATCATAGTCTTTGTGGAAAGAGATGATGTGCTCAATGTCAAATTGCTCCACAAGATCCAGAGACTCACCAAAGTTGTTCCAGTGTTTTTCTTCCCTCAGATGATGCATGTCGATCCAGTGCACGTCCACATAGATGTTCTGCTTGGCCTTGATCACATCCAGATAAATGAGATTCTGCTGCTTGGTCCAGAACAAATCATTGCCTCAGAAGTTGGCACAAGGTTGCACATAGGGGTTGATCCTCCTTCGAGAGATGAACTCGGCAAGTGGTATCTCATCCATACCCATGGCGGGTTCCTTGTCCTTGTTGGCGGTGGACTTGGTCCTCCGTTGGGGGGCACGGGAGCCCTCTGGAGCTTCATCTTGATTGCGCAGACGCTTGGAGCCCGTGTCACAGCTTGGATTGGAGCGGTGAGTAGAGGTACCAGATCCACCACCTAAGACACAAGGCACAAGAACACGCACAAGAAGCAAGAAGGATCAATGCAAAGAACACAACAAAGTTGTGAAACAAGTATAACTAGCATTTGATAACTTCCACATGAGAGGTTTGACAACAACGGTAGCACTGCTTTGCACGTGCGGTACTAAAAAATTAGTGCCGCTCCAAGTCACGGTAGTACCGCGCGGGCGGTAGTACCACGCTGAAGATGCGGTAGTACCGCTCCGGCGATAGTACCGCGCGGGAGGTGTGGTAGTACCGCACGGAGTCAGATACGAAACTGCCGCTGGATCTGAGTACTACCGCAGCGACAAAGCGGTACTACGGTCGATCAAATCTACCACGGGGCAACATAGCAAGTACTATCTCTATGCATTACTACTCTCCTACATCCTACGCTTGCACAGATTTAGCCTAAAATCTCAAGAATGCATGCATCTCCCCAAAAACCTAGAAGCACAAGAACAAACCAACAAGAGAGGGATTTGGGGAGAAACCTTGGTCCATGGCAAGAGGACGTGGTGGGGAACGATCCCACCGGTCGGAATCCGAGGAGAGCGGCCAGGGACAGAGATCCGGTGAGGGCCTCCGACGCCGTTCGTGGGTAGGGGAGAGAGAGGCGGCGTGGGGGAAGAAAGAGTGAATGGGTATGGGGGAGTTGGAATTCCCCCTGCCTGCTCTTAACCCCCCCGCGCTCGTTACTCCATGGTAGTACTGCGCGTCATCTCGGTAGTACCACCCGGGCGGAAGTACCGCACCGTGGGCGGTAGTACTGCTCCACCAGCGGTAGTAAAAAATTACTGCCACACTGGTTGCGGTAGTACCGTGCCTGCGGTAGTACCGTGGCATGCCACGATAGTACCGTGACCCAAGAAAATGCAGTTTCAACCAAAGAAAGAAACATCTTTGCACGGAACCTTGAAGCGAACGAACACACCAACGAGCTGACGAACGAGGCACCACAAGCACAAGCTAGGCAGGAAGAGAGAAAAACAAGAGACAACAAGGAACACAAAACGAGAACCAACCTCTCCAAGGAGAGGGCGGTGGCTGGAGCCACCTATGTTTGAGTCGATTGGTATGGCACCGCGAAGAAATATCCTTGGGCCCATGACCAAAACTCGTCTTTGAAGCACAAGTACCATCAACAATGGCGAATGTGAAAGAGTTGATCAATTTATGCATAATGGGGGGAGGGAGAGTTCATTGAGAGAACAACACTCCCCCTATGTCCATGCCTACACCTAAACTAGACAACAAGTCGAGAGTGGTGGGTTGTGCAAGGGTTCAAGTCACATTGCTCGAATCAATGATATTTAGCTCATTCCTTAACTCGCGAAATCTTGCTTCATCCAAGGGCTTCGTGAAAATATCTGCAAGGTTATCATGAGTGTTGACATAGTTGAGCTCGATCTCCCCTCGCCTAATATGATCCCTGATGAAGTGATACCGAATCTCAATGTGCTTCGTCTTGAAGTGTTGCACCGGGTTGAGAGAAATCTTGATGGCACTTACATTGTCACACCAAAGAGGCACTTTGTCACAAATGACACCGTAATCCTTTAAAGTTTGCCTCATCCATAAGAGTTGTGCATAACAACTACCGACCGCCACATACTACGCTTCGGTGGACGAGAGAGACACACAACTTTGCTTCTTGGAAGACCAACTAACCAAAGAGCAACCAAGAAATTGGCACCCTCCGGAAGTGGACTTCCTATCCACTTTGTCTCCCGCCCAATTGGAATCCGAATATCCCTCAAGTTTGAAGTTTGCTCCTCTTGGGTACCATAAGCCAAAGTTTGGGATATGAGCCAAATATCAAAAGATTCGCTTGACCGCTGTCGGTATCAAAACTAGCGGATCTCAGGTAGGGGGTCCTGAACTGTGCGTCTAAGGCCAATGGTAACAGGAGGCTTGGGACACGATGTTTACCTAGGTTTGTGCCCTCTCGATGGAGGTAATACCCTACTTCTTGCTTGATTGATCTTGATGATATGAGTATTACAAGAGTTGATCTACCACGAGATCAGAGAGGCTAAACCCTAGAAGCTAGCCTATGGTATGATTGTTGTTATTGTTGTGTCCTATGGACTAAACCCTCCAGTTTATATAGACACCGGAGGGGGCTAGGGTTACATGGAGTCGGTTTACACAAAAGGAGATCTACATCCGAATCGCCAAGCTTGCCTTCCATGCCAAGGAGAGTCCCATCCGGACACGGGACGAAGTCTTCAATCTTGTATCTTCATAGTCTAACAGTCCGGCCAAAGCATATAGTCCGGCTGTCCGGATACCCCCTTATCCAGGACTCCCTCAGTAGCCCCTGAACCAGGCTTCAATGAAGATGAGTGCGGCACGTAGATTGTCTTCGACATTGCGAGGTGGGTTCCTTCTCCAAATACTCCAAGATAAATTCCGAACACAAGGACCGTGTCCGGCTCTGCAAGATAGATTCCATATACTACCGTAGAGAGAATAATAATCCACGAATCCGATCTGCTAACAACTCTTTGTAGTGTGACATCACGCCACGGCTTGGTAATTTATTCGAACCATTTTCTATAACCTGCTTCCGCACACATCACGAGGCGGTTTCTTTGGCACGTCTTGTCAAAGTAGAGATCGTGTCCCCTTATCGCGGGATCTCCATAAATACGGGTACGGGTAACCCAACCAGCGTTGTTAATCAAGGCGCTTGAAAAAATAAGAGATTTCGAGAGGCAAGTGGGGAGGTGCACATTCTGCATCGCCTTTATAAAGGGACAGAGATCTCCCGTTTTTGCCCACGCCTTCTTCCTCCTTTGCTCATCTGTTCTCGCACCCTCGAGCTCCAGCACCCAAGTTCTCACCTTCTCCATAGGACCGCAGCATGTCCAGAGCGGGAGGCAAGTGGATGGCCTCCTCTGTCACAGAGGAGAACATCACCAAGCTTCGGGAGGCCGAATACCTGGCCGAGAGCATCGCGCACAGGCTCCCGGCAGAGGGACAGATTACCCCCACCCTGAAGTCTCGGGAGAGAGTAGTATTTCTCCCTCATTTCGTCCGTGGACTAGGATTTCCACTTCACTCGTTTGTCCGCGGGCTCATGTACTACTACGGGCTAGATTTTCACGATCTAGCCCCGAATTTCGTCCTCAACATCTCGGCGTTCATCGTCGTGTGCGAGGCCTTCCTCCGCATCAAGCCTCATTTCGGCCTGTGGTTGAAAATCTTCTGCGTGAAGCCGAAGATCGTGAGCGGTCAACAGGCGGAGTGCGGAGGTGCCATGGTGGGAAAAATGCCCAACGTCACATGGCTTGATGGCTCCTTCGTGGAGACCATAAAAGGATGGCAATCAGGGTGGTTTTACATCACCGAGCCACGCGACGCCAACTGGGCGGCGGCCCCCAAATTCAGATCCGGAATCCCCATGCGGCTCACTTCTTGGGAAAAGAAGGGCCTGGCCAGGGGCGAGCCCACGGAGCTGACCGGACTCGAGACCTGCATCAAGAGTATGAGGGACAAGAAGATCAAGCTTGTGAACATGGTCCAGATCATGCTTATTCTCCGGATTCTCCCGTGTCAAAGACGGACATTTGATATGTGGGAGTTCGACCCGGCCGAACACCAGATGCTGCTGGAGCTCTTTGACATGACGCACAAAGAAATCTGGAAGGTGTTGTTCAAGACCGGCGAAGTTCCTCCTCCCCTTTCCGAGGACCGTTGGCTCAGCACAACGCGCCTTGCCAATCTGGTAAGTCCTTTGATCATCACAAGATGCTCCTTTCCCAGTATATTTGTGGGAGGATTTTTAAGTCATCATGCTGACCAAACAGGATTGGGTGGAGATGGCGGAGCAGATTGACTGTCCGGCTCCATTGCCTGAGGACCCAGTAGACACACTCCTAGCGGAGATGCTGGTTCCGGCGCCTTACAAGGTATCGGAGAAAAAGGCCGAAAAGAAGGCCACGGGGACCCGGAAGGGTCTTCGGCGCGAGGCCGCACCCGACGCCTCGCCAGAAGAGGACAAGGTGCACTCCTCCCACGAAGTGGGGGGAGAAAGAGGAAGGCCGCCTCAACTGAGGGGGCCGAAGGGGCCAAGGAGGCGGCTACGGGGACCAGAAAAAGTCTCCGGCACAGGGCCGTGATAGAGTCATCATCCGAAGATGACAAGGAAGATCCCCCCCCCCCCCCGAAGACGGGGGGAAACGTGAGGAAATGCCCCCTCCCCTTACTAGGAAGGAGAAGAAAAGGAAGGCCGCCCCGTCGGGGGGGGGGGGGGGGGCGAAGAAGGGGAAGGCATCCCTTCCCGATCACTCCACTACCGCCGCTTACAGCGATGAGAAGTGGCTGCCCAGGGGCAAGCCCCAGGCGAGGTCGTAAGTATCCGCATTCTGTAATACTCTTTCATGCGACTCTTACCCCATGGTTTGTAATAACGCCGAATATGTATATGCAGTCTGGCCAGTTCCAATCTCGAGGTGCCCTATTCAGAGGAGTCTCTGGATGAGTCGGAGATGAATTCACTCCCGACGGTCACCTCCCCACGACCTGTGGATGACACCGAGGTGTTGTCTTGGAGGATGCCAGAGCAGGAGGTGATGGTTCCGGAGATGCCCCAAGGCAAAATCCCGGGCGCCGGACACATGGGGGGTAAGACCCCCATGGATTATGCTGACGGGAGCCACAACAAGTTTGGCTCCCAGCCGGTTACTGCGCCGGAGCCTACAAAGGTTCCGGATTCCAGTAAGCAGCCCCTCGCGAAGAAGGGCGAGCCGTCCATGCTGATGACCTCAGCCCAACCGGAGGCACCAGACAATTTGTTGGAAGTGCTTCGAGGCGCTTCCATCGACGATGAACACCGTACTCTTATGAGTACGTACTCTTATGAGTACGGTGATTGAGAAGGTTCGGTTCGCCAAGAGCGGATTGACCGAAGCCTGCACCAACCTACTAACAGGCTTTCAGGTAAGTAATAAAAGAGTGTGAGGAAATATCACCCGATAGACAGTAGCCCCTGATGCTCTGGTTGGTGTTCGGAAAGAAAAGCCAAACGGAGGGTCAACTAAAACAAAAAAACGCAGAGAGCTAATAGTACTTGTCTATGTGAACAAACAGACATTGCTGCTGACCGCAGCTGTGTGCATGGTGGAGGTTGCCAGACTCAAGCGCGAACTGGGGCAGGCCGAAGAAGAGCTTGGCCTCGTGAAGAAGCAGCTCGAGGAGAACAAAGGTAAGTGAAACCCCGTCCATGTCTTGTAGAGGATAAAAAGTTGATGATGCTAACAAAAAGCATCATGGCTTTTGATAGGGACCACGACCGAAGTGGCGGCCCTGAAGGAAGCGTTGTCCATAGCCGAAGCCAAGGCGGATACAAAGCGCACCGAGCGTGAGAAGCAAGATGCTCGGGTGGGAGAGGTACAACAAGAGCTCCAGGAGCTCGGCAATAAGTTTGACTCCTTGGAGCATGACTTCAAGACGCGAGAGTTTGAGCTTGTGAAGGCCCTCCAGAGCGCGGCAGACACCAAGGCCGAAGCCCAAAAGGCCCTCCAGGAAATCCAGGCGACCAAGAAAATAGCGTAGGGTAAGGCATTCTTTATGCAAAGCAAGCATGTGGAGGAGTCATTTCTTTTACTTACACGAATCCGGAGCTCTCCAGGGGCTTTCGCAGGTCTGCCATGCAACATTTTGGATGACGCGGAGTTCTATCACGCTGAAGAGGGGAGCTCCATTGAGAAGCTGTTCTGGTCCCAATATACTGGCACTGAACACCCGATGCCTCTAAGTGACCAACTGAAGCAGCTGGTCAAACTCCACAATGCATCCGAATAGGCCATGAAGGACCTAATAGTCTGGCTGTGGCCTAGCGAGCCCCTGACCAGCAGCTACTTTGGCCTGATAAAGCGGATGGTGAATGCGTGTCCACAGCTAGAAGTTATCAAGCAGTCTGTCTATATTGAAGGTGCCTGACAGGCCTTTGCCCGCGCGAAGGTGCATTGGGCCAGACTGGATGCTGAGAAGCTCGTGAAGGATGGACCCCCGGAGGGTAAGGAGCATCGCTACCCCAAAAAATATTATGATGGCGTTATGAAAGGCGCTCGACTTGTGGAAAATGAATGTCCTAAGAACGTAATTTTTGAGTAAATGTACTCATGTCGTCTATGTAATATGAGAACGAGTTTGATTGTGCTATATAACGCTTTGTTTTATTTAAAATATTACCTTCTCTGCGGCCGTTTATCAAAATCTGAAATTAGGCCAGTCGTTGGCTTCCGCCCCCTTGTACCAAGTGCTAGGGTGTTCATGGAAAACCCAAACACTCTTTATCCAAATTCTTGGTCCTTTAAGGAGGTGTTTAGCGCAGTGAACAAGGCAATCAGACTATTCGGCTTTATAACTCTCACTTGGCCATAAAAGTCTACAATTTTAAATTTCGGCGAAGCCCCTAGTATTTGGAAGGCCGAACTGGGGCATTATACACGCCTAAATCGGGCAAGGCCGATTCCTTGCCTTAAGCGGAAGAAATCTTTAAGGATTTAGTACCTTGCGAACAGCAACCAGCTCTCGCCGCATCATGACGGTCAGTTTTCGACTTTCTCTACTAAGGTGCTCGTCTGGAAGAACCGGGACACAATCGCAGTAGTTCTCCCTGCGCCACCTTAGCGGATATAACATAACGTAAGGTACCAAAACAAGGGAGCCGGGCTAACCCGACTATTGACCCAAGACATGATTCGGAGCTGATACATATAATGCTATAAGTTCGGGGTGCCGCACTGTCGAAAGTGTTCAGACTTTTCTTGCCATATTATGGGGCTCGATAAGAAGCCCCTGGCGAATTGAGCGTATCAAAATGTACGGATGCAATATTGAATTAATATTCAAGGGAAAATATGAAGATAGTAATAAGAAGCTGACACTGTGTATTACTTCCCATTTGTTTGGACAATACGGCAAGGTGTATGTGTACAATTAATGCATTAAGCGAAAAGAAATAGGACTATTTAACATGTCCTATCCAAGGGCAGGCTACATGCGGGTATGTAAAAACAGGTATAACGATCATTGAAGAAGACCACCTGGGTATTCCCTTGTGTGCAAAGCCTCTTGCCTCCTTGGTGTTCCCTCCTGTAATGAGTCCGGTTATCCGATCTCTCTGAAGGGGCTGCCCGAAAGTAGGGTCCTGAAAAAAGAAAGAATGGTATGCGGGCCTCATGGCGGCTGAACCGCACTCTGGCCGCATTGTCGTCTCGCCTCCACCTATGCCCATGGTATTTTAAGCGCGTATTTATGTACGCGTGGCACAAACGCCGCCTGAATGGGACTGGGGTGGAGGCCGGATTGCTAATCGAGCTCCTAGCATGCCTGACGGTCCTGTTGCGGGGTGCTCCGGACTTGCTTGACAGTGTGCGGGGTTGTTGTTGCCAAATTGGCTGTTTGTCGAAGGAGGCTGCTTTGTACTTCTGCCGCGAGGGCCGCAGTGTGCTCTTCCATACAGAGGGAGCGGTCTGTATTTCCATTGACTGTTATGACCCCGCGAGGTCCTGGCATTTTGAGCTTGAGGTATGCATAGTGTGGAACCGCATTGAATCGAGCGAACGCAGTTCGTCCAAGTAGTGCATGATAGCCACTACGGAAAGGGACAATATCGAAGATTAACTCCTCGCTTCGGAAGTTATTCGGGGATCCGAAGACCACTTCCAGTGTTATTGAGCCCATGCAACGGGCCTCTACCCCTGGAATTACACCTTTGAAGGTGGTTTTGGTGGGTTTGATCCGTGACAGATCGATGCCCATTTTGTGCACTGTGTCCTGATAAAGCAGGTTCAGGCTGCTGCCACCATCCATGAGGACTCGCGTGAGGTGGAATCCGTCGATGATTGGGTCAAGGACCAATGCGGCTGAGCCGCCGTGACGGATGCTGGTGGGATGGTCCCTACGATCAAAGGTGATCGGGCAGGATGACCATGGATTGAATTTTTGGGCAACAGGCTCCATCGCATAAACGTCCCTAAGTGCACGCTTGCTCTCCTTGAAAGTGCAACTATCACTAGGTGGTTTTGGTAATTCATAACAACATATAGCTCATTGAGCTAATGCTATTCCAAGACATATATTTCAGGAAAGCTCAATGAATGGCATGGCATGGATGATGAAAGTGGATCCCTCAAAATACTAAGGACAAAGGATTGGCTCAAGCTTAATAGCTCAAGACTCTTCATTTTATATTTTAGTGATCCAAGATCACATTGAGTCTATAGGAAAAGCCAATACTATCAAGGAGGGATGAGGTGTTGCTTAATGAGCCTCTTGCTTCATGTGCTTAGTGATATGCTCCAAAACCCTCAGCTACTTTCTCACATCCACAAATGGCCTAAACCCAAAGCCAAAATCAGTCACACCGATTCTTCCTATCCGGCGCCACCGATTTCAAATGTCATAGCCACTGCCACAAACTCTAGGCAAATCGGTTCTACCGATAGGGATCTCGGTCTCACCGAGATGGGATTGTAATCTCTCTATTTCCCTTTGTAACATTTCGATCAAACCGAAGTGAGCGATTGATCCCACCGAGATTGCAATGTAAACTCTCTGTTTCCCTTTTGTAACATTTCGGTCTCACCGAAAAGAGCAAATCGGTCCCACCGAGTTTACCTGACCAACTCTCTGGAAAGCTTATTACCAAAATCGGTCTCACCGAGTTTGTGTAATCGGTCTTACCGAGATTATGTTACATCCTAACCCTAACCGAATCGGTCTCACCGAGTTGCATGTCAGTCCACCGAAAATCACTAACGGTCACTAGGTTTACTAAATCGGTCCGACCGAGTCTGTTGAATCGGTCCCACTGAGTTTGGTAAATTGTGTGTAACGGTTAGATTTTGTGTGGAGGCTATATATACCCCTCCACCTCCTCTTCATTCGTGGAGAGAGCCATCAGACTAAACCTACACTTCCAACTTACCATTTCTGAGAAAGAACCACCTACTCATGTGTTGAGGCCAAGATATTCCATTCCTACCATATGAATCTTGATCTCTAGCCTTCCCCAAGTTGCTTTCCACTCAAATCTTCTTTCCACCAGATCCAAATCCTATGAGAGAGAGTTGAGTGTTGGGGAGACTATCATTTGAAGCACAAGAGCAAGGAGTTCATCATCAAGGCACCATTTGTTACTTCTTGGAGAGTGGTGTCTCCTAGATTGGCTAGGTGTCACTTGGGAGCCTCTGACAAGATTGTGGAGTTGAACCAAGGAGTTTGTTAGGGCAAGGAGATCGCCTACTTCGTGAAGATCTACCGCTAGTGAGGCAAGTCCTTCATGGGCGACGGCCATGGTGGGATAGACAAGGTTGCTTCTTCGTGGACCCTTCTTGGGTGGAGCCCTCCGTGGACTCGCGCAACCATTAACCTTCGTGGGTTGAAGTCTCCATCAACGTGGATGTACGATAGCACCACCTATCAGAACCACGCCAAAAACATCCGTGTCTCCAACTGCGTTTGAATCCTCCAAACCCTTCCCTTTACTTTCTTGCAAGTTGCATGCTTTAATTTCTGCTGCCTATATACTCTTTGCATGCTTGCTTGAACTGTGTGATGATTGCTTGACTTGTCCTAAGATAGCTAAAATCTGCTAAACTCTAAAATTGGGAAAAGGTTAAGTTTTTAATTGGTCAAGTAGTCTAATCACCCCCCTCTAGACATACTTCAAGGTCCTACAAGTGGTATCAGAGCTTTGGTCTCCATTTGCTTTGATTTCCATAGCTTTTGGTGGTCATAGCCTTGGTTTCACAACCTAGGAGAGTATGGCGTCTAGCGAGGGAAATTATCACCGTAGAGGTCCTTACTTTGATGGTACTAATTTTGCTAGTTGGAAGCATAAGATGAAAATGCATATTCTCGGACATAACCCCGCCGTTTGGGCTATTATTTGTATTGGCTTGCAAGGTGAATTCTTTGATGGGAGAGAGCCGAACCGTGAAGCTAATGCGGAAGAATTGAAGATGCTGCAATACAACGCTCAAGCTTGTGATATCATCTTCAACGGATTGTGCCCCGAAGAATTCAACAAAATCAGCCGTCTTGAGAATGCAAAGGAAATTTGGGACACTTTGATTGATATGCACGAAGGTACCGAATCCGTCAAGGAATCCAAGTTGGATGTGCTCCAAAGTCAGCTTGACAAGTTCAAAATGAAGGATGGTGAAGGTGTCGCTGAAATGTACTCTAGGCTTGCTCTTATTACAAATGAGATTGCCGGCTTAGGGAGTGAAGAGATGACCGACAGATTCATCATCAAGAAGATCCTAAGAGCATTGGATGGAAAGTATGATACCGTGTGCACATTGATCCAAATGATGCCAAACTACAAAGATCTCAAGCCAACGGAAGTCATTGGAAGAATTGTTGCTCATGAGATGTCACTCAAGGATAAGGAGGAACTTCACAACAAGTCAAGTGGTGCTTACAAAGCCTCAAGTGAAGCCCCCACATCATCAAGTGAGAAACAAACCTTCAATGAAGAATTGAGCTTAATGGTGAAGAACTTCAACAAATTCTACAAGAGTAGAAGCAAAGAAAGAAGCTCCAAGTCAAGGTCTTACCATGACAAAAGATCTTCTAGTCGAGAGCGCAATTGCTACAATTATGGGAGGCCTGGACACTATTCCAATGAGTGTACGGCACCCTACAAAAGAAGAGAAGATTCTCCAAAAAGAAGAAGCAAAAGAGAAGAATCACCACCAAGAGAGAGGAGTAGAGATGATCGTTATGAACGAAGATCCTCACAGAGAAGCAAGGATTCGGAAAGGAAGGACAAGTCATCAAGGAGCTACACAAAATGAAGACATCAAGCTCATGTTGGTGAATGGGTTTCCGGCTCCGACTCCGACAAACACTCCGAGAGAAGCTATCACTCTGACTCCGAATATACTCAAGATGAAGGTGTTGCCGGTCTAGCACTTGTGTCAACCAACTCCTACGACATATTTGATTCACCAAATGAAGGAATTGGAAGATGCTTCATGGCCAAAGGTCCAAAGGTAACACATCCTGAGTATGTTGATTTCAATAGTGATGAAGATGACTTGCTTGTGGATGATGATTTACTTGTTGACAACTCTAGTGATGAATACTATGATGAAACATCAATTAATCATGCTAATCAAGATAAAACGAATGACAATGATAAGGAGAAGGTTGAGCTTCTAACTAAAGAACTAAACACTCTTAAGTTGGCTCATGAAACTATCTTCGAAGATCATCGAGAACTTTTAAGGGCTCATGAGAAGTTACGCTTTGAAAAGCTCAATCTTGAGCAAGAGCATGAGTTCTTAAAGGCAATCAATGATGATCTTCGCAAGAAAAGTTCTTCTTACATTGCCAAGCGTTTACTCCTATCTACTTACATGCCTCAAGTCAAGTCTAGTAACAAGTACAAGAAATATACTTCCTCTAGTAGTAACAATAATAATGTCAAATCCAATATTGTTGCTTCTAGTAGTTCTCTTGATTCCACTAATGATTCTCTTAGCCAAGTTACACTTGAGCAAGAAAATAGCTTATTGAAGGGAATTATAGAGAAAGGTGTTTACAAGAGCCTTGCCGGGAGTAAGCAATTCGAGGAAATTGTACGCAAGCAAGGAAGACACCGGAAGAATCAAGGTGTTGGTTTTGAACGAAAGTTCAATGCCAATGGAGTTGAGTGGGAAGAAGATCAATAACCCAAGACGAAGTTTGTTCCTCAACAAGAGAAGTATGATCCTACTTCCTTCAAGGGAACACAAGCTCAAGATGATCTTCCACCACAAGACCATAAAGGCAAGGACAAGCTTCAAGAGGATATTGATGCATTTGAAGAAGCACCTAAGGCCTTGGTCAAGTGGGTTCCCAAGACTACGTCAAGTTCTACTTCATCAAGTACAACTACAACTCCAAGGATTCCCATCAAGATGATGTGGATCCCGAAGAAGAAGAACTAGAGAGTTCTTGAGGGTGACTCCGCCAACATTCTTCACTCATATTATTATGGCAATGCCAAGTGCAATCAACTTCCACATCTTGCACTAGTTCAAGGAGTCACAAACCCTCATGTTAGTAAGGCGAGGAACAAGGTAACCTAATGTTTTCATGGACATCACCTTGTGTGTGCATCACTCTATGTCTATGGATATTCTTGTTTGTTCCTTGTGGGACTAACCCATGTAGGTATGTTGAAAGTGCAACTCACTCCAACAGATTGCTCCAAATGATCTAATCAACATTGAGCATCCACATCTTCAACACCTACATGAAGTCATCATCGACAAAACCCAAGGTTAGTTCATCCCTCTAAAAGGGGATCTCACATCTAGGGGGAGCTTAACTCTAAGACTTGAGTCAAAGCAACTCTAATGGTGTGAACACATCAATGCATTATGTAAAAGTGGTAACCCCACTTGAGCTTAAACGATGAGTATGACCTATGATCAAATGTTTATCATTTGACTCCTAAGTCAATGTACTCATATATAGATGACCTAGTCACCGCCAATTGTTTGATAGATGCTAGAATTGGTTGTGCATGCTTTGCCACATATTTCATTTGCCATCTTACTGTGTGAGCATGTTGGTGCATATTTTACTCATTCAAGGACATCCACTTGTTGTTTTGATTGTTTGGTTCTTCCTTCTTTTGGCCAAGTGGACGGACAAGAATGCCTAAGAACTTTCTCTAGCTATCTATGTTCTTCTCGTCTCAAACTCTATTGATGCTACATCACAAAATTTGATCAAGTCAAATTCGAACCACTCTGTGTGAGGAGCACTCGGAGTCCCCTATTCGTCATAGACTTAAACTTCCAAAACTTCTTTGTGATTCTCGGTTTGACCGATTCCTCCATTTCGGTTCTACCGAGATCACTAAGTCGATCTAGGTTTTCAATCTCGGTGCAACCGATTTGAACTTTTCGGTCACACTGAGTTGCTGTAACTGAACACAATTATGCATCTCGGTGCCACCGAGTTGTTTCACTCGGTCACACCGACAGGGTCGGGCTATATATAGTCACGGGCAAAAATTTGGAAACTTCTCCGAACCCCTTCGCCCGTGCAATAGCTCGCTCTGCCTCCAAGGTCTCCGGATCGTCTCCTCGTCGCCAGCCGCCTCCTGTCGCTGGTCTCCACCACCGTCAACGGAATTCAACTCCGCCGTTGCCACCGTAGCTAGTTCATCGCCAAGCTAGGGTATGGACTCGATCACAGTGCTATCCTCGTCCGATTCCTAGCACATTGTGTTCATATTGATTCTTGCCACGATTGAAACACTCCTATCCAGTCAATGCAATCCGTAGATTAGATGAGATTTGAAAATTTAGGGTTAGGTTTCCGCCGAAACCATCTCGGACCCACCGAGTTGAAAAACTCGGTCCCACCGATTTGTCTTATGCCATTGCACTAGTAACTCTCGGTTTGACCGAGAATTGCTAATCGGTGCGACCGATTTTAGGACTTTGTGAAACCCTAGCAGTCTCGGTGCCACCGAACTGTGACTCGGTCCAACCGAGTTCATCAGTTTAGGTTCCAAAACTGCTATGGTATCACCGAGTTTGAAAATCGGTTGATCCGAAATGCTTTCTGTGGAAAACTAAAACTGAATTTTTTGAATCATTCTTTTGCAAAAATCTCTGCATTTTGTGATGCTCATCCACTCCATCTCATCTATAACTCTTCACAGGGACAGCAATCAGAGTTTTCAGCATGTCAGACCAGAGTGACAGTTAGAACAGGTCAGAAGGGCAGATGCAAATGAGTGAGGGCACTAGTCCCTCCAGCACTTCAGATGAAGGCAGTAGGAGCACTCCTAGCAACCTGCCTAAGGCTGCTACTAGGCAAAGGAAGAAGAGAACTTCAGACTCTGAATATGAGGATTATAGAGCTGAAGAGGATGAAGATACTTCCAAGAAAGTAGTACTCAAAAAGGAGTATGGCTCAGCAAAGCATACAAAGCCAGGCATGAAGATTAAAAGGCCTGTAGGAAGACAACCAATGTCCAAAGCCAGAGCATCAACTCAACTGCCTGAAAAGCCTGATCCCAAAGAGCCAGCTGCTGAAGGAAAGAAAAGGAAGGAAATGGTCAAGAAGACCATGGCCAGAGTTGTTGGGTAACCTTCCATGATGGAAGAAGAAGAAGAGCTTGCTGCACCAGCACCAAAGGCACCAAAGCTTATGGGAGATGCTATTAGATCAGGGGCTGCAACATCTAAGCCCAAGGATGCACCCAAAGCTACCCCAAGGCCAAGTCTGCACCAAAGAGGAATACCAGGAGTATTCCAGCTGGTGAGAAGAACAAGGCCCCAATGCCTGAGGTTGCTGAGGAGGAAGATGAAGAAGGACAAGTTCTGAGGAAGCTCAAGCACAAGATACCAGACCATAATGATGCCCATCCTGTAGCTGAGGACATGAACATCAGAAAAGATTCAGGGTTGAGGCTATGGAGGATGGCAGATCCATATGCCACAAGGAGAAGAACTGCTGTTGATTACAGGTTCCATACAAAGGAACAGTAGGACTTCTATGAGACAATTTTGGTGGACAAAAAGCCCATTGTGTGTGATATAAGGTGGGTCGACTGGACCTACATGAAGGAAAATGAAGAACACTATCCAGGAGTACAAGACAGTTTTGTTGCTTGTGGAGTTGCAGATTTTGTTGGGCAGAAGCTCACCAACTGGAATGATGAACTTATAATGCAATTCTACTCCACAGCACACTTCTATCCAGATTGGAGGATAGTTTGGATGTCTAAAGGTACAAGGTACCAGTCAACTGTTAAGGAGTGGGAAAATCTGATAAATGCCCCAAAGGAAAATGATGATGACCTGGATGTATATGCCAAGAAGAAAATGGGACACAATACCATGGCACATATGTACAAGGAGATCCCAGACAAAGCCCTAGAGACTTTCTCTTTTGGATCAGTCCACTTTCTTCTGTCAGGGCTACCTACAATCAACTGGATCCTAAGGCACACTCTATTGCCTAAGTCTGGTGACCACAACATGATCAGAGGGCATGCAATCAACATGTTGCATTTGTTTAATGTGCCTCAGAAATTCAAGGTCATGAGCCTTATAGTAGAAACCATTAAGAGGACTGCAGCAGATCATAAGAGGAGTTGTGGATATGCCCCTCAGATTCAGGAGTTGATTAACTCAAAGATGGGCACATGCAAATATCTATTGGATAGGGAACATTTTCCTCTCTATCCAGACTTTGAGGACAATGAGGTTGTCATGAATGAGGATTGTCGGTGTCAAAACCGACGGATCTCGAGTAGGGGGTCCCGAACTGTGCGTCTAGGCGGATGGTAACACGAGACAAGGGACACGATGTTTTTACCCAGGTTCGGGCCCTCTCAATGGAGGTAAAACCCTACTCCTTCTTGATTAATATTGATGATATGGGTAGTACAAGAGTAGATCTACCACGAGATCGGAGTGGCTAAACCCTAGAATCTAGCCTATGGTATGATTGTTGTTCGTCCTATGGACTAAAACTCTCCGGTTTATATAGACACTGGAGAGGTCTAGGGTTACACATAGTCAGTTACAATGGGAGGAGATCTTCATATCGCATCGCCAAGCTTGCCTTCCACGCCAAGGAAAGTCCCATCCGGACATGGGACGGAGTCTTCAGTCTTGTATCTTCATAGTCTGGGAGTCCGACCAAAGGTCTTAGTCTGGCCATCCCGACACCCCCTAATCCAGGACTCCCTCAGTAGCCCTTGAACCAGGCTTCAATGACGACGAGTCCGGCGCGCAAGTTGTCTTCGGCATTGCAAGGCGGGTTCTCCTGCAAATTCTCTGTATCCGTCAAATAGTGTCCGACTTCTAGTGTGTGCTGTCCTCCTCGGCTTCTGTGCCCCATAATGACCATCTTCCACGCGTCAAACAAATGCAAAAAGCCAGGGGGTTTTCTTTTCACTTACCCCCCCGGTTGCGTTAATGAGCCGCCCATAAAAGAGACGGGGATTTAGATCCCACTCGCACCATCTTCCCTCCGTGAGTCTTCATCTGAGCGCCTCTGACAGAGATCCATTCCAACATGGCCAGTCAATGCCGCTCCTCCTCTCGCTCCTCCAGCCCTCGGCCCGGAGATTGGGGGCGGTGCTCCATCCTGCATAGCGAGTTAGTAGTGCTTCAGTCCAAGGGGCTTCTCCCCCAGCATATATGGTCCCTGTTCGAGCCGGGATTGCTGCCTATAGTGGCAGAGAGCAGGCGGAGGGCGTTCCCAATCCCTCTCAAGGAGAGCGGGTATGCCTAGTCCCTTATTTGATGAGAGGACTAGGATTTCCAATTCATCCATTTCTCCGAGGGTTGCTAGAGTTCTACGGCCTCCAGCTACATAACCTCACGCCCGCCTCCATTTTGCACATCGCGGGCTTCGTGGCCCTCTGCGAGCTGTTCTTGGGTGTTGAGGCCCATTTCGCGCTATGGAAGAGGTTGTTTTGCCTTGTACCCCGTTCTCAGGAGGGGTCTATTTATCAGGTGGGCGGAGCCGAACTATGGCGCATCGCCGGGACCGGATATCTATCCGGCACCCCAAAGAGGGCGTCCGAAGACTGGCCCTCGGAGTGGTTTTATATAGATGACGTCCCCCTGCCGGACCCTGTGCGGATCGGACTCCCCGAGTTCAATAATGCCCCGTTGAAGAAGCGCCTGAGTTGGTGCCCACAGAACCCTCAAAGGGAAGCTGACAGGGACGTCCTGTACCTGATGAGCCGGATAAGGTTGTTGGCTCACTCCCGACTGACCATGATTAAGGTCATGGCCGTATGCATTACGCGAGGGGTGCAGCCGCTTCAATACAGAGGCCACCCCATGTGGGATTTCAACGGGGAGGATGACGCCACCCGGTGCGGTCGCAAGGGGCCAGATTCGGCCGCCACTTTAACGAGAATCTTATCCGCTTTGTACAAGGGGGAAGAGGAAGAATTCCTTCGTGTCAAACCGAAAGGCGGATTCTCTATGTACAATCCTCCTAGTTGGGTGAGCGGACACTTTCACTTGCCTATCCGTTTGTGAAATTCCCGTAGTTGAGTACTTAGACTTAGTAATGTTCAAACGCAGGAGCTGCGCGAGGCTGTGAAGGAAATAAACAGCCCTGCTCCACAACCCAAGGACCCGGGACGGCCCCTCGATCCGGACTCCCAAGAAGATCCGGACTTATGCGTGGAGTTGATTGATGGAGTATTTCATCAATTGAGCAAGGATAACTCCTTAGTGGCCATCACGGCCGACTATCCCGGACTACTTCCAGCCTCCAAGGTAACTAAGACCGAAGTCCCAGTATTCTAATGTTTTATCTCGCATGCCGTGTACTAACAACGTTTCGCAGGGTAAATCCTTGAGGCGGAAGGCCGAGCCCGTGGTGGGCAGCCAACAAGGGCTGCTGAAGCCAGGCGGGCCAAAAAGAAGTGCGGACCGGATCGAGATTCCGGCGCAACGGTATGGCGTGCAACGCCTAGGGTTTATGCCCTTGAGTCTTACTAATGCTCATGATTTTCTTAGGAAGAAGAGATCCCGCCGGACTATGTCCGCCAGCCAAGGTTCGAGGCCGGGTCCGGAAGCGGAGGCGGACACGGGACGCGCCTCGGGCGCTCCTTCGACAGAGGGCGCCGACGGGCTATCTGCCACCGATTCAGAGGTGGAGAGTGCCCTGAACCACAGGCGCCGCCGGACTATTCTTCGTGACGCGTGTTTTTCCCCAGAGGCGTTGGACGCCTTTAATACAGGGGATGCGTATCTTTGTGCTGCTCAAAATGGTCTAGCCAGAGCCATAGAGCAGTATGTGAAAGACATACAGGTGAGTAAAATTGAAGGTTATATATGTCAGTAGCCCCCGAGACTTGAAATAGTGAAGATAACTGTTTGAAGGATCATGTGCTATGCAGTGTCTTACAAAGAAGAACACACAATTGTCCCAGGAGCTCGAAGAGTGCAAGGCTCAGCTCGAGGCCGCATTGGCCACTTCAGAGAATGTCAAGGGGACGCCCGCAGGTAATATGTGCTTCGAAAGGTACTTCCGTTTTGAAATGCGGCAGGCGTGCAACCCTGACGTTAATAATGCAGATGAGGCCGGAGTAAATCCGAACCAGCAACAACTCCTACGCCAACTAAAGGCTGGCGAGAGCGTGCTGACGAGGGTGAGGCAAGAGAAGAACAAGCTTCAAGACGCCAATACCCAGCTAGGCGAGGAACTGAAAGATGTTCGTATTCAGCTGTCTTCTGCCGTGAAGGAGAATCGGCGACTTCGACGCGGCATTTTTAGTAAGTGCTTGAACGAATCTTCGAAAAAAGAATTCGGCGAGGAAGTCGATTGACAGAGCTATGTCTGTAGGTCTGCTGACGGGTCGTCCAGCGGAGGAAATGCCCGGTTCATCGGGAGACCTTCTTCCCGAGCTGTTGCAACTACACGAGCGAGTTCGGCAGGCAATGCAAAGCGTCATCCAGGCTATGTGGCCATCCCTCTCCGTGCCTGAAGGCCTTGAGGAGCTTGCCAAGAAGCTGGAGGGAGTGCGGCAGCGCTTGCGGTTGTGGAAGATGTCGACTTGCCGTCAAGGTGCCAGGGAGGCCTAGGCCATGGTGAAGACTCGGTACACAAAGGCTGACCCAAACCACATGGCCGAGGTCGGCCCTATAGGTCCGGACGGAAAGGAGATCCCGGTCAGCTTAGCATATGGCCAGGTGGAGCTGGCTGCAAAGTATTCCCAACAGGACTGTAAATTAGACCGCCTGTTGGCATAAAAATGTTGGAAATATGCCCTAGAGGCAATAATAAAAGTATTATTATATTTCATTGTTCATGATAATTGTCTTTTATTCATGCTATAACTGTATTATCCGGAAATCGTAATACACGTGTGAATACATAGACCTCAATATGTCCCTAGTGAGCCTCTAGTTGACTAGCTCGTTGTGATCAACAGATAGTCATGATTTCCTGGCTATGGACATTGGATGTCGTTGATAACGGGATCACATCATTAGGAGAATGATGTGATGGACAAGACCCAATCCTAAGCATAGCACAAAGGTCGTTTAGTTCGTTTGCTAGAGCTTTGCCAATGTCAAGTATCTCTTCCTTAGACCATGAGATCGTGTAACTCCCAGATACCGTAGGAGTGCCTTGGGTGTATCAAACGTCACAACGTAACTGGGTGACTATAAAGGTGCATTACAGGTATCTCCGAAAGTAGCTGTTGGGTTGACACGGATCGAGACTGGGATTTGTCACTCCGTATGACGGAGAGGTATCTCTGGGCCCACTCGGTAATGCATCATCATAATGAGCTCAAGGTGACCAAAGTGTTGGCCACGAGATCATGCATTACGGTACGAGTAAAGTGACTTGCCGGTAACGAGACTGAACAAGGTATTGGGATACCGACGATCGAGTCTCGGGCAAGTAACGTACCGATTGACAAAGGGAATTGTATACAGGGTTTGATCGAATCCTCGACATCGTGGTTCATCCGATGACAACATCGAGAAGCATGTGGGAGCCAACATGGGTATCCAGATCCCGCTGTTGGTTATTGACTGGAGAACGTCTCGGTCATGTCTACATGTCTCCCGAACCCGTAGGGTCTACACACTTAAGGTTCGATGACGCTAGGGTTATAAAGGAAGTTTGTATGTGGTTACCGAATGTTGTTCGGAGTCCCGTATGAGATCCCGGACGTCACGAGGAGTTCCGGAATGGTCCGGAGGTAAAGATTTATATATGGGAAGTCCTATTTTGGCCACCGGAAAATGTTCGGGATTTTTCGGTATTGTACCGGGAAGGTTCTAGAAGGTTCTAGAGTGGGGCCCACCTGCATGGGGGGACCCACATGAACGTGAGTAGTGGGGGAAAGGCCCCACACCCCTGGTCAAGGCACACCAAGATCCCCCCTTAGAAGGAATAAGATCATATCCCGAAGGGATAAGATCAAGATCCCTAAAAAGGGGGGATAACAATCGGTGGGGAAGGAAATGATGGGATTTCTTTCCTCCCACCTTGGCCAACGCCCCAATGGACTTGGAGGGCAAGAAACCAGCCCCTCCACCCCTTTATATAGTGGGGAGGCGCATGGGAGCTTAAGACAAGCCAAGGCGCAGCCCCTCCCCTCCCCAACACCTCTCCTCCTCCGTATATGCTTGGCGAAGCCCTGTCGGAGTACTACTGCACCAACTACACCACGCCGTCGTGCTGCCGTTGGAGCAATCTTCCTCAACCTCTCCTTCCCCCTTGCTGGATCAAGAAGGAGGAGACGTCTCCCATCCCGTACGTGTGTTGAACGCGGAGGTGCTGTCCGTTCAGCACTTGGACATCGGTGATCCAAATCACGTTCGAGTACGACTCCATCATCACCATCCCCTTGGCTAGCTTCCGCTCGTGATCTACAAGTGGTATGTAGATGCAAACTCTCTCCCTTGACTCGTTGCTTAGATGAACTCATAGATGGATCTTGGTGAAACCGTAGGAAAAATTTTAATTTTCTGCAACGTTCCCCAACAGTGGCATCATGAGCTAGGTCTATGCGTAGTTCTCTTTGCACGAGTAGAACACAATTTTGTTGTGGGCGTGGATTTTGTCATCTTACTTGCCTCTACTAGTCTTTTCTTGCTTCGGCGGTATTGTGGGATGAAGCGGCCCGGACCAACCTTACACTTACGCTTACGTGAGACCGGTTCCACCGACTGACATGCACTAGTTGCATAAGGTGGCTGGCGGGTGTCTGTCTCTCCCACTTTAGTTGGAGCGGATTCGATGAAAAGGGCCCTTATGAAGGGTAAATAGAAGTTGACAAAATCACGTTGTGGTTATTCGTGGGTAAGAAAACGTTCTTGCTAGAACCCAATTGCAGCCACGTAAAAGATGCAACAACAATTAGAGGACGTCTAACTTGTTTTTGCAGCGATTGATCATGTGATGTGATATGGCCATAAGTTGTGATGAATGATGAATTGTGATGTATGAGATCATGTTCTTTGTAATAGGATTCACGACTTGCATGTCGATGAGTATGACAACCGGCAGGAGCCATAGGAGTTGTCTTTATTTTTTGTATGACCTACGTGTCATTGAAGAACGCCATGTAACTCACTTTACTTTATTGCTAAACGCGTTAGCCATAGAAGTAGAAGTAGTCATTGGCGTGACAACTTCATGAAGACACGATGATGGAGATCATGATGATGGAGATCATGGTGTCAAGCCGGTGACAAGATGATCATGGAGCCCCGAAGATGAAGATCAATGGAGCTATATGATATTGGCCATATCATGTCACAACTATATAATTGCATGTGATGTTTATTATGTTTATGCATCTTGTTTACTTAGGACGACGGTAGTAAATAAGATGATCCCTTACAAAAATTTCAAGAAGTGTTCTCCCCTAACTGTGCACCGTTGCTACAGTTCGTCGCTTCTAAGCACCACGTGATGATCGGGTGTGATGGATTCTTACGTTCACATACAACGGGTGTAAGACAGTTTTACACAGCAAAAACACTTAGGGTTAACTTGACGAGCCTAGCATGTGCAGACATGGCCTCGGAACACGGAGACCGAAAGGTCAAACACGAGTCGTATGGAAGATACGATCAACATGAGAATGTTCACCGACGATGACTAGTCCGTCTCACGTGATGATCGGACACGGCCTAGTCGACTCGGATCGTGTAACACTTAGATGACTAAAGGGATGTCTAATCTGAGTGGGAGTTCATAATTTGATTAGAACTTAATTATCATGAACTTAGTCTAAAACCTTTGCAAATATGTCTTGTAGATCAAATGGCCAACGCTCATGTCAACATGAACTTCAACGCGTTCCTAGAGAAAACCAAGCTGAAAGATGATGGCAGCAACTATACGGACTGGGTCCGGAACTTGAGGATCATCCTCATAGCTGCCAGGAAACAATATGTCCTAGAAGGACCGCTAGGTGACGCTCCCGTCCCAGAGAACCAAGACATTATGAATGCTTGGCAAACTCGCGCTGATGATTACTCCCTCGTTCAGTGCGGCATGCTTTACAGCTTACAACCGGGGCTCCAAAAGCGTTTTGAGCATCACGGAGCATATGAGATGTTCGAAGAGCTGAAACTAGTTTTCCAAGCTCATGCCCGGGTCGAGAGATATGATGTCTCCGACAAGTTCTACAGTTGTAAGATGGAGGAAAATAGTTCTGTCAGTGAGCACATCCTGAAGATGTCTGGGTTGCACAACCGTATGACCCAGCTGAACATTAACCTCCCAGATGAGGCGGTCATTGACAGAATCCTCCAGTCGCTCCCACCAAGCTACAAGAGCTTTGTGATGAACTACAACATGCAGGGGATGGAAAAGACCATTCCTGAAGTGTTCTCGATGCTGAAGTCAGCAGAGGCTGAAATCAAGAAAGAACATCAAGTGTTGATGGTCAATAAGACCACTAAGTTCAAGAAGGGCAAGGGTAAGAAGAACTTCAAGAAGGACGGCAAGGAGGTTGCCGCGCCTGGTAAGCCAGTTACCGAGAAGAAGTCAAAGAATGGACCTAAGCCTGAGACTGAGTGCTTTTATTGCAAGGGGAAGGGTCACTGGAAGCGGAACTGCCCCAAATACTTAGCAGATAAGAAGGCCGGCAAAACCAAAGGTATATTTGATATACATGTAATTGATGTGTACCTTACCAGTACTCGTAGTAACTCCTGGGTATTTGATACCGGTGCCGTTGCTCATATTTGTAACTCACAGCAGGAGCTGCGGAATAAACGGAGACTGGCGAAGGACGAGGTGACGATGCGCGTCGGGAATGGTTCTAGAGTCGATGTGATCGCCGTCGGCACGCTGCCTCTACATTTACCTACGGGATTAGTTTTGAACCTTAATGATTGTTATTTAGTGCCAAGTTTGAGCATGAACATTGTATCTGGATCTCGTTTAATACGAGATGGCTACTCATTTAAGTCTGAGAATAATGGTTGTTCGATTTATATGAGAGATATGTTTTATGGTCATGCTCCGATGGTCAATGGTTTATTCTTAATGAATCTCGAGCGTAATATTACACATGTTCATAGTGTAGATGCCAAAAGATGTAAAGTTGATAACGATAGTCCCACATACTTGTGGCACTGCCGCCTTGGTCACATTGGTGTCAAGCGCATGAAGAAGCTCCATGCCGATGGACTTTTAGAGTCTCTTGATTATGAATCGTTTGACACGTGCGAACCATGCCTCATGGGCAAGATGACCAAGACTCCGTTCTCCGGAACAATGGAGCGAGCAACCAACTTATTGGAAATCATACATACCGATGTGTGCGGTCCAATGAGCGTTGAGGCTCGCGGAGGATATCGCTATGTTCTCACTCTCACTGATGACTTAAGTAGATATGGATATGTCTACTTAATGAAACACAAGTCTGAGACCTTTGAAAAGTTCAAGGAATTTCAGAATGAGGTGGAGAATCAACGTGACCGAAAGATAAAGTGCCTACGATCAGGTCATGGAGGAGAATATTTAAGTCACGAATTTGGCACACACTTAAGGAAATGTGGAATCGTTTCACAACTCACGCCGCCTGGAACACCTCAGCGAAACGGTGTGTCCGAACGTCATAATCGCACTCTATTGGATATGGTGCGGTCTATGATGTCTCTTACTGATTTACCGCTATCATTTTGGGGATACGCTCTAGAGACAGCTACATTCACTTTAAATAGGGCACCGTCTAAATCCGTTGAGACGACACCGTATGAATTATGGTTTGGGAAGAAACCTAAGCTGTCGTTTCTAAAAGTTTGGGGATGCGATGCTTATGTCAAGAAACTTCAACCTGAAAAGCTCGAACCCAAGTCGGAAAAATGCGTCTTCATAGGATACCCTAAGGAAACTGTCGGGTATACCTTCTACTTAAGATCCGAGGGCAAAATCTTTGTTGCCAAGAACGGATGCTTTCTGGAAAAAGAGTTTCTCTCGAAAGAAGTAAGTGGGAGGAAAGTAGAACTCGATGAAGTACTACCTCTCGAACGGGAAAGTGGTGCAGCTCAGGAAAATGTTCCTGTGATGCCCACACCAACTGAAGAGGAAACCAATGATGATGATCAAGGTACTTCGGATCAAGTTTCTACTGAACTTCGTAGGTCCACAAGGACACGTTCCGCACCAGAGTGGTACGGCAACCCCGTCCTAGAAATCATGTTGTTAGACAACGGTGAACCTTCAAACTATGAAGAAGCGATGGCGGGCCCAGATTCCAACAAATGGCTTGAAGCCATGAAATCCGAGATAGAATCCATGTATGAAAACAAAGTATGGACTTTGACAGACTTGCCCGATGATCGGCGAGCGATAGAAAACAAATGGATCTTTAAGAAGAAGACAGACACGGATGGTAATGTCACCATCTATAAAGCTCGACTTGTCGCTAAGGGTTATCGACAGGTTCAAGGGATTGACTACGACGAGACATTCTCTCCCGTAGCGAAGCTAAAGTCCGTCCGAATCATGTTAGCAATTGCCGCATACTATGATTATGAGATATGGCAGATGGACGTCAAAACAGCATTCCTTAACGGGCATCTTAAGGAAGAACTGTATATGATGCAGCCGAAAGGTTTTGTCGATCCTAAGAACGCTAACGAAGTATGCAAGCTCCAGTGATCCATTTATGGGCTGGTGCAAGCATCTCGGAGTTGGAATATTCGCTTTGATGAGATGATCAAAGCGTTTGGGTTTATGCAGACTTATGGAGAAGCCTGCGTTTACAAGAAAGTGAGTGGGAGCTCTGTAGCATTTCTCATATTATATGTAGATGACATACTCTTGATGGGAAATAATATAGAATTTCTGGACAGCATTAAGGCCTACTTGAATAAGTGTTTTTCAATGAAGGACCTTAGAGAAGCTGCTTACATATTAGGCATCAAGATCTATAGAGATAGATCGAGATGCCTCATAGGTCTTTCACAAAGCACATACCTTGATAAGATTTTGAAGAGGTTCAAAATGGATCAGTCCAAGAAGGGGTTCTTGCCTATCTTACAAGGTGTGAGATTGAGCTCGGCTCAGTCACCGACCACAGCAAAAGATAAAGAAGAGATGAGTGTCATCCCCTATGCTTCAGCCATAGGATCTATTATGTATGCCATGCTGTGTACCAGACCTGATGTAAACCTTGCCGTGAGTTTGGTAGCTAGATACCAAAGTAATCCCGGCAAGGAACATTGGACAGCAGTCAAGAATATCCTGAAGTACCTGAAAAGGACAAATGACATGTTTCTCGTTTATGGAGGAGACGAAGAGCTTGTCGTAAAGGGTTACGTCGACGCTAGCTTCGACTCAGATCCGGATGACTCTAAGTCACAAACCGGATACGTGTATATGTTGAATGGTGGAGCAGTAAGCTGGTGCAGCTGCAAGCAGAGCGTCGTGGCGGGATCTACGTGTGAAGCGGAGTACATGGCAGCCTCGGAGGCAACGCATGAAGCAATTTGGGTGAAGGAGTTCATCACCGACCTAGGAGTCATACCCAATGCGTCGGGGCCAATCAAACTCTTCTGTGACAACACTGGAGCTATTGCCCTTGCCAAGGAGCCCAGGTTTCACAAGAAGACCAGGCACATCAAGCGTCGTTTCAACTCCATCCGTGAAAATGTTCAAGATGGAGACATAGAAATTTGCAAAGTACATACGGATCTGAATGTCGCAGATCCGTTGACTAAACCTCTCTCGCGAGCTAAACATGATCAACACCAGAACTCTATGGGTGTTTGATTCATCACAATGTAACTAGATTGGTGACTCTAGTGCAAGTGGGAGACTGTTGGAAATATGCCCTAGAGGCAATAATAAAAGTATTATTATATTTCATTGTTCATGATAATTGTCTTTTATTCATGCTATAACTGTATTATCCGGAAATCGTAATACACGTGTGAATAGATAGACCTCAATATGTCCCTAGTGAGCCTCTAGTTGACTAGCTCGTTGTGATCAACAGATAGTCATGATTTCCTGGCTATGGACATTGGATGTCGTTGATAACGGGATCACATCATTAGGAGAATGATGTGATGGACAAGACCCAATCCTAAGCATAGCACAAAGGTTGTTTAGTTCGTTTGCTAGAGCTTTGCCAATGTCAAGTATCTCTTCCTTAGACCACGAGATCGTGTAACTCCCGGATACCGTAGGAGTGCCTTGGGTGTATCAAACGTCACAACGTAACTGGGTGACTATAAAGGTGCATTACAGGTATCTCCGAAAGTAGCTGTTGGGTTGACACGGATCGAGACTGGGATTTGTCACTCCGTATGACGGAGAGGTATCTCTGGGCCCACTCGGTAATGCATCATCATAATGAGCTCAAGGTGACCAAAGTGTTGGCCACGAGATCATGCATTACGGTACGAGTAAAGTGACTTGCCGGTAACGAGACTGAACAAGGTATTGGGATACCGACGATCGAGTCTCGGGCAAGTAACGTACCGATTGACAAAGGGAATTGTATACAGGGTTTGATCGAATCCTCGACATCGTGGTTCATCCGATGACAACATCGAGAAGCATGTGGGAGCCAACATGGGTATTCAGATCCCGCTGTTGGTTATTGACCGGAGAACGTCTCGGTCATGTCTACATGTCTCCCGAACCCGTAGGGTCTACACACTTAAGGTTCGATGACGCTAGGGTTATAAAGGAAGTTTGTATGTGGTTACTGAATGTTGTTCGGAGTCCCGGATGAGATCCCGGACGTCACGAGGAGTTCCAGAATGGTCCGGAGGTAAAGATTTATATATGGGAAGTCCTATTTTGGCCACCGGAAAATGTTCGGGATTTTTCGGTATTGTACCGGGAAGGTTCTAGAAGGTTCCGGAGTGGGGCCCACCTGCATGGGGGGACCCACATGAACGTGAGTAGTGGGGGAAAGGCCCCACACCCCTGGTCAAGGCGCACCAAGATCCCCCCTTAGAAGGAATAAGATCATATCCCGAAGGGATAAGATCAAGATCCCTAAAAAGGGGGGATAACAATCGGTGGGGAAGGAAATGATGGGATTTCTTTCCTCCCACCTTGGCCAACGCCCCAATGGACTTGGAGGGCAAGAAACCAGCCCCTCCACCCCTATATATAGTGGGGAGGCGCATGGGAGCTTAAGACAAGCCAAGGCGCAGCCCCTCCCCTCCCCAGCACCTCTCCTCCTCCGTATATGCTTGGCGAAGCCCTGTCGGAGTACTGCTGCACCAACTACACCACGCCGTCGTGCTGCCGTTGGAGCAATCTTCCTCAACCTCTCCTTCCCCCTTGCTGGATCAAGAAGGAGGAGACGTCTCCCGTCCCGTACGTGTGTTGAACGCGGAGGTGCTGTCCGTTCAGCACTTGGACATCGGTGATCCGAATCACGTTCGAGTACGACTCCATCATCACCATCCCCTTGGCTAGCTTCCGCTCGTGATCTACAAGTGGTATGTAGATGCAAACTCTCTCCCTTGACTCGTTGCTTAGATGAACTCATAGATGGATCTTGGTGAAACCGTAGGAAAATTTTTAATTTTCTGCAACGTTCCCCAACAAAAGAAATGTCTTCTAGCCGGATTGTAGATCGTTTGTCATGGCGGACCTTTTCGCTTCGACCTCTGGACCCTATAGTCCGGACTGTGTCTGAATACCCTCTCGGTTATGTAAGAACCGGGGCATGCATGGAGACAAGGCGTAGGGGTCATAAGTGCTTTAGCAGACAAGTGCCCAACTAGTTATGTTATATTACATGGTTAGTAAGAAACATCTTCCAGAGAGAATAGTTCCGTTAGGGGTTCCTTTCCCTGGGAGGCATGCCCTAAAGTGCATGTCCGAACTGCCGAAAAGAGCAGAAAAGCATCTGGGGGCAAATGAATGAATACGAAAGATCATCTTTTAGTTCGCCGACCAAATATTCCCTTAAGAACGCTAGCTTTCGGCTTCACCCAGTCTGAGGTACACATCCGGCTGACCCGGCAGTAACAATCGCAGAGGTGCTCCCTTTACCACCTAGCCGAACGAACGGGAACGTAGGGGTAAGCACAGGAGCCAGGCAACCCAGCTTGGCCAAAACTTAAGTCATATCGATGCATATAATGGTGTATAAAAGGTTCATGCGGAAGCATCACACATGTTTTGGGCATGAGGCCCATTTTATATAAACTTCTTGGTAGAGAAGCCCCCAGGTATTATGGGCGCAGGTAGCGCGTCGGGTATGTGCGAATATTACACATGCAAGCCCCTAAGGGCTTGTAAAAAAGAAAAAAAAGGGGTAGGGAGAAGGAACAAAATCCTGGACTGCCAAAAATAAAAATAAAAAATAAAACAAAGGGATTAGGGAAGGAAACGAACACGGAGTCCGGCGCTAGGCGTAGAACCTTCGTAGGCGTGCTGCGTTCCATGGGTTCGGCTCGAGTCGGTTATCCGATGCGCTTCGCAGACGGTACGCTCCGCCGGTCAGTACTTGGTCGATGATGAAGGGGCCCTCCCATTTGGGCTTTAATTTATCCTTTTTCTTGTCCGGCAGGCGTAGAACTAGTTCGCTAACGTTATAGGTTTTGGCCCGTACTTCTCTGCTTTGGTATCTTCGAGCCTGCTGTTGATAGAATGCGGAACGAGCCTTTGCCACGTCGTGCTCCTCTTCTAATGCGTCCAAGCTGTCCTGCCGATCGAGCTCGGCTTCTCTTTCTTTGTACATGCGCACTCGAGGTGAGTCATGGATTATGTCGCATGGCAGTACTGCCTCTGCGCCGTATACCATAAAAAATGGTGTGAATCCGGTAGTGCGATTCGGCATGGTCCGCAGCCCCCAGAGTACGGAGTCAAGCTCCTCTACCCAGTGCGTGTTAGATTCCTTGAGGGATCGCACTAGTCTGGGTTTGATGCCGCTCATAATGAGACCATTGGCCCGTTCGACTTGACCGTTAGTTTGAGGGTGATAGACTGAAGCATAGTCGAGCTTGATGCCCATGTTTTTGCACCAAAGTTTGACTTCATCGGCCGTGAAGTTTGTGCCGTTGTCGGTTATGATGCTGTGGGGGACGCCATAACGGTGTACGACCCTGGATATGAAGTCTATCACTGGTCCGGATTCGACCGTCTTTACAGGCTTGGCTTCTATCCATTTGGTGAATTTGTCCACCATGACCAGTAGATATTTTTGCTTGTGGGTTCCTCCTTTAAGGGGTCCGACCATGTCAAGCCCCCAGACCGCGAAGGGCCAGGTAATGGGTATAGTTTGTAGGGTGGTAGGCGGCATGTGGCTTTGGTTGGCGAATAACTGGCAACCAACACATCATTGCACTAAGTCCTGAGCGTCTGCCCGGGCCATTGGCCAATAAAATCCGGTACGGAAGGCCTTGCTTACAAGGGCCCGGGCTGCGGCATGGTGCCCGCCGAATCCAGCATGAATTTCAGCCAAAAGGTCTCGCCCTTCCTCTTTGGAGATACACCTTTGAAGGACTCCGGTTGTGCTTTTCTTGCAGAGCTCTCCCTCGTGGACTTTGTGGGCTTTATATCGCCGCACTATGCAGCGGGCCTCGTTTTGGTCCTCGGGAAGTTCCTGCCTAGTTAGGTAGGCTAGGAATGGTTCTGTCCAAGGGGCAATGACTGCCATTATTGCGTGGGCTGACGGCGTTGTTTCGTTGGCGGAGCCCCCAACTGTGTCAGAATGTTCGGTGAGGGGCAGTGTAGTTGTGTCCGGGCTATTGTTTCCGGATTCTCCTTCCCATGATACAGATGGCTTGAGCAGCCTTTTTAGGAAGATGTTGGGAGGGACGGCCTCGCGCTTGGTGCCAATGCGTGCCAGCACGTCTGCTGCTTGGTTATTTTCCCGGGCTATGTGATGAAATTCGAGCCCCTCAAACCGAGCTGACATCTTTAAGATGGCGTTGCGGTAAGCTGCCATTTTTGGATCCTTGGCGTCGAAGTCTCCATTTATTTGGGATATTGCGAGATTTGAATCCCCACGGACCTCTAGGCACTGAATGCCCATGGAGACTGCCATTCAGAGGCCATGTAAAAGGGCCTCGTATTCGGCTGCATTGTTGGAATCCGTGTACATTATCTAAAGTACGTATTGGACCGTGTCCCCGGTTGGGGACGTCAGGACGACGCCAGCACCCAGGCCAGCCAACATTTTGGAGCCGTCAAAGTGCATGATCCAGTTGGAGTATGCGCCGTATTCTTTAGGGAGTTCGGCTTCAGTCCATTCGGCGATGAAGTCGGCCAAAACCTGCGACTTAATAGCTCGCCTTGGCTTGTAGGTTATGTCGAACGGGAGGAGCTTGATGGCCCATTTGGCAATCCGGCCCGTTGCGTCACGGTTGTTTATAATATCATTAAGGGGTACTTCGGATGCCACTATTATGGAGCACTCTTGAAAGTAGTGTCGTAGCTTCCGGGATGCCATGAACACCGCGTATGCTATCTTTTGATAATGCGGGTACCGTGACTTACATGGAGTTAGCACAGTGGACACGTAGTACACTGGTTTTTGGAGGGGGAACTTGTGTCCGTCCGCTTCTCGTTCGACGACGAGCACCGCGCTTACAACTTGATGGGTTGCCGCGATGTATAATAGCATTGGTTCGCCCGTGTTGGGCGTGGCCAGGACCGGATTTGTTGCCAGTATGGCTTTTATTTCTTCGAGTCCGGCCGTGGCGGCATCCGTCCACTCGAAGTGGTCGGTGCGCCGCAGGAGGCGATAGAGGGGTAATGCCTTTTCTCCTAAGCGGGAGATAAAGCGGCTTAGAGCCGCCACGCATCCTGTCAGTTTTTGTATTCGTTTGAGGTCCTTTGGGGTATCCAATTGTGACAGAGCTCGGATCTTGGCTGGGTTTGCTTCAATTCCTCTACCGGATACGATGAAGCCCAAGAGCTTTCTGGCTGGTACGTCGAAAACACATTTTTCCGGGTTGAGCTTAATGTCATATGTTCGAAGATTGTCGAACATGAGCCTCAAGTCATCTACTAGAGTATCGACATGTTTTGTTTTGACGACCACGTCATCTACGTATGCTTCGACTATTTTGCCGATCTGGTTGGCCAGACATGTCTGAATCATGCGCTGATATGTTGCGCCGGCGTTTTTGAGCCCGAAGGGCATCGTGTTGAAGCAGAATGGGCCGTATGGGGTGATGAATGCCATTGCGGCTTGGTCCGACTCTGCCATCTTGATTTGATGGTAGCCAGAGTATGCATCGAGGAAACACAATGAGTCGTGTCCTGCGGTGGCGTCGATGATTTGATCAATTCGGGGGAGTGGGAAAGGGTCCTTTGGACAGGCCTTGTTTAGGTCTTTGAAATCCACACATAGGCGCCAAGATTTGTCCTTCTTTGGTACCATCACCAGGTTTGCTAGCCAGTCCAGATGTTTTATGTCTCTGATGAATCCGGCTTCCAGCAGTTTTGCTAGCTCCTCTCCCATGGCTTGTCTCTTGGGTTCGGAAAAACACCGTAGGGTCTGCTTGACGGGTTTAAACCCTTTTATGATGTTCAGGCTGTGCTCGGCCAGCCTGCGTGGGATTCCTGGCATATCCGAGGGGTGCCAGGCAAAAATGTCCCAATTTTCTCGCAGGAAGTCTCTGAGTGCGGCGTCTACATCGGGTTTTAATTGTGCCCCGATGGAGGCCGTTTTTGTAGGGTCCGTTGGATGGACTTGGAATTTGACTATTTCGTCTGCTGGTTTAAAAGAGCTGGACTTGGATCTCTTGTCTAGTATCACATCGTCTCTGTCAACCGTAGAGCGCAACACCGTTAATTCCTTGGCCGCTAGGGCCTCAGATAATGCCATCAGGGCCAGTGCGGTTGTCTTGTTTTCAGCGCGGAGCGCTATGTCCGGATCACTTGCGAGAGTGATGATTCCATTGGGCCCGGGCATTTTGAGCTTCATGTACCCATAATGGGGTATGGCTTGGAAAATTGTAAATGCTTCTCGCCCTAGCAGAGCGTGGTATCCGCTGCTGAACGGGGCCACTTGAAACGTGACCTCCTCGGATCTGTAATTGTCCGACGTGCCGAACACCACATCCAGTGTGATTTTTCCTGAACAGCACGCTTCCCGGCTTGGGATTATTCCCCTAAAAGTTGTGTTGCTTTGCTCAATGCGGCTCCAGTCAATTTCCATTTTTCGTAGGGTTTCCTCATAGATGAGGTTGAGTCCGCTGCCGCCATCCACGAGTACCTTTGTAAGTCGGAAGCCGTCCACTATCGGACTGAGGACCAATGCGGCTGGTGCTCGGGCTGTCCGGAATTTAGGTTCGTCACTGGCATTAAAGGTGATAGCCGTGTCACTCCATGGGTTTATTGTTGCTACTTGGTAGACTTCGGCAAGGTTGCGGAGCGTTCGTTTCCTTGCATTGTTTGATGTGAAGGTCTCGAAGACTGTCGAGACCGTACTGGGGAGGTATTCTTCGGGTGCTGGAGTTAAAAGCTCCTCGCCACTTCTGGCCACCTGCCGTAGTATCCAACATGCTCTGAGGCTGTGCGTTGGTGTGACTTTCCCTGAATTATGAATTTTATAGGGTCCATTGAGCCATCCTTCCAGTACGGCCCCGTATCCTGTAGAGGGTTTTTGTTTTTTGATGTTTGGCTCAGATGCCTGGCGATAATGCGCCCTTTTGTTTTGGATTCGTGTTATATTCGGGTCCGGATTGTCCCAGAATTTATCTTCGGTTTTCCGAACGCTTTCAGTCACACAGTACTTTCGTACTATGGATGTCAAGTCGGCGAATCGTGTAATTTCGTGGCGACTTATGGCGTTGAGGATTCTGATGTCCGTGCAGTTGTTAAAGAAGAGTGAAATTGCTTCTTTCTCACGGCAGTCCTTTATCCTGTTCATAACCAGGAGGAATCTGGCCCAGTAGTGGTGTACTTTTTCTCCGGACTCTTGCCGTATTAGGGATAAATCCCGTATAGTTGGATGGGCGGGTGGAATTAAATCTGGAACCCTGCCCGATGTAAGATTCAGGGGCCGAGCGGTTTCCGAATTCGGAAGCTTGCTTTCTCGGATATTATTCAATGAATTGGGCCTGCTGCCTGACTTTAGGTTCAGGGTTTGGGCGACACCCTCCCCTCCACGGGTATCCGGCTTGGAGGGATCGGGAATCCGGACACATCTGGTCCTTAGGGTGGGCGAAGACTCGCCGCATTGTTCTTCCACCACTTCGACGTGGTGGGTAATCTGGGGAGAGTTAATCTCTCTCTGATCGGGTTTAAGCCCAATCTGATCGTAATCAGTAGCGACTCCCAGGGCCGCGATGCGATCCAAGAGCTCGTTCAGGGAGAAGAGCTCCACTCGGATCTAACTGCTCGGCAAGCTCCGAGCTGATGTGAAGATTGCTTTTGATGGCCCGAGAGGTCATCGTCGGCGCGACGGCCACACAGGCGGTCATCAAAAACCTGCCTAGCCGAAGAGTTTGGCCGACAGCCAAAGCTCCTTTAGCAACGACACCGTCTTTAAAGACGGTATGCGGCATCCTTCCCGATGGTGACGACACAGTGGAACTCTCAATGAAAGCACCAATGTCGGTGTCAAAACCAGCGGATCTCGGGTAGGGGGTCCCGAACTGTGCGTCTAGGCGGATGGTAACAGGAGACAAGGGACACGATGTTTTTACCCAGGTTCGGGCCCTCTCGATGGAGGTAAAACCCTACTCCTGCTTGATTAATATTGATGATATGGGTAGTACAAGAGTAGATCTACCACGAGATCGGAGTGGCTAAACCCTAGAATCTAGCCTATGGTATGATTGTTGTTCGTCCTACGGACGGAGAGGGCTAGGGTTACACAGAGTCGGTTACAATGGGAGGAGATCTTCATATCGTATCGCCAAGCTTGCCTTCCACGCCAAGGAAAGTCCCATCCGGACACGGGACGGAGTCTTCAGTCTTGTATCTTCATAGTCCGGGAGTCCGGCCAAAGGTCTTAGTCCGGCCATCCGGACACCCCCTAATCCAGGACTCCCTCAAGGATGATCCATCATCAGTTCAAGCACAAGAGAAGAAGGAGAAGGCAAGGAAGGAGAAGGCTGCCAAGATGCCAACTCAAGAGGAGGCATCTGATTATTTCTTGAAGACCAAACAAGAGCAGCTTGGTTACTTGATAGCATCAACACTGAGGATTGAGAAGGGGTTGGCCACCCTAACTCAAAATCAGGAGAGCTTGGAGAGAATCATGGAACAAAAATTTTATGATCTTGATGTCAAGGTAACTAAGATTCAGTCAGTTGTGGAGCAGCTGCAGGATGACATGCAGGAGAGGAAGGGCAAGACTACCACTAATGTATTTGCCAGAGTGCCTAGAGCTCAGAGGTTAGCTGTAGTGCCAGTGCCAGACACTAGAGCAACATCATCTGCACCAGCCACAACTCCTACAACTCTAGTGCAACCATCTCCAGCAACAACTCCTCCAGCTCCCTCTACATCAACTGAAGCCTTCGTCCAAGGAGCCATCTCTACACCACCAACTGAAGATCAAGCCTGAGAGTCGATCTAGCACTATGCATTTTCTATGAACTTTTTGGTAACTTGTTGCCAAAGGGGGAGAAAAATGTATAGATCATAGGCTTCGAGAGAGAGAGAGTGTTGTTTTTGTTCTCTCTTGCTTTGGTGGTTTAGTATTGTTTTTGTTCTCTCTTGCTTTGGTGGTTTAAAACTTGTTTGCTTTTGATTGCTTGAGATACTATGCTATTCTTGTGAGACATTGATGATCATGTGTTTGATCTTAAGCTACACTTATGCATGTTTGATGATATTATCTTATCTATCCTATGTGATCTTTCACTTTGCTTGGTGATGAGTGCATGTATTCAATCTTTATTATTTTGAGTGCTCCACCAAGATGTATGTGACATAGAAGAGTAACCCATGAGCCTAATTCCTTGTGCATTTGCAGTCCAAAGCAAATCTTAAACTATGCACAAATTTAGGGGGAGCTCTTGCTTATCACATACTTCTCAAAGCGACGATGTTTTTCAATCTTATTATCATTTGTCGAAGCTTTGATCTATATGTTGTCATCAATTACCAAAAAGGGGGAGATTGAAAGTGCAACTATCCCTAGGTGGTTTTGGTAATTCATAACAACATATAGCTCATTGAGCTAATGCTATTCCAAGACATATATTTCAGGAAAGCTCAATGAATGGCATGGCATGGATGATGAAAGTGGATCCCTCAAAATACTAAGGACAAAGGATTGGCTCAAGCTCAATAGCTCAAGACTCTTCATTTTATATTTTAGTGATCCAAGATCACATTGAGTCTATAGGAAAAGCCAATACTATCAAGGAGGGATGAGGTGTTGCTTAATGAGCCTCTTGCTTCATGTGCTTAGTGATATGCTCCAAAACCCTCAGCTACTTTCTGACATCCACAAATGACCTAAACCCAAAGCCAAAATCGGTCACACCGATTCTTCCTATCCGGCGCCACCGATTTCAAATGTCATAGCCACCGCCACAAACCCTAGGCAAATCAGTTCTACCGATAGGGATCTCGGTCTCACCATGATGGGATTGCAATCTCTCTGTTTCCCTTCATAATGTTTCGATCAAACCGAAGTGAGCGATTGGTCCCACCGAGATTGCAATGTAAACTCTCTGTTTCCCTTTTGTAACATTTCGGTCTCACCGAAAAGAGCAAATCGGTCCCACCGAGTTTACCTGACCAACTCTGTGGAAAGCTTATTACAAAAATCGGTCTCACCGAGTTTGTGTAATCGGTCTTACCGAGATTACGTTATGCCCTAACCCTAACCGAATCGGTCTCACCGAGTTGCATGTCAGTCCCACCGAAAATCACTAACAGTCACTAGGTTTACTAAATCGGTTCGACCGAGTCTGTTGAATCGGTCCCACCGAGTTTGGTAAATTGTGTGTAACGGTTAGATTTTGTGTGGAGGCTATATATACCCCTCCACCTCCTCTTCATTCGTGGAGAGAGCCATCAGACTAAACCTACACTTCCAACTTACCATTTCTGAGAAAGAACCACCTGCTCATGTGTTGAGGCCAAGATATTCCATTCCTACCATATGAATCTTGATCTCTAGCCTTCCCCAAGTTGCTTTCCACTCAAATCTTCTTTCCACCAGATCCAAATCCTATGAGAGAGAGTTGAGTGTTGGGGAGACTATCATTTGAAGCACAAGAGCAAGGAGTTCATCATCAATGCACCATTTGTTACTTCTTGGAGAGTGGTGTCTCCTAGATTGGCTAGGTGTCACTTGGGAGCCTCCGACAAGATTGTGGAGTTGAACCAAGGAGTTTGTAAGGGCAAGGAGATCGCCTACTTCGTGAAGATCTACCACTAGTGAGGCAAGTCCTTCGTGGGTGACGGCCATGGTGGGATAGACAAGGTTGCTTCTTCGTGGACCCTTCTTGGGTGGAGCCCTCCATGGACTCACACAACTGTTACCCTTCGTGGGTTGAAGTCTCCATCAACGTGGATGTACGATAGCACCACCTATCGGAACCACGCCAAAAACATCCCTGTCTCCAACTGCGTTTGAATCCTCCAAACCCTTCCCTTTACTTTCTTGCAAGTTGCATGCTTTAATTTCCGCTGCCTATATACTCTTTGCATGCTTGCTTGAACTGTGTGATGATTGCTTGACTTGTCCTAAGATAGCTAAAATCTGCTAAACTCTAAAATTGGGAAAAGGTTAAGTTTTTAATTGGTCAAGTAGTCTAATCACCCCCCTCTAGACATACTTCAAGGTCCTACACTCCTGTTTGGGGATGTGAGTGGCATAGATCATGTTCACCGTTTTCACCTGGGGAGGAAATTTCTTCTGTCCTCCAGTGTTCAGACGCCGGGGCTCCTCATCATCATTGCTGTGCAGCCCCTTGTCCTTGTTCTCGGCATTTATCTTGCCGGCCTGTTTGAACACCCAGCAATCTCTGTTAGTGTGATTGGCTGGTTTATCAGGGGTGCCGTGAATCTGGCACGAGCGGTTGAGTATGTGGTCCAGACTGGACGATCCTGGATTGTTTCTTTTGAACGGCTTCTTCCCCTGACCGGATTTGGAGCTGCTGACTCCGGCATTCACTGCCGTATCCTCAGCATTATCGCCATTGTTTCGACGCTTGTGTCTATTGCATCGTGGCTTTCCATTACTATCACGAATATCTGAAGTGCCAGGGTTTCCTGGCGTGGTGTTACTACGAGCCAGCCAGCTGTCCTCACCCATGCAAAAGCGGGTCATTAGTGTCATGAGGGACGCCATGGTCTTCGGTTTTTCTTGGCCGAGGTGTCGGGCAAGCCACACATCACGGATATTATGCTTAAAGGTCGCTAGGGCCTCGACATCCGGACAGTCGACAATTTGGTTCTTTTTAGTGAGGAACCGAGTCCATAATTTCCTGGCTGACTCTCCGGGCTGTTGGGTAATGTGACTTAAGTCATCAGCATCCGGTGGTCGCACGTAGGTGCCCTGGAAATTATCGAGGAATGCATCCTCAAGATTTTCCCAACTGCCAATGGAGTTTGCTGGAAGGCTATTCAGCCAGTGTCTGGCTGGCCCTTTAAGCTTGAGTGGGAGATACTTGATGGCGTGTAGGTCATCACCGCGGGCCATGTGAATGTGGTGAAGAAAATCTTCGATCCATACCGCGGGGTCTGTTGTGCCATCATATGACTCGATGATGACGGGTTTAAACCCTTTTGGGAATTCATGTTCCATTACTTCATTAGTGAAGCAGGGGGGCGCGGCACCTCTGTGCCGGGCTATGTCACAGCGTAGTCCGATTAGGTCTGGTCGGTTATGTCCGGCCCGGCCGGATTTATCAGTATTGTATCCGGCATGACAATCGGTGTCATGAGCTGTGGCGCGCCCCCATGATCCGTAGATCGATCTTGGTTGTCCTGCATTGTTTTCCAACATGTCTCGCATGTCCTGCGTGTTGCCCCGGGCTGTAGTGAACCGGCGTGGGGGTGCGGGCTGGTATCCGGCCTGATATTCCATTTTATCCCGACCACGGGGTGGCCGGTCAGCCTCATCTTGTGCTGGAAGTTCAGGCTCTTCGACCTCTTCTTCTAGCGGTTTGTGCTTTGGGTATCCCCTGCTAGGGGGCTCGAGTCCGTGTTCCTCGGCCACCAGGACTTCGGTCCATCTGTCTGTGAGCAGATCTTGATCAGCTTGGAGCTGCTGCTGCTTCTTTTTCAGGCTTCTTGCAGTGGCTATAAGCCGGCACTTGAAGCGCTCCTGCTCTATGGGATCCTCTGGTACACCGAATTCATCGTCATCGAGGCTCACCTCGTCTTCGGAGGGAGACATATAGTTATCATCCTCCAAGTATCCGTCTGTCGCCTGTTCGTCTGGGCTAGCCGGCCCGTGTTCTTGTTCGGCTTGCTCGAAGGTGGGTTGATCAGGATCGTATTCCTCTCCAGCACCATCTGGATTTTCTTCTCCGGTGCCGGTGTTGCTGTGGCGGGGCTTTGAGCGGCGCCGATGACGCCCATGCTTTGATTTCTTCCCCGAGGGGTTATCTCCGTTGCCTCATCGCCCTTGGTTTCTTTGGGAGTATCCACCATATATATATATATATATATATATATATATATATATATATATATATATATATATATATATATATATCATATGAAGAGGTGGTAGTCCAGCGCCCTATGGGAAGTGGTTCCTGTTCTTCTCCCGCATCGTCGTCCATACCATTGATGTCTTCGAAATCGAAGTTAAGCACGTCGGTCAAGTCATCGACCGTGGCTATTAAGTGGGTGGTGGGTGGGTGACGAATTTCTTCGTGGTCAGCATCCCACTTGAGCCGGACATAGTTCGGCCAGGAGTCTCCTGACAGAGAGAGAGCTGATATCCGCACATCACCCAATGAATCTAGCACGTCTCCGAAGGGTGAGTGCTGAAAGATATCCGCGTCGGCGAACTCCATAACCGGGGCCCAGTTAGATTCGATGGGCACGGACGCGCGAGGTCTGGAACACACGACCAGAGACGAGTCCGAGGGTTCGGAGTTACAGATTCCTTTAGGAGAGGAGTCTGTGTTCGGCTCCAACACCGAGGGGTGTGCGGCCTCCGGGGCGGGGTCCATCCACCCGTCCTTGGAAGGCATGACCTGCTCTGGACGAAGTCCAGAGCCGTAGCAGGTGTGATGTTCCGAATACTGCCCGACGGTAGATCTAGGTCATGCACATCGTGATCGTTCGACACTCCTGACATGGGCCCGAATCCGTCGAAGATCAAGTCTCCGTGGATGTCGGCAGTGTAGTTTAGGTTTCCAAACCTGACCTGATGGCTAGGGGCATAGCTGTCGATCTGCTCCAGATGACCAAGCGAGTTGGCCCGCAGTGCGAAGCCGCCGAACACGAAGATCTGTCCGGGAGAAAAGTCTTACCCAGGACGGCGTTGTTGAAGGTTGGAGGGGCATCGAGCCTTACAGCAACGACACAGAGGAACTCTCAATGAAAGCACCAATGTCGGTGTCAAAACCGGCGGATCTCGGGTAGGGGGTCCCGAACTGTGCGTCTAAGGCCAATGGTAACAGGAGGCTGGGGACACGATGTTTACCCAGGTTCGGGCCCTCTCGATGGAGGTAATACCCTACTTCCTGCTTGATTGATCTTGATGATATGAGTATTACAAGAGTTGATCTACCACGAGATCAGAGAGGCTAAACCCTAGAAGCTAGCCTATGGTATGATTGTTGTTATTGTTGTGTCCTACGGACTAAACCCTCCGGTTCATATAGACACCGGAGGGGGCTAGGGTTACACGGAGTCGGTTTACAGAGAAGGAGATCTACATCCGAATTGCCAAGCTTGCCTTCCACGCCAAGGAGAGTCCCATCCGGACACGGGACGAAGTCTTCAATCTTGTATCTTCATAGTCCAACAGTCCGGCCAAAGCATATAGTCCGGCCGTCCGGATACCCCCTTATCCAGGACTCCCTCAACCGCCATCAAGTGACTTTCCTTTGGTGCGGCTTGAAATTGTGCACAAATTCCCACATTCAACATGATATCCGGCCTAGATGCACAAAGGTAAAGCAAGGATCCAATCATGGAGCGAAATACCTTTTGATCCACCGCTTTACCATTGGGATCAATGTCAAGTTGGCACTTGGTGGGCATTGGGGTGGAAGCCGGCTTGACATCACTTAGCTTGAATATCTTTAGCATGTCTTGAGTGTATTTGGCTTGGTTGATGAAGGTTCCTTCTCTTCTTTGTTTGATCTCGAACCCGAGGAAGAACTTCAACTCTCCCATCATAGACATCTTGAACTTTGAGGTCATGAGTGCGGCAAATTCTTCATTGAAAGCTTTGTTAGGGGAACCAAAAATAATATCATCAACATATAGTTGGCACACAAACAACTCCCCTTTGACCTTCTTAGTAAAAAGAGTGGGGTCGATTTTCCCGATTTCGAACCCACGATCTTGTAACAACTCCGTAAGATGCTCATACCACGCACGTGGGGCTTGTTTAAGGCCATAGAGCACCTTGTGGAGTTGGTACACATGATCGAGGAAATAGGGATCTTCGAACCCGGGGGTTTGTTTGACATACACCAACTCATTAATGGGACCATTAAGAAAAAAACTCTTCACATCCATTTGTTGCAACGTGAAATTATGATGAGAAGCATAAGTAATCAACAAACGAATAGATTCAAGGCGAGCAACGGGAGCAAAGGTTTCACCGTAGTCGATACCCTCAACTTGGGAGTAGCCTTGTGCCACCAAGCGAGCCTTGTTGCTAACAATAATCCCATGAGCATCTTGCTTGTTCTTGAATATCCACTTGGTGCCTATGACATTATGATTCCTGGTTGGCCTTGGCACTAGTTTCCACACTTGGTTATGCTCGAAGTTGTTGAGTTCTTCATGCATGGCATTGAGCCAATCCGGGTCCTCGAGCGCCTCATAAACCTTTTGGGGTTCGACACAAGAAACAAACACATGATGTTCACAATAGTTTGCTATTTGTCTACGAGTGCTTACCCCTTTCTTAGGCTTCCCACCACATTCTCCATAAGATGACCTTTGGTGGTGAGCTTGGAGGCGATCTTCGCGGCATGATGCTCTAAATCCTCCTCGGATGTGAAGAGAGGAGGGGTAACTTGATCATCTTGAGCGTCATCTTGAGCTTGCCCTTGATCTTGAACTTGCTCGAAGGGAAAATCTTGACCTTGGGCATCATTTGGTGGTGTGCCATCATCTTGAGGTTGATCTTGCCCTTGATCATTTTCATGAAGTTGAGGGCCTTCACTTTGTTCTTCGGAAGCGTGTGGGTCTTGGGTTGGTGATGGCTCCACTTGAGTGGAGCATTGTCCTTCTCCTTCGGCCAAAGGGGTTCCTCAATGGGTAGGATATGACCAACACCCATTCTTCTTATGGCTTGGGGAGGAATTTCATCACAACTACCACTTTGCTCCACTTGGGAGCCATTATTCTCGTCAAACTCCACGTTACACGTCTCCTCAATGAGTCCGGTGGACTTGTTGAGGACACGTTAAGCATGAGAGTTTGTAGGATAACCAACAAATATGCCCTCATAAGCTCTAGCCTCAAATTTAGACAAATGAACACCTTTCTTGAGAATGAAACACTTACACCCGAACACCCGGAAGTACTTGAGGTTGGGCTTGTTACCGGCAAGTATTTCATAGGGAGTCTTGTTCAAGCCTTTGCAGAGGTAGAGCTGATTTGATGCACGACATGCTGTGTTGATGGCTTCGGCCCGAAAGTTATAAGGAGACTTGAACTCGGCCATCATGGTCCTTGCCGCATCCATCAACGTCCTGTTCTTCCTTTCTGCTACACCATTTTGTTGAGGGGTGTAAGGTGCGGCATACTGATGCTTGATCCCCTCATCACTGAGAAACTCATCCAAGGTGTAGTTCTTGAACTCGGTGCCATTGTCACTCCTTATGATCAAGATCTTTGCATCATGTTGCTATTGAGATTCATTTGCAAAGTCGATGACGGTTTGTTGAGTCTCGCTCTTCCTCTTGAAGAAATATACCCAAGTATATCTTAAATAGCCATCCACGATCACCAAGCAATACTTCCTACCCCCAAGACTATCAAATGATGGAGGCCCAAAAAGATCCATGTGAAGGAGCTCCAAGGGTCTCTTCGAGTAGATGATAGTCGAGGGAGGGTGAGCCATCTCATGAAGCTTTCCCTCGATACGAGCACTGCAAGCACAATCTTTGGCAAAATTAACATTTGTTAGTCCACGGACATGGTCCCCCTTGAGAAGGCTTTGCAAAGATCTCATATTGATGTGGGCTGACCGGTGATGCCAAATCCATCCCACATCAACTTTAGCCATTAGGCATGTCGCGATCTTAGTGGGTCGCTCCAAAAAGTTAATCACATAAAGACCGTTCTCGGCATGCCCAACAAAGGCTACTTTAAGAGTCTTGCTCCACAAGAGGGCCACGGTATCAACATCAAAGAAGGTAGCAAAACCCATGAGTGCAAGTTTACGAATGGAAAGGAGACTGTAAGCAAGGGACTCAACAAGCATGACTTTCTCAATCGTGAGATCATGAGAAATGATAACCTTGCCAAGCCCCAATACCTTAGAGGATGAGGCATCACCCCACTCGATGTTGGCGGGCATAGATGGAATCCTTTGCACATCCACCACCAACTCCGTGCTTCCGGTCATATGGTTTGTTGCTCCACTATCGAGCAACCATGATCCTCCATCAGAAGCAAACACCTACACGAAATCAATGCTTGGTTTTAGGTACCCATTGAGTAATGGGTCCTTTGATGTTAGTAACAAGGGTCTTGGGAACCCAAATAGACCATTCAATGTACTCATAAGGAGAACCAACAAATTTAGCATAAACATGCCCATCACTAGCATGGCATAACACATAAGAAGTGTTAAAGTCGCCGGCTTTGTTGGAAGGGGTGACATTGCCCTTCTTGACCTCACCACCCTTCACATTGTTCTTCTTCTCCTTAGGAGCACCCTCTCCCTCCTTCACAAACGTTTGCTTGAGAGGAGGAGGTCGTTTGGTCTTGTCATTCTTCTTCTTGTTCTTGGGCTTGGGTACGAACCCAACTCCCTCCTTGGCCACAACTTCCTTTTGATTGCTCAAAAGGTCATTGAGGTTTTTCTCACCTTGAATGCATGTCACAAGGCCTTTCTTCAGTTGCTCTTTCAACTGGGTATTTTCCTCCACAAGATGCACATGCTCACAACACGGGTTAGTAGCATTTGCATTATCAATTAAGACCATATGAGGAAAGGTGGCTTTCTCCTTGGTTAGCTTCACTTGGAGTTGAACATGAGACTCCTTGAGGCTAGCATGAGCACCCTTCAAAGCCTTGTGAGCCTTGTCAAGTAAATCAAACTCCTCTTTGAGTCTAGCAAGGTCAACCCCAAGTTTAGCCTTCTCGGAGTTTAACACACGAGAGACAACAAGAGCATGATCAAGATCTTTCTTTAATTTAGCATGGTCATCATTGTGTGACTCCTCAAGAGCCAAACGATGACCACACTCTTCCTCAAGAGCATTAGGGAGATCTGATATCTCGTCGGCATAGTCACGACTATGACCTTCCATCTTAGAGATGGTTTCTTCATGAGCCTCGATCATGTCATTGGCTTCACCAAGTTGTTCCAAGAGAGCAACAAAGTGCTTCTTGGATTTGCCCTTGAGTTTACTCATAAAAGACTCAAATTCATTCATCTCTTCATTTGACCCCTCATTTTCATCAATGCAATCCATCAAGGAGGGATTAGTAATGATGGTGGTTTTGATGTTGGGGGTTACCTTGTTAGTGGCTTTAGCCATGAGGCACTTGGCGGTGATGTTGTAGTTGGGTGAATCGAAGAAAGACACCCGGGGAGTTGTGGCAATGGCAATAGAGGCCATGGCCATTGCTTCTCCATCTTCATCATCATCTTCATCCTCATGGTATTCTTCTTGGACCACTAACCCTCGAGTAGGAGTCTTTTTAGTGAAGTTGTTCTTGTTGGGAAAGGACTTGGCTTTGTCTTTTCGAATGAGCTTACCACCATTGTCTTCCCGCTTCTCGTAAGGACAATCCACAACAAAGTGACTCACATTGCCACAATTGTAACAACTTCTCACTCGTTGCTTTCCCTTGAACCCACTTGAATTGTTCTTGTTGAAATTGGGCCTTGTGTTCTTCTTGCTCCAAAATTGCCTTGAAGCAAGAGCCATGTGCTCATGATAATCATATTTTGTATCCTCGGGATTGCCCTCCTCATCTTCCTCTTCTTCCTCTTCTTCCATAATGACCTTGGCCTTCAAGGCAAGATTGGACTTCTTTGTTCTTTGAGAATGGAGCACCGCGTTGTTGGCGGTCTTGTCCAAGATGCTCATTGCAACGAACTCATACAACACTTCACTTGAGGTCATGGAGTGGAAGTCCGGTCTTTGACGGATGACGGAGGACATGGCCTTGTTGTAGGGCATCATGGCCTTGAGGAACTTGTGCTTAATCCAATTGTCATCCGTGTCCTTGATCCCATGATCTCGGAGTGAGACCGCGAGTTTGGTTACTCTCCGAAAAAGCTCACGAGGTTCTTCATCTTCTTTCATTGCAAACTCATCGGCTTCATCTTGCACCACTTCATAGTTGGAGTGTTGAATGCTTGCGCTTCCCTGATAGAGACACAATGCAATGCCATGCGTCTTTAGCCATGGCATAGGGTCAAAGATGAGGGAGATCTTCGGGCATTCTCATTGAATTGATTATCCACGGCTTCTCTAGGGGTGAAGTTGCTTTGGTCATGTGGATAGAAACCTTCTTCAATGATTCTCCAAAGGTTAGTATTCACATGATTTAAATGACGCTTGAAGCGATACACCCAAGAATCAAAATCCTCATTTTTCACAATCTTAGGAGGAGGACCGACATGATTTAAATGAGTAGAGGGAATCGGTCCTCCATAAGTGGGAGGTTCCACATGGGCAAACATGCCGGTGCCATTTCTACCATTAGTAGAAGGACCCTCTTCACTATTAGATTCCCCCTTGTCGGAGTTAGCATCCGTCACCTTGTTAGTGGGATCACCCACTTTCATCGGCGAGGTAGATAGTTTAAGTCCTTCTAAGAATTTATTAAACATGCTTTCAACCTCGGTCGTCATGGAGGTTTTCAATGTGTCCAAAGCCACATTGAATTCCTCATGAGAGACCACGATTCCCCCATCGGCCGTAGACGAGCTCGTATTAACACAAGAGTGCTCCTCCACACCGTCTGCGGTGTCAACCATACTCTTTGTATGGTAAAGTCCTTAACAAAGAGACGAGGCTCTGATACCAATTAAAAGGATCAATATAGTTGACTAGAGGGGGGGGGGGGTGAATAGGCAACTAACACTTTTTAGATTTTTCTTAACCAAATTAAACTTTGCATCAAAGTAGGTTGTCTAGATATGCAACTAGGTGAGCAACCTATATGATGCAATAACAACTAGCACATAAGCAAGCAAGGGAAACAAGACAAATAAGCTTGCACAAGTAAAGGCACGAGATAACCAAGAGTGGAGTCGGTGGAGACGAGGATGTGTTACCGAAGTTCCTTCCTTTTGAGGGGAAGTACATCTCTGTTAGAGCGGTGTGGAGGCACAATGCTCCCCAAGAAGCCACTAGGGCCACTATATTCTCCTCACGCCCTCACACAATGCGAGATGCCGTGATTCCACTATTGGTGCCCTTGAAGGCGGCGATCGAACCTTTACAAACAAGGTTGGGGCAATCTTCACAACTTAATTGGAGGCTCCCAATGACACCATGTGGTTCACCACAATGGACTATGGCTCCGAGGTGACCTCAACCATCTAGGGTGCTCAAACACCCAAGAGTAACAAGATCCGCTAGGGATTAGTGGGGGGAATCAAATTTCTCTTGGTGGAAGTGTAGATCGGGGCCTTCTCACCCAATCCCGAGCAAATCAACAAGTTTGATTGGCTAGGGAGAGAGATCAGGCGAAAATGGAGCTTGGAGCAACAATGGAGCTTAGGGTTGGAAGAGGTAGTCAACTAGAGGAAGAAGACACCCCTTATATAGTGGAGGGACAAATCCAACCATTATCCACTTAACCAGCCCGTGACTTGCGGTACTACCGCTCTAGACCAGCGGTACTACCGCAAGGGCTCACGGTACTACCGCTCCAGACCAGCGGTACTACCGCAAGGGCTCACGGTACTACCGTGGTGGGCCGCGGTACTACCGCTGCTACGGCAGATGCTAGTCCTGGCCAGAGCCGCAAGGGCTGAGAGTGGTACTTCCGTTGGCACGGTAATACCGCTCCCTCTTGAGGTACTACCTCAAGGCTGGAGTGGACTAGTCCTGGGAAGGGTGCGGATGAATAAAAATACATCCGTGCCTACTTCCGTTGAAAAACAGATGGTGCAAAAATCCGACACGGTACTACCGTGCCTGGCATGCGGTACTACCGCACAGGGAGCGGATGTAAAAAATTACATCCGCCCCTACCTCCGCTCGTGTTGCTGTGCTAGATCCGAGGCCACGGTACTACCGCTCCTTAAGAGCGATACTACCGTGGGCACCTACGGTACTACCGCAACGGCGTGCAGTACTACCGCGGTGGCCTGCGGTACTACCGCTCCTAAGAGCAGTACTACCGCATGCCTTAGAAACAGCAACACTACGAATTCTTCTTTTTGCAAGATATGAAGACAACAGAGGATGCTCCAAAGCGTAGAGGGAAAGGCGGTGAAAAGGAAGAAAATGTGTACGTGATGATTCCACCCGAACCTTTCCAACGCGGACCCCCTCTTAATAGTACGGCTCTCCTACAACTCAAACCACCAAAAAGAACCGTAGAAACACGCCATCTTCAATAGTCTTCGAGGGGCACCAAACCGTCTTGTGCCTAGTGACGAATTGTCTGAGATACTCAAGGCACACGATTAGTCCGCAAAAGCATTGTCATCAATCACCAAAACACCTTAGGGATAAATATGCCCTTACACTACGGGTACATACCCTCAGCCTTGAGGGTGAACTACACCTTCCTTGTCATGGAGAGCACCGGAATGATGAAGATGGCCACCAGTGATGGATCCCCCTCCGGCAGGGTGTCGGAACAGGGTCCTGATTGGGTTTTGGTGGCTACAAAGGCTTGCGGCGGCGGAACTCCTGATCTAGGTTCTGTTTAGAAATTTGGGGATATATAAGAGGTGTTGGCGTCGGGAACAAGTCAGGGGGGGTCCACGAGGCAGACACGAGGTAGGGGGCCTGCCCAGGGGGTAGGGCACGCCCTCCACCCTCGTGGTGGCCTCAGGACTCTTCTGGTTCATCTCCGATGATCCGTGGGCTTCTTCTGGTCCAAAAACAATCTCCGTGAATTTTCGGGTCAATTGGACTCCGTTTGGTATTCCTTTTCTGTAAAAATCAAAAACAAGGAAAAAACAGAAACTGACACTAGGCTCTAGGTTAATAGGTTAGTCCCAAAAATCATATAAAATAGCATATGAATGCATATAAAACATCCATGATGGATAATATAATAGCATGGAACAATAAAAAAATATAGATACATTGGAGACATATCAATGACCCACAAGTATATGGGGTCAATTTTAGCTTTTTCGATAAGTAAGAGTGTCGGATCCAACGAGGAGCAGAAGGAAATGGCAAGTGGTTTTCAGCAAGGTAATGTGTGCAAGTGCTAAAATTGTAAGTAGTGGAGTAGTTTGATAGCAAGATAATTTGTAATGAGCAAGTAACGATAGTACTAACAAAAGTGCAGCAAGGTAGCCCAATCCTGTTGAGGCAAAGTGTTGGGTTCTACGGTAGGGTGCGTCGACTGCAAATTAAAATTTCCTACGCGCAAAACATCCAGGAACATGCTATGGGAGATATATCATAGATTGTTACCACTAGAGCGCAGTGCTGTGCAGTGGAAGTAGAGTTGAGGCAGCGCGTTCACGTGGATCGTCTCCTTGTCCGATCTCCCTCGAACAGCCGGTCTTTGGTTCCCACGTACAGGTTCGCCGGAGCGGCGCAAGTGCACCGCCTCTAAAGGTATCCGCGTGTGCAGGAGGAACGTCATGCGGCGGACTGCTAGGTCCGATCACATAACCGACAACAAGTGGAGATGGCTATTCGCAACACATGCAAACCCTAGTGACAACACTGAAGCGATCAACCGCATGAGTGTGCCGCACCTCCACTTTATATAGGCGTTTGTCGCGGGCTCAACACTTGGGCCTCGCACGGACCCTAAAGCCCACAAGTCTACTCGACCACAATTCGAATACAGTTCGGATCACATCCGACTAGTGTCCTCATATCCGACCTCGTAGGTTCCTTCCCTTAAGCGCGCGACCCCTTAGGTTCAAGTCGGCTTGGTCGCAGTTCGGATCACCTCTGAACTACACAGTTGGTAGCGACCTCTAGCAAAGCATGCCGAACACTAAGCAGACTATGAAGCTAGTTAGGTGAACCTGTACAACATGTCACACTTATATTCCCTTTGCCACATGATATATGTTGTCGGGCTCAAGGCGAGATTGTCATCCTTGTGCTAGCCTAACATCTTTCTCATTCTAGTGATGCCGACCACTATCCGGATTATCTCATAATCCTTGTCGCATGGCCATGGTTACCCTGGTCGGATCACAGAGGGGCCTAGAGTATATCTCTCCTAATCGGAGGGGCAAATCCCATCTTGCTCGACCATGTCTCGCAGCATGGGTCTGGACAAGCCTGAAACCTACCTTTGTAACTACCCAGTTACGGAGTAGCGTTTGGTCGGCCCAAAGCAGGTCTATCACCATCCCGAGTACATGCGCCAGCTCAGGTCGTAGGAGATAGAACGTATGTTGTACTAGAGACTCACAAATGACATATCACTGTGTCTCATAGTAGGGTCTGTCCAACTCGGACCTTATCTCGACTCGGATCCGACTATGTCGACTCCGACCAGATCCTTCTGAGTCCATATTGTCCGGTTAGCATCCAATGCTCCATGGCTAGTGATACCAAGCCATCGACTGTGTCATATGCTAGTCTAGTCGGCTGCGCATCCACACAACCCTTTCGACTAGGGACCTTTTAGGACAGTCATCATACAATGCATAGTCCCACAAACAAGTCACATACTTGTTGATAGACATCATTGATAATGTCCAAGGACTATCTTTATTCATAAACATAAGGAAATATCATCATACATGATTGCCTCTAGGGCATATCTCCAACAGTCTCCCACTTGCACTAGAGTCAATCAAATAGACATCGAATGCCCATAGCTCTAACGTGTCCCTCGTGCTTGGGTTCTGGAAGTGGCTTAGTCAACGGATCTACAACATTTGCATCCATGTGAATTTTACATACGTCTACATCACCATTCTTTACGATCTTTCATATCAGGTGATATTTCTGATCTATGTGTCTGACCTTGTGGTGATTCCTCGGCTCCTTGTCTTGTGCGATGGCACCAGAATTATCACAATAAAGGTCCAACAGTTTTACCGAGGCTGGGAAAATACCAAGATCATCCAGAAAATGCCAGATCCAAACACCTTCCTTTGCAGCTTCACAAGCTGCAATGTATTCGGCTTCTGTGGTAGAATCGGCCACCGTAGCTTGCTTGGAACTCATCCAGCTCATTGCTCCTCCGTTCATGACATACACAAATCCGGACTGTGATCGACAATCATCTCTGTCGGTTTGGAAACTAGCGTTGGCGTAACCCCTTACGACGAGCTCTTCCTCACCTCCATAAACTAGGAACATCTCTTTAGTCCTTTTCAGGTACTTCAAAATAGTCTTTACCGCTGCCCAGTGACTCTCAGCTGGGCTGGCCTGGTATCTGCTTGTTAGGCTTATTGCAAAAGCAACATCAGGCCTTGTACATATCATGGCATACATTATGGATCCGATTGCCGAGGCATACGGAATCCTACTCATCCTGCTTCGCTCATTAGATGTCGAAGGACTCTGAGTCTTGCTTAGCCTTATACCATGTGAGAGTGGCAAGAACCCTTTCTTTGCCTCACTCAAGTTGAACCGCTTCAACACTTTATCTATGTACATGCTCTGGCTTAAGCCGAGCAGCCTCCTCGATCTATCTCTATAGATCTTAATGCCTAAAATATAGACTGCCTCACCAAGGTCCTTCATCGAAAACTTGCCATTCAATGATTCCTTGACCGAGTTCAACATCGAAACATCATTTTCGATCAGTAGTATTTCATCCACATACAGGATCAAAAACACTATCGAGCTCCCACTTAACTTCTTGTATAAACAAGCATCCTCTTCGCTTTTGATGAAACCGAGATCAGTGACGACCTCATCAAAACGAATGTTCCAACTCCAAGATGCTTGACTCAACCCATAAATGGATCTCTTGAGCTTGCATACCTTACTAGCGCTAGTTGGATCAACAAAACCCTCGGGTTGTATCATATACACGTCCTCGGTTAAATTTCCGTGAAGGAAAGCCGTCTTGACATCCATCTGCCATATCTCGTAACCAAAATATACAACTATAGCTAGTACGATCCTCACCGACTTCAGCATCGCTACCGGCGAGTAAGTCTCGTCGTAGTCAACTCCTTGAACTTGTCCATAACCTTTAGTGACAAGTCGATCTTTGTGGATCTGAACATTTCCATCCACATCGGTTTTCTTCTTAAAGACCCATTTGCAACCAATGGCTGTTACGCCAAGTGGCGGATCAAGCAAGTCCTAGACTTGATTCTCATCCATGGACTTTAAATCGGATCTCATGGCCTCCAGCCATGCCTCGGAATCTAGGCTCACCATCGCTTCTGCATACGTGGCCGGCTCGTCGCTTTCTAGCAACAATACATCACACACTCTGCGCAATCTTTCCGACCTCCGCGGTTCCGGTGCCGATCCCACTACGGGTTCCCTGACTGACTCCGGTATGATCTCATCACCTGCCGAGCCGTCCCCGAGTGGTCCTCAAATTTCTTCGAGTCGAACCGTCCTCCCACTGGCCTCCCGACCGAGAAACTCTTTCTCAAGGAAAACCCCGTTCCGAGCAACAAACACTTTGTTCTCTTCCTGGTTGTAGAAGCTATATCCCAAGGTTTCCCTCAGATATCCCATGAATATGCATTTATCCGATTTAGTGTAAGCTTGTCTGACATAAGTCGCTTGACAAATGCTTCACAACCCCAAATTTTTAGAAAAGACAAACTGGGACTCTTCTTGGTCCACATCTCATGTGGTGTCTTGTCTACGGATTTTGATGGTACCCTGTTAAGTGTGAAAGCTGCAGTTTCTAGAGCGTATCCCCAGAATGACAAGGGTAAATCTGATTTGCTCATCATAGACCGGACCTTGTCCAACAAGGTCCTATTCCTCTGTTCTGACATGCCGTTTCCCTGTGGCATACCCGGAGGTGTGATCTGAGGTACTATACCTCGACTTTTCAGATGATCATCAAACTCCTGGCTCATGTACTCACCTCCACGATCAAATCGCAGAAGCTTTATAGTCTTACCGAGCTGATTCTCAACCTCGTTCTGAAACTCTTTGAACTTTTCAAAAGTTTTCAACTTGTGCCTCATCAAATAGATATATCCATATCTACTCAAGTCGTCGGTGAAAGTCATGAAGTACTGATAGCCCCCTCTGGCAGTTGTGCTCATTGGACCACACACATCACTATGTATAAGTTCCAACAGCTCAGACGCCCTCTCGCAACTCTTTGCGAAAGGAGACTTAGTCATCTTGCCGAGCAAGCATGATTCACATGTCCCGAATGACTCAAAGTCGGACGAAGTTAGGAGCCCATCATCATGGAGCTTCTTCATGCGTTTCAGACTAATGTGTCCAAGCCGACAATGCCAGAAGTATGGTGAATTTATCTCATTAGGCTTATGCCTCTTGACATTCACGTTATAGACTGGTTCCGTTTCTAGATTTAATATAAATAGCCCATCAACAATGGGTGCATAGCCTTGGAACATGCCATTCAAAAGTATCGAACAACCATTGTCCTTTAAATTGAATTCATAACCCCGACTCATCAAGCATGAGGCAGAAATAATGTTCCGACTAAGTGCAAGAATGTAATAACAATTACTCAATTCCAAAATAAATCCAGAAGGTAGCTGGAGCTGCATCGTGCCGACCTCCAACGCAACAACTCTTGCTTTGGTGCGGACCCTGATGTCAATCTCCCCTTGTGACACACGCCTAGTTCTTACCAGCCCCTGCATCGAGTTGCAAATATGAACAACCGATCCAGTATCAAATACCCAAGAGCTACTAGGTATGTCAGCAAGGTAAATGTCTATAACATATGCAACAAGTGTACCTTTGCCTGAAGAAGCATTTCCAGCCTTCTTGCCATGCTCTACAAGCCACTTGCTACAGTTCCTCTTCCAGTGACCGATCTCCTTGCAGTGATAGCAAATGGTCTTCGAGTCCGGTCCAGACTTTGGTGCAGCAACGGAGGTTACCGTCTCCATGCCCTTTGCCTTAGACTTTTTCTTGAACCAACTCTTCTTGAACTTAACCAATTTCTGCACCATCAACACTTGATGCATGCCTTTCTTAATATCCTGTTCTGCCACTTTGAGCATCCCATGCAATTCAGTGAGCTTCTTATCCATGCCATGCATATGATAGTTCGAGATGAACGTCCCATAGTTGGGCGAAAGAGAACCCAGAATAACATCAGTAGCCAGCTCATCCAAGAGCGTGAAGCCCAAATGATCCAAAGCCTGCACATATCCGATCATCTTGATCACATGTTGGCTCAGTGGATCACCTTTCTTCACCTTGCAATCCATCAAGGATCGCTAGACATTGAACCTTTCGGTCCTAGCCTGTGTCCGAAACATGCTCTTGAGACTCTCGATCATATCGGAAGCCTCAACATTTTCGAAATGTTGTTGCAAATCGGGCTCCATACAAGCCAGCATCAGATAGTTGATCTCCGTTGATTCATCAACGGGTTTCTGGTAGGCATTCTTAGTTGTGGCATTAGCATTATCGGCAGGTTCCTCTAGAAGTGGATCCTCTAGAACATGTTCCTTTTTATCGTGCTTGAGAACAATTCTCAGATTTCTATACCAGGTGGTAAAGTTTGTTCCATTCAGTTTATCCTTTTCCAGAATTGATTTAAATGCGAAGTTGGGTTGAGCAGGTGGTGCCATTGATCTACAACAGAAAAAATGCAATCACTAAGCAATGTGTTTATGTAGAGTAATTCTAGCCTAAACAGAAATACTCCCACTGAAGTCAGCATCCCTCCGCAAACTCTCAGTGATTCAGGATCCGACTAGCGCATGCGACTAGTGAGCTTTAGCATCACTGCTAGCCAACGCACCTATCCGGTAAGCAACTCCTTGCTAATCGTATCTCTATACGACTCCTGTCGGTCGAGAAGGTATCTTATACCCCAGCTCTCAACCTTCTTTGCCACAAAGCCCAAAACCGTTTTGATAGCCTTGTCAAGTTAACCTGATGCAGTGCATGTCCGTGTCCGACATGAACCCTTCAGTTCAAGGACACCTAGCAGCACCCCAATTTTATGAGCCCACTACTAGACATACTTGACATGCGAAGGTGCAACATCGGGGATGGAAATTCTCTTGATACTCATGAGGGATCTTTCTACCATTCTAACATGCATAGAAAACAAAGAAGCATAACAATCACAAATAATCACATATTGTGAAATAGTATGGCTCCTTCATGGACGTTCTTCCAGGTCGGCTCCGACTCTGATGACCATCTAGGAACGCCATCTTGTTTGTCACGCCGGGACACCAAGCCATCAACTTGATCTTTATTATCCAACTACTACAACTAGTAATGATTTTTACATAGAGTCACAAGTCGACGCACAGTTCGTTATACATTATAATGATAGCACTTTGGCTCTTGCCGGCTGACAAACATGACACGCATGCCATGTATAATTTACACACATGCATCACATACACATGAGCCATACTATTCACATCAAACCCTGCAAAACAAAGTTACACATAGAATCGCATTCTACCGGTTTGTGTGATCGTGTACGAAATACAAGGCGCTACGCACACGGCGATCCTGCTAGCCAGTTAGCGAGCGGGGTTCAAAGGGGCAGCGCCCGACGTTTTTGGAAATCACAGATCACATCTAAACTCTGTTCACGCCGAATTTTCTGATCTGACCGATCTTATCGATCATCGCAAGTCCGATTCGGATTTACGTTTCACTTTTAACCCCAATGGTGGATACCGACCGGTAGGGGTAGGTTGTGTCACGACCTCATTGACTCCGATCATCAGAAAACATAGCCTCATCGATACCCATGTGTAGTTGATCTCATCAACAACAATAGATCTCATTTGCCGCTTCCACATATCTAATATGCATACGATTTGAATCCAAATCCTATAGCAGAGGCTCTGATACCACTATTGGGTTCTACGGTAGGGTGCGTCGACTGCAAATTAAAATTTCCTACGTGCAGAACATCCAGGAACATGCTATGGGAGATAGATCACATATTGTTACCACTAGACGCGCAGTGCCGTGCAGCAGAAGTAGAGTTGAGGTAGCGCGTTCGTGTGGATCGTCTCCTCGTCCGATCTCCCTCGAATAGCCGGTCTTTGGTTCCCACGTACAGATTCGTCGGAGAGGCGCAAGTGCACCGCCTCTAACGGTATCCACGCGTGCAGGAGGAACATTGTGCGGTGGACTACTAGGTCCGATCACACAACTGGCGGCAAGTGGAGATGGCTATTCGCAACACATGCAAACCCTAGTGTCAGCGCCGAAGCGATCAACTGCATGAGTGTGCCGCACCTCCACTTTATATAGGCGTCCGTCGCGGGCTCAACACTTGGGCCTTGCATGGACCGTAAAGCCCACAAGTCTACTCGGCCACAATCCGAATACAGTTCGGATCACATCCGACTAGTGTCCTCGGATTCGACCTTGTAGGTTCCTTCCCTTAAGCGCGCGACCCCTTAGGTTCAAGTCGGCTTGGTCGCAGTTCGGATCACCTCTGAACTACACAGTTGGTAGCGGCCTCCAGCAAGGCATGCCGAACACTAAGCAGACTATGAAGCTGGTTAGGCAAACCTGTACAACATGTCACACTTCTGTTCCCTTTGCCACACGATATATGTTGTCGGGCTCAAGGCGAGATTGTCATCCTTGTGCTAGCCCGACCTCTTTCTTGTTCTAGTGATGCCGACCACTATCCAGATTATCTCATAATCCTTGTCACGTGGCCATGCTTATCCTGGTCGGATCACACGAGGGGCCCAGAGTATATCTCTCCTAATCGGAGGGGCAAATCCCATCTTGCTCGACCATGTCTCACAGCATGGGTCTGGAGAAGCCTGAAACCTACCTTTGTAACTACCCAGTTACGGAGTAGCATTTGGTCGGCCCAAAGCAGGTCTGTCACCATCTTGAGTACATGCGTCAGTTCAGGTCGTAGGACATAGAACGTATGTTGTACTAGAGACTCACAAATGACATATCTTTGCGTCTCATAGTTGGGTCTGTCCGACTCGGACCTTATCTTGACTCGGATCCGACTATGTCGAATCCGACCAAATCCTTCCGAGTCCATATTATACGGTTAGCATCCAATGCTCCATGGCTAGTGAGACCAAGCCATCGACCGTGTCATATGCTAGTCTAGTTGGCTACACATCCACACAACCCTTTCGACTAGGGACCTTTTAGGACAGTCATCATACAATGCATAGTCCCACAAACAAGTCACATACTTGTTGATACACATCATTGATAATGTCCAAGGACTATCTTTATTCATAAACATAAGGAAATATCATCATACATGATTGCCACCAGGGCATATGTCCAACACAAAGGACATGCCAAAACGGTCTCTTATGATAAGCAAAGTGTTCTTGAGGGTACACGGGAATTTCATGTAGTCACTTTCATCATGTTGGCTTAATTCATGTTCGCTACTTTCATAATTTGATATGTGGGTGGACCGGTGCTTAGGTGCTTTTCTTACTTGAACAAACCTGCCACTTATGATTAACCCCCCCGCAAGCATCCTCAACTACGATAAAAGTTTTAAGAATAAATTCTAACCATAGCATTAAACTTTTGGATCCAATCGGTCCCTTACGGAATAGCGCATAAACTAGGGTTTAAGCTTATGTCACTCTTGCAACCCATCATCTAATAACTACTTCGCAATGCATTCCCTTAGGCCCAAATATGGTGAAGTGTCATGTAGTCGACATTCACATGACACCAGTAAGGGAATCACAACATACATATCATCAAAATATCGAACACATATCAAGTTCACATGATTACTTGCAACATGATTTCTCCCGTGACCTCAAGAACAAAGGTAACTACTTACAAATGATAATCATGCTCAAGATCAGAGGGGTATTAAATAGCATAATGTATCTGAACATATAGTCTTCCACCAAATAAACCATATAGTAACCAACTACAAGATGTAATCAACACTACTAGTCACCCACAAGAACCAATCTATATTTCCTGTACAAAGTTTGAACACAAGAGATGAACTAGGGTTTGAGAGGAGTCGGTGTTGTTGAAGATGTTGATGAATATAGCCCTCCCCAAGATGGGAGAGTTGTTGATGATGATGATGACGATGATTTCCCCCTCCGGGAAGGAAGTTCCCCCGGTGGAATCGCTCCGCCGGAGGGCAAAAGTGCTCCTGCCCAAGTTCTGCCTCGAGACGGCGATGCTTCATCCCAAAAGTCCTCTCTTTATTTTTTCTAGGTCAAAATGACTTATATACCAAAAGAGGGGCACCGAAGGTGGGCCTAGGTGAGCATAGCCCACCAGGGCGCGCCTGGGCTCCCTGGAGCGCCCAGGTGGGTTGTGCCCACCTGGTGGGCCCCCTCTGGTACTTATTTGCTCGAGTATTCCTCAAATATTCCATAAAAAATCCTTGTGAAGTTTCAGCTCATTTGGAGTTGTGCAGAATAGGTACCCTGACATAGCTTTTTCAGGTCCAGATTTCTAGCTGCCATAATTCTCCCCCTTTGTGTATACCTTGCATATTATGAGAGAAAAGGCATTAGAATTACTCCAAAAAGAATTATTACTCAATAAAACAACATAAATAATAGTAGGAAAACATGATGCAGAATGGACGTATCAACTCCCCCAAGCTTAGATCTCGCTTGTCCTCAAGCAAAAACCGAAATCAAAAAACATGTCCACATGCTTAGAGAGAGAGGTGTCGATAAAAACAAAAATACAGACATAGCAGCCTCATGTAACTTATTATAACAACAACAAACTTTAACATAAAACTTTTATTATAGAACTTTTATCATAGACTTCTCATGAACAAGTGACAATTCATCACAACATCGAAGTATAAAGCGTAAACTCTATTGGAAACCAACAAACTATGTTCTCAGTCAACTTTGCAACTACAATTCATCATCTTTTTAGGAAGGGTCACGTATCAGAGCCTTTAGGCAAGTCCACATACTCAACCATCATTTAGTATTCTATGATTTCTAACACTCACGGCGTACACATGAGCAAAATGTTTCAACCATACACATAGAAAGATAGGGGCTTATAGTTTCGCCTCCCAATGCATTCACCTTAAGGGTGATGTCAACAATAATAACTCATGATACCCATATTCAACCGGATATATGTGCCTAGATCTTTCCTCACCACATGATGCTTGCCAAAGGAGAAAAATAAAAGGAATAGAGAGAAGAACTTTGACTCTTGCATGAAAGTAAATACATGAAAGTAAAAGATAGGCCCTTCGCATAGGGAAGCAGAGGTTGCCATGCGCTTTTTGTTTGTATGCTCAACCCCTTAGTGCAAGCGAATATCACGTTATATTGCCCCTTGTGATGGCAACCTTTATTATGCAGTCTGTCGCTTTTATTCTTCGCCATCACAAGTTCGTACAACGCTCAATTTTCCCTTACACTAAATGATCTTACACTTTTTGAAGCAATTTTTATTGCCCTTTTTTGCACCGATGATAACTTACTTGAAGGAACTTACTAGGTAGGTATGGTGGACTCTCAAACAAGATTTGGGTTTAAGGTTTTGGATGCACAAGTAGTATCTCTACTTAGTGCGGAGTTTTTGGCTAGCAAAGATAGGGGCAAGCACCACATGTTGAAGGATATATGACAATATAACTTCTATGTGAATATGAACAAACATAAATCATTATGTTGTCTTCCTTGTCCAACATCAACAGTTTTGGCATATTGCTACCTCTTGAGCTTGCGTTGGTTTTTCCCTTGAAGAGGAAAGGGTGATGCAGCAAAGTAGAGTAAGTATTTCCCTCTATTTGAGAACCAAGGTATCAATCCAGTAGGAGACAACGCACAAGTCACCGAATACCTACACAAACAATCAACAACTTGCATCCAACATGATAAAGGGGTTGTCAATCCCCTCATGGTTACTTGCAAAAAATGAGATCTGATAGAGATAGATAAACGGTAAAGTAAATATTTTTGGTATTTTTGGTTTATAGATCAGAAAGTAAAAGATTGCAAAATAGTAGATTAGAAACTAGTATGATGTAAAAGAGAACTTATATGATGGAAAAGAGACCCGGGGGCCATAGGTTTCACTAGTGGCTTCTCTCAAGATAGAAAATATTATGGTTGGTGAACAAATTACTGCCGAGCAATTGATAGAAGAGCGCAAAGTTATGACGATATCTAAGGCAATGATCATGAACATAGGCATCACATCCGTGTCAAGTAGACCGAAACGATTCTACGTCTACTACTATTACTCCACACATCAACCGCTATCCAGCATGCATCTTGAGTATTAAGTTCATAAAGAACGGAGTAACACATCAAGTAAGATGACATGATGTAGAGGAATTAACTCAAGCAATATGATGAAAACCCCATCTTTTTATCCTCGATGGCAACAATACAATATGTGCCTTGCTGCCCCTACTGTCACTGGGAAAGGACACCGCAAGATTGAACCCAAAGCTGTAACATCCCAAATTTTCAATTTGGAATGTTATACATAGATCATCATTGCATATCATATTTTGTTGCATCTTTGGCTCGATCCTAGATATTCTATGCAACTCAAGGACCCTCGGAGGGAGTTGGGGATTTCGCTATTTTCTTATTTGAGTTTTTCTCAAATTTTGAAAATAGGATCATTGATTTTATTTATTTTATCTTCAATTATTTCTACTACCAAATATTCAGAGAGGGAATAAAATGACTTTCCCAAAATAAAGAAATAATGAAGATTTAATAAAAAATCAAATAAGTTTTATTTTGGAAGTTTTTCGCCTTTTATTTGAATTTAGGAAAAATGTGCGTTTTTCAAAATTGCACTTAGGCCCCAAATAAATGTTCATCTTGTCCGGCTTGATTTTAGAAGCCGAGGAAAATTTATTTCGGGATTTTTGGAGTCTGTTTAGTATTTCTTTTTATTTTTCTTCTGCGCGGAATTATTTAAAAAAAACGCAACCGACCTACGGGCTGTGCCAGAGCGGGACTCCGCCCGGGGGCGCCTTTAAATAGCGCCGCCCCGAGCCCCCCCAGGCCCAGCCGCCCGCCCCGTCAGCCCGCAGCCGCCGCCGGCCCACTTCGCCGAAACCCTAGCCGCCAGCCGCGCCGCGCCGCCGCCAGATCCGCCGCCGCCGCCGCGCCGCGCCGCCGCCGCCAGCCGACCCCGCCGCCCGAGGTTCGCTGCTGCCTCGATACGCGTGTTGCTGGTATTTTTTATAAAAAAAACCGAGCGGTTTTTTCTTCATTTTTTTTGTTTTTTTCGGTTTATTTTTTAGATCGGTTTTATTTTTCGGTTCGGTTAAATAGCGAGCGTTCGCTCGTTCGTTCATTTTAACGAACGTATTCGTCAGATCTTTTTAGTCAACGAACATTCATTCGTCAGCCTGTTCGTCGTTTTTCTTTTTCTCGGATTTAATCCGCGATTTTTCTGATCGCGATTCCTGATCCGATTTTCGTTTTAGTATAACTTTTTGCTCGTTTATCGGAATCAGGCGATTCAAGCGCCTGGAGTTTCGTCTCAAAACCCTCTTTCCGAATAATCAACTTAAACAAGTTTTTTGCTTCTGTAAAATTTGACTTAGATCCAGATTAGTAAAACGAAGTTGTTTTCTTTCGCCGTTTGACTTTCGTTGCTTTGTTTGATTTGGTTCTTTTTGCAAACCAGAGTTCTTAAGTTGAACATTCTGGTTGGATCTTTTATTCGAGTTTTACCAGTGCATTAGATGAGTACTTATTGTATGTTTGTTGTTTGTTTGTCTGCGATAGAATACCCGGAGTGCGCCGCCTATTACTTCGAGTCTCTAGGTTTTGCGGATCATCAGCAAGGCAAGTAACACTTTGATCATACCTTTTCTACTACCCAGTTTTTATGCATTAGACCAATCCTCAAACAATTGCATGAGTAGTATCTAATTAAATTGTGGGATGGGAAGTAGATGAGGTAGTACCTATTACCTGTTTTATTTTCAAACCCCTGGGAGTTACTTCTACGTTTGCTTTTTATGCCATGCTATGCTAGTAGACGTGGATTGGGTGAGTGTATCCATGACAGATGTGAGATTGTTAATCAATGGTTTATTTAAGGTGGCAACTTAAACACACATCTGGGTGGATTGAGGCACCTGGTTTCTATCAGGACCTGCCTGTATTTCTTCGGACCGCCACCCAGGCTCAAAGGGATCATGAGATTATTCAAACTAGAAACTTCCGTGTGCAGCCACAAGCCATTATGGGCTCTGGCATAGTTGACTAAGTCATGCGAACTCTTACGGGTAGACTAGCAGATGTAGGGGAAAGTAGGTGTACCGGTCTACCCACATGTAAGGTGCTAGTGCTTCCGAAAGACTATGTCTCGGTCATCCGTTTCTCAAACACCATGTAGTGCGAGGAATCAAACGGAGGCGATCGAGTCTTGTGGGGAAAAGTGCGCAAACCTCTGCAGAGTGTACAAACTAATCATGATTAGCCGTGTCCCCGGTTATGGACGTTTTGAGTATCTAGTACCTGGATATCATGTGAATCTCATCATGTTACTTTAATCTAATATTGTTGGGTTTGATGAGTACTTTTAATTGGGATTGAGAATGCTGTCAACCATTCTTAATGTTTAACAACCACCATGATAGTTAATTAAATTTATTCCTTTCAGTAGGGAAAAATTGGCTTTATGCAAAACTATAACCATAGAGCTTTTACACCAGCCAAATTGCATGTAGTGTAGCTTATTCCATTGTTATTCTCTATGTGTTACTTTGCCAGCATATTCCATGTGCTGACCCGTTTTCGGGCTGCAACGTTTCATGTTGCAGACTTTTCAGACGACGAGTAAGGTGCTTTTAGGTCGTGGTTCTATACTCAGTGATGCTGTTGGAGTTGATGGACTCGCTTATCTTCCAAGCCTTCCGCTATTATCGTTTTTAGATGGCCTTAAGCCATATTTATTTCAATAAGTTCTCTTTTGAGACATTCGATGTAATAAGTGTGTGGTTGCTACTCTATTATAAATCCTCCAAGTACTGTGTGGTGTCAGCATTACTGATCCAGGGATGACACTGAGCACAGAGATCAGACTGGTTGAGGCCTGGTCGCTACAAAAGCTAAGCACTTCTCCTATTGCAAGAAAAACCAATCTAGTAGGCCAAACTAAATCGATAATTCGAAGAGACTTGCAAAGATATCAAATCATGCATATAAGAATTCAAAGAAGACTCAAATAATATTCATAGATAATCTGATCATAAATCCACAATTCATGGGATCTCGGCAAACACACAGCAAAAGAATATTACATCGAATAGATCTCTAAGAACATCGAGGAGAACATGGTATTGAGAATCCAAGAGAGAGAAGAAACCATCTAGCTACTAGCTATGGACCCGTAGGTCTGTGATAAACTACTCATGCTTCATCGGAGAGGCAATGGTGTTGATGTAGAAGCCCTCCATGATCGAATCCCCCTCCGACAGGACGCCGCAAAAGGTCCCTAGATGGGATCTCACAGGTACAGAAGGTTGCGGCAGTGGAAAAGTTGTTTCGTGGCTCCCCTGGATGTTTTCAGGGTATAAGAGTATAAATAGGCGAAGGAACTAGGTATGGAGACCCATGAGGGGCCCACGAGGTAGGGGCACACCCTACCCCCTGGACGCGCCCTCCACCCCCGTGGCCGCCTCGTTGCATCTCCAACTTCATCTCCAACTCTCCTGGTTTGCTCTGGTCCAAGAAAGATCATCGTGAAAGTTTCATTCCGTTTGGACTCCGTTTGGTATTCCCTTTCCGTGAAACTCTAAAATAGATAAAAAAATAGAAACTGGCACTGGGCTCTCGTTTAATAGGTTAGTCCCAAAAATAATATAAAATTGCATATTAATGCATATAAAACATCCAAAACACGTAATATAATAGCATGGAACAATAAAAAATTATAGATACGTTGGAGACGTATCAAGCATCCCCAAGCTTAATTCCTACTCGTCCTCGAGTAGGTAAATGATAAAAACAGAATTTTTTATGTGGAATGCTACCTAACATATTTATCCATGTAATTTTCTTTATTGTGGCATGAATGTTCAGATCCGAAAGATTCAAAATAAAAGTTTAATATTGACATAAAAACAGTAATACTTCAAGCATACTAACAAAGCAATCATGTCTTCTCAAAATAACATGGCCAAAGAAAGCTATCCCTAAAAAATCATATAGGTTGGCTATGCTCTATCTTCATCACACAAAATATTTAAATCATGCACAACCCCGATGACAAGTCAAGCAATTATTTCATACTTTTGATGTTCTCAATCTTTTTCAATCTTCACGCAATACATGAGCATGAGGCATGGATATAGCACTGTGGTGGTTGTGGAGAAGAAAAAAAAGGAGAAGATAGTCTCACATCAACTAGGCGTATCAACGGGCTATGGAGATGCCCATCAATAGATATCAATGTGAGTGAGTAGGGATTGCCATGCAACGGATGCACTAGAGCTATAAATGTATGAAAGCTCGAAAAGAAACTAAGTGGGTGTGCATCCAACTTGCTTGCTCACGAAGACCTAGGGAAATTTGAGGAAGCCCATCATTGGAATATACAAGCCAAGTTCTATAATGAAAAATTCCCATTAGTATATGAAAGTGAAAAAATAGGAGTCTCTCTATCATGAAGATCTTGGTGCTACTTTGAAGCACAAGTGTGGAAAAATGATAGTAACATTGCCCCTTCTCTCTTTTTCTCTCATTTTTTTATTTGGGCCTCTTTTTTTTTATATGGTCTTTTTTCGTCCGAAGTCTCATCCTGACTTGTGGGGGAATCATAGCCTCCATCATCCTTTCCTCACATGGGACAATGCTCTAATAATGAAGATCATCACACTTTTATTTACTTACAACTCAAGAATTACAACTCAATACTTAGAACAAAATATTACTCTACGTGAATGCCTCCGGCGCTGTACCGGGATGCACAATGACTCAAGAGTGACATGTATTAAAGAATTATGAATGGTGGCTTTGCCACAAATACAATGTCAACTACATGATCATGCAAAGCAATATGACAATGATGGAGCATGTCATAATAAACAGAACAGTGGAAAGTTGCATGGCAATATATCTCGGAATGGCTATGGAAATGCCATAATAGGTAGGTATGGCTGTTTTAGGAAGGTATATGGTGGGTGTATGGTACCGGCAAAAGTTGCGCGGTACTAGAGAGGTTAGCAATGGTGGAAGGGTGAGAGTGCGTATAATCCATGGACTCAACATTAGTCATAAAGAACTCACATACTTATTGTAAAAATTTATTAGTTATCGAAACCAAGTACTAGTGAATGCTCCTAGGGGGATGGATTGGTAGGAAAAGACCATCGCTCGTCCCCGACCGCTAGTCATAAGGAAGACAATCAATAAATAAATCATGCTCCAACTTCATCACATAACGGTTCACCATACGTGCATGCTACGGGAATCACAAACTTTAACACAAGTATCTCTCAAATTCACAACTACTCCACTAGCATGAATATAACATCGCAATCTTCATATCTCAAAACATTCATAAAGAATCAAACTTCTCATAGTATTCAATGCACTTCATATGAAAGTTTTTATTATATCCCTCTTGGATGCCCATCATATTAGGACTAATTTTATAACCAAAGCAAATTACCATGCTGTTCTAAAAGACTCTCAAAATAATATAAGTGAATCATGAGAGTTCATTAATTTCTATAAAGTAAAACCACCGCCATGCTCTAAAAAGATATAAGTGAAGTACTAGAGCAATATTGCCTAGCTCAAAAGATATAAGTGAAACACATAGAGTATTCTAATAAATTATGATTCATGCGTGTCTCTCCCAAAAGGTGTGTACATCAAGGATGATTGTGGTAATTAAAAAGCAAAGACTCAAATCATACAAGATGCTCCAAGCAAAACACATATCATGTGGTGAATAAAAATATAGCCTCATTTAAAGTTACCGATAGACGAAGACGAAAGAGGGGATGCCTTCCAGGGCATCCCCAAGCTTAGGATTTTCGTTGTCCTTGAATATTACCTTGGGGGACCTTGGGCATCCCCAAGCTTAGGCTCTTGCCACTCCTTATTCCATAGTCCATCAAATCCTTACCCAAAACTTGAAAACTTCACAACACAAAACTCAACAGAAAATCTCATGAGCTCCGTTAGTATAAGAAAATAAATTACCACTTTAAGGTACTATTGCAAACTCATTCTTTATTTATATTGGTATAATATCTACTGTATTCCAATTTTTCCATGGTTCATACCTCCTGATACGTCCATTTTGCACCATGCTTTTATATCAATATTTATTGCATTATGGGCTGTTATTACACACTATATCTCAAAACTTATGGCCATTCTCTCTTATTTTACAAGGTTTACCATGAAGAGGGGGAATGCCGGCAGCGGGAATTCTGGCTGGAAAAAGAGCAAACATTGGAAACCTATTTTGCACTGCTCCAAAAGTCCTGAAACTCCACGAAACATATTTTTGGATTTATTAAGAATTATTGAGCTGAAGAAATACATCAGGGGGCCCACACCTTGGCCAGGAGGGTGGGGGGCGCGCCCCCTCCTACTGGGCGCGCCCCCTGTCTCCTGGGCCCCCTGGTAGCCTTCCGGTGTCCATCTTCCGCTATATGAAGGCTTTTACCCTGGAAAAATCGTGGGAAAACTTACGAGACGAAACTCCACCGCCACAAGGCGGAACCTTGGAGGAACCAATCAAGAGCTCTGGCAGAGCTGTTCTGTCGGGGACACTTCCCTCCGAGAGGGGGAAATCATCACCAACGTCATCACCAACGATCCTCTCATCGGGAGGGGGTCAATCTCCATCAACATCTTCACCAACACCATCTCCTCTCAAACCCTAGTTCATCTCTTGTATCCAATCTTGTATCCAAAACCACAAATTGGTACCTGTGGGTTTCTAGTAGTGTTGATTACTCCTTGTAGTTGATACTTATTGGTTTACTTGGTGGAAGATCATATGTTCAGATCCTTAATGCATATTATTACACCTATGATTATGAACATGAATATGCTTTGTGAGTAGTTACGTTTGTTCCTGAGGACATGGGTGAAGTCTTGCTATTAGTAGTCACGTGAATTTGGTATTCGTTTGATATTTTGATGAGATGTATGTTGTATCTCCTCTAGTGGTGTTATGTGAACGTCGACTACATGACACTTCACCATTATTTGGGCATAGAGGAAGGCATTGGGAAGTAATAAGTAGATGATGGGTTGCTAGAGTGACAGAAGCTTAAACCCTAGTTTATGCGTTGCTTCGTTAGGGGCTGATTTGGATCCATATGTCTAATGTTGTGGTTAGGTTTACCTTAATACTTCTTTTGTAGTTGCGGATGCTTGCAATAGGGGTTAATCATAAGTGGGATGCTTGTCCAAGTAAGGGCAGTACCCAAGCACCGGTCCACCCACATATCAAATTATCAAAGTACCGAACGTGAATCATATGGACGTGATGAAAGCTAGCTTGACTATAATTCCCATGTGTCCTCGGGAGCTCCTTTCTCATTATTAGAAATTGTCCAGGCTTATCCTTTGCTACATAAAGGATTGGGCCACCTTGCTGCACTTTATTTACTTTGTTTACTTGTTACTCGTTACTATTTATCTTATCACAAAACTATCTATCACCTACAATTTCAGTGCTTGGAGAGAAAACCATACTGAAAACCGCTTATCATTTCCTTCTGCTCCTTGTTTGGTTCGACACTCTTTACTTATCGAAAGGACTACAATAGATCCCCTACACTTGTGGGTCATCAAGACTCTTTTCTGGCACTGTTGCCGGGGAGTGTAGCGCTTTTGGTGAGTGGAACTTGGTAAGGAAACATTTATTTAGTGTGCTGAAATTTTCTGTTACTTGTCACTATGGAAACTAATCCTTTGAGGGGCTTGTTCAAGGTATCTTCACCCCAACCAGAAGAGCAAAGAGTTGCTCCTCAACCTACTGAACCTTATGAAAATATTTATTTTGAGATTCCTTCGGGTATGATAGAGAAAATGCTAGCTAATCCATTTACAGGAGACGGAACATTGCATCCCGATTTACACCTTATCTTTGTGGATGAAGTTTGTGGGTTATTTAAGCTTGCAGGTATTCCCGATGATGTTGTCAAAAGGAAGTTCTTCCCTTTATCTTTGAAGGGAGATGCATTGACATGGTATAGGCTATGTGATGATACGAGATCTTGGAATTATAAACGATTGAAGTTGGAATTTCACCAGAAGTTCTATCCTATGCATCTTGTTCATCGTGATCGTAATTACATATGTAATTTGTGGCCTCGCGAAGGAGAAAGCATCGCCCAAGCTTGGGGGAGGCTTAAGTCAATGTTATATTCATGCCCCAATCATGAGCTCTCCCGGGAAATGATTATTCAAAATTTTTATGCTCGGCTTTCTCTTAATAATGGCAACCTGCTCGATACTTCTTGTGCTGGTTCTTATATGCCGAAGACTATTGATTTCAAATGGGACTTATTGGAAAGAATTAAATGCAACTCTGAAGATTGGGGTTCCGACGATGGTAAGGTATGACACCTAAGTTTGATTGTGTTAAATCTTTTATGGATACCGATGCTTTTCGTGGATTTAGCGCTAAGTATGGACTTGACTCTGAGATAGTAGCTTCTTTCTGTGAATCTTTTGCTACTCACGTTGATTTCCCTAAAGAGAAGTGGTTTAAATATAATCCTCCTGTTGAAGTGAAAGTAGTTGCACCTATTACAGTTGAAGAAAAGACTATCACCTATAGTGATCCTATTGTTCCTACTACTTATGTTGAGAAACCCCCATTTCCTGTTGGGATAAAGGATCATGCTAAAACTTCGACTATTGTTCACAAGAGTAATACTAGGACTTATACACCTCCTAAGCAAATGAATGTTTAACCTAGTATTGCTATGGTTAAATATCTCTTAGATGATGATTTAGATGGGCATGTTATTTATTTCTGTGATGAAATTGCTAATATTGCTAGACCAGATACTAAGATACATAGACCTGTCGTAGGCATGCCTATTATTTCTGTTAAAATAGGAGATCATTGTTATCATGGTTTATGTGATATGGGTGCTAGTGCTAGTGTGATACCTTATGATTTATATGAAGAAATTATGCACGACATTGCACCCGTTGAATTAGAAGACATTGATGTTACTATTAAGCTTGCTAATAGGGATACCATTAAACCATTTGGGATTGTTAGAGATGTTGAAGTTTTGTGTGGAAAGTTAAATACCCTACTGATTTTCTTGTTCTCGCTTCCCCACAAGATTGCTTCTGTCCAATTATTTTTGGTAGACCCTTCTTGCATACAGCTAGTGCTAAGATTGATTGTGAAAAAGATACGGTCACCATTGGCTTAGATGGTATGTCTCACGAGTTTAATTTTGCTAAGTTTTGTAGACAACCTCGTGATAGGGAACCACCTAGTAAGGATGAGATTATTGTTCTTGCTTCCATTGCTGTGCCTCCTACTGATCCGTTAGAACAATATTTGCTAGACCATGAAAATGATATGTTTATGAAGGAAAGACGGGAGATAGATGAAGTATTCCTTAAATAGGAACCGGTGCTAAAACATAATCTTCCCGTTGAAATTCTTGGGGATCCCCCTCCACCCAAGGGTGATCCCGTGTTTGAACTCAAACCTTTACCTGATAATCTTAAGTATGCTTATCTTGATGAAAAGAAAATATATCCTGTTATTGTTAGTGCTAACCTTTCAGAGCAAGAAGAAGAAAGATTATTAAAAACTCTGAAGAAGCACCAAGCTGCTATTGGATATACTCTGGATGATCTTAAGGGCGTTAGTCCCAATGTTATGCCAACACAAAATTAAATTAGAGGACGATGCCAAACCAGTTAGAGATCCTTAACGACGACTAAATCCCAAGATGAAAGAAGTGGTAAGAAAGGAGATACGAAAGCTCCTTGAGGCAGGTATAATTTATCCCGTTGCTGATAGTGATTGGGTAAGCCCTGTCAATTGTGTTCCTAAAAAGGGAGGTATTACCATTGTTCCTAATGATAAAGATGAATTGATCCTGCAAAGAATTATTATAGGTTATAGGATGGTAATTGATTTTCGTAAATTAAATAAGGCTACTAAGAAAGATCATTACCCGTTACCTTTTATTGATCAAATGCTAGAAAGACTATCCAAACACACACATTTTTGCTTTGTAGATGGTTATTCTGGTTTCTCTCAAATACCTGTGTCAGCGGGAGATCAATCAAAAACTACTTTTACTTGCCCTTTCGGTACCTTTGCTTATAGACGTATGCCTTTTGGTTTATGTAATGCACCTGCTACCTTTCAAAGATGCATGATGGCTATATTCTCTGAATTTTGTGAAAAGATTTGTGAGGTATTTATGGATGACTTCTCCGTTTATGTATCCTCCTTTGATAATTGTTTGAGCAACCTTGATCGAGTTTTGCAGAGATGCGAAGACACTAGTCTCGTTCTAAATTGGGAAAAGTGCCACTTTATGGTTAATGAAGGCATTGTCTTGGGGCATAAGATTTCCGAGAGAGGTCTTGAAGTTGACAAGGCCAAAGTTGATGCTATTGAAAAGATGCCATGTCCCAAGGACATAAAAGGTATAAGAAGTTTCCTTGGTCATGCCGGTTTTTATAGGAGGTTCATTAAGGACTTTTCTAAGATCTCTAGGCCTCTGACTAATTTGTTGCAAAAAGATATTCCTTTTGTCTTTGATGATGATTGTGTAGAAGCATTTGAAATACTTAAGAAAGCTTTGATCACTGCACCTGTTGTTCAGCCACACGATTGGAATTTACCTTTTGAAATTATGTGTGATGCTAGTGATTATGCTGTAGGTGTTGTTCTAGGGAAAAGAGTTGATAAGAAATTGAATGTTATCCAGTATGCTAGTAAGACTCTTGATACTACCCAAAGAAATTATGCTACTACTGAAAAAGAATTCTTAGCAGTTGTGTTTGCATGTGATAAGTTTAGACCTTATATTGTTGATTCCAAAGTTACTATTCACACTAATCATGCTGCTATTAAATATCTTATGGAAAAGAAAGACGCTAAACCTAGACTCATTAGATGGGTTCTCCTGCTCCAAGAATTTGATTTGCATATTGTTGATAGAAAGGGAGCTGAGAACCCCGTTGCAGACAACTTGTCTAGGTTAGAGAATGTTCTTGATGACCCACTTCCTATTGATGATAGCTTTCCTGATGAACAATTAGCGGTCATTAATGCTTCTCGTACTGCTCCATGGTATGCTGCTTATGCTAATTATATTGTTGCTAAATTTATACCACCTAGCTTCACATACCAGCAAAAGAAAAAGTTCTTTTATGATTTAAGACATTACTTTTGGGATGACCCACACCTTTATAAAGAAGGAGTAGATGGTGTTATTAGATGTTGTGTGCCTGAGCATGAATAGGAACAGATCATACGCAAGTGTCACTCCGAATCCTACGGAGGGCACCACGCTGGAGATAGAACTGCACACAAGGTACTACAATCTGGTTTTTATTGGCCTACTCTCTTCAAAGATGCTCGTAAGTTTGTCTTATCTTGTGATGAATGTCAAAGAATAGGTAACATTAGTAGATGTCAAGAAATGCCTATGAATTATTCTCTTGTTATTGAACCGTTTGATGTTTGGGGCTTTGATTATATGGGACCTTTTCCTGCCTCTAATGGTTATACACATATTTTAGTTGCCGTTGATTACGTTACTAAGTGGGTAGAAGCTATTCCAACTAGTAGTGCTGATCATAGAACTTCTATTAAAATGCTTAAAGAAGTTATTTTTCCGAGGTTTGGAGTCCCTAGATATCTTATGACTGATGGTGGTTCACATTTTATTCATGGTGCTTTCCGTACGATGCTTGCTAAGTATGATGTTAATCATAGAATCGCATCTCCTTATCATCCACAGTCTAGTGGTTAAGTAGAGTTGAGCAATAGAGAGCTCAACTTAATTTTGCAAAAGACTGTTAATAGATCTAGAAAGAATTGGTCCAAAAAACTTGATGATGCATTATGGGACTATAGAACTGCATACAAAAATCTATGGGTATGTCTCCATATAAGATGGTTTATGGAAAAGCTTATCATTTACCTCTTGAACTTGAACATAAAGCATATTGGGCTATTAAAGAGCTCAATTATGACTTCAAACTTGCCGGTGAGAAGAGGTTGTTTGATATTAGCTCACTTGATGAATGGAGAGCCCAAGCTTATGAGAATGCCAAGCTATTCAAAGAAAAACTCAAGCACTGGCATGATAAAAGGATACAAAAGCGTGAGTTTAACGTAGGAGATTATGTGTTATTATTCAACTCTCGTTTAAATTTTTTTGCAGGAAACCTTCTCTCTAAATGGGAAGGTCCCTACGTTATCGAGGAGGTCTATCGTTTTGGTGCCATAAAGATCAACAACTTCGAAGGCACAAGTCCGAGGGTGGTAAACGGTCAAAGAATTAAACATTATATTTCAGGTAATCCTATTAATGTTGAAACTAATATTATTGAAACCGTAACCCCAGAGGAATACATAAGGGACACTTTCCAGAACGTTCCAGACTCCGAAAAGGAATAGGTATGTGGTACGGTAAGTAAACCGACTCCAAAACAACTCCAATGTCAATTTTTATCAGTTTTCGATTATTTAAAATTTTAGGAAGAAAGAAGTAGTCCAAAAGGGACACGAGGCCCCCATGAGAGTGGAGGGATGCCCACCCTTACTGGGCACACCCCCTGTCTCGTGGGCACCTCGTGTGCCTCCTGGACTCCGTTTTCTTGCATGTCACGTATTTTAGTCAGTAAAAATTCATTATATATACTCCCGAAGGTTTTGACCACCGTATCACGCAAATATCCTCTGTTTTCGTTTCGAGCTGTTTCTATTTCAGATCTAGAGCATCGTGGCATCTCCAAACGCTCCCAAGGACAAGTTTTTTGAGAGGGTTATCAACCCCTATCTCGTGGAGGTTCTGCAACACCCTCAAACCATTGAGTTGTGTGAGGGGGTGCTGCACATCCGCGATGTGGAGGGACCAAGGTGTACCGGAAGCGTGGAGACAAAGCTCGAAGCCGTGGAACAGCAAGTTTTCAAGTGCCAAGGGATGGTGGAGCATGGATTCAACGCCAACCAGATGATGATCACGGAGTTCACCAACAACCACAAGCTAGATGCCAAAGTCATTGGGGAAACCATCTTCAAGCTTCAAGAGAAGATCGAGCACCTCCAAGCCCAGATCTATGACCTGCAAAACCAGAACTGTGAGTATGAATATAGATTCAAGAGAATGAGTTTGGCTGCAGATTTAAGGATCCCGAAGACTCGATCATCCTTCTATGATAGTGAGCCTATGCCCTGGAAGATGGACGACAAGCCTACATCATCAACAACTCCTACTTCACCACCTCCGAGGACATAATCACATGGGTATGGGCACTCCCCTTGGCAACTGCCAAGCTTGGGGGATGTGCCCCGGTATCGTATCACCATCACTCTCCTATCTTTACCGTTTTATTTAGTTCGATCCTTTTAGTAGTATCTTGATCTAGTAGTTTGAAGTTTTGATATCAAGTAGTTTTGAGTTTTGCTTTGTGATTTCTTTTTGTAATCAAGTCCGTGAGCTATCTATAATAAAGATTAGTGTTGAGTCAAGGGCTTTGCTATGTTGCTATGATCTTGAGAAAGCACAAAGAATTAAAGAGTTCATATTGATCTTATAGTTAGTGATGACTTCACATATAGAAAGTATGAGGCATAAAAATTGTTGAGAGTTAATAAACGTAGTTTCGGTCACCGTTGCAATTAATAGGAAGTGATAAGGAAAGAGAGTTTCACATATAAATATACTATCTTGGACATCTTTTATGATTGTGAGCACTCATTAAGTATGACATGCTAAAAGAGTTGACGTTGGATAAGGAAGACAACGTAATGGTTTATGTTTTCTCACATCTCAGTTAAAGTATATTGTCATTGACCTTCCAAACATGTTGAGATTGCCTTTCCCCCTCTTGCTAGCCAAATTCCTAGCACCAAGTAGAGATACTACTTGTGCTTCCAAATATCCTTAAAACCCAGTTTTGCCATGAGAGTCCACCATATCTACCTATGGATTGAGTAAGATCCTTCAAGTAAGTTGTCATCGGTGCAAGCAATAAACATTGCTCTCTAAGTATGCATGACTTATTAGTGCGGAGAAAATAAGCTTTATACTATCTTGTTATGGAAGCAATAAAAGCGATGGACTGCATAATAAAGGTCCATACACAAGTGTCAATATAAAGTGACGTACTTTCGTACTAAGATTTTGTGTAGCCAACCCTAAAAGTGCATGACAACCTCTGCTTCCCTCTGTGAAGGGCCTATCTTTTACTTTATGTTCTTACTTTATGTTTTTACTCTTTACTTGAGTCAAGGTGATCTTCACCTTTTCCCTTTTTCATTTTATCCTTTGGCAAGCTCCTCGTGTTTGAAAGATCATGATATATATATATATATATATATATATATATATATATATATATATCCAATTGGATGTTCATTAGCATGGAATATTATTGTTGACATCACCTAAAGGTGAATACATTGGGAGGCAATACAATAAGCCCCTATCTTTCTCAGTGTCCGGCTGAAACTCCATAACCACAAGTATTGCATGAGTGTTAGCAATTGTAGAAGACTATATGATAGTTGAGTATCTGGACTTGCTGAAAAGCTCTATTGTTGACTCTTTTTGATGTTATGATAAATTGCGATTGCTTCCATGACTGAATTATAGTTTGTTAGTTCTCAATGAAGTTTTTGAACCATACTTGATATTGTGAATTGATTGTTACTTGAGAATAAGAAATCATATGATGGAATCTATATATGTTGTTGTTATAAGAATGATCATGATGCCCTCATGTCCGTATTTTATTTTTATCGACACCTCTATCTCTAAACATGTGGACACATTCTTCGATATCGGCTTCCGCTTGAGGACAAGTGAGGTCTAAGCTTGGAGGAGTTGATACGTCCATTTTGCATCATGCTTTTATATCAATATTTATTGCATTATGGGCTGTTATTACAAACTATATCTCAATACTTATGGCTATTCTCTCTTATTTTACAAGATTTACCATGAAGAGGGGGAATGCCGGCAGCGGGAATTCTGGCTGGAAAAGGAGCAAACATTGGAAACCTATTTTGCACTGCTCCAAAAGTCCTGAAACTCCACGAAACATATTTTTGGATTTATTAAGAATTATTGAGCGGAAGAAATACATCAGGGGGCCCACACCTTGGCCAGGAGGGTGGGGGCGCGCCCGTCCTACTGGGCGCGCCCCCTGTGTCCTTGGCCCCCTAGTGGCCCTCCAGTGTCCATCTTCCGCTATATGAAGGCTTTTACCCTGGAAAAAAATCATGGGCAAGCTTATGAGATGAAACTTTGCCGCCACGAGGCGGAACCTTGGCGGAACCAATCTAGAGCTCCGGCAAAGCTGTTCTGCCGGGGACACTTCCCTTCGGGAGGGGGAAATCATCACCAACGTCATTACCAATGATCCTCTCATCAGGAGGGGGTCAATATCCATCAACATCTTCACCAACACCATCTCCTCTCAAACCCTAGTTCATCTCTTGTATCCAATCTTGTATCCAAAACCACAAATTGGTACCTGTTGGTTGCTAGTAGTGTTGATTACTCCTTGTAGTTGATACTTATTGGTTTACTTGGTGGAAGATCATATGTTTAGATCCTTAATGCATATTATTACACCTCTGATTATGAACATGAATATGCTTTGTGAGTAGTTACGTTTGTTCCTGAGGACATGGGTGAATTCTTGCTATTAGTAGTCATGTGAATTTGGTATTCATTCGATATTTTGATGATATGCATGTTGTATCTCCTCTAGTGGTGTTATGTGAACGTCGACTACATGACACTTCACCATTATTTGGGCCTAGAGGAAGGCATTGGAATGTAATAAGTAGATGATGGGTTGCTAGAGTGACAGAAGCTTAAACCCTAGTTTATGCGTTGCTTCGTTAGGGGCTGATTTGGATCCATATGTCTAATGTTGTGGTTAGGTTTACCTTAATACTTCTTTTGTAGTTGCGGATGCTTGCAATAGGGGTTAATCATAAGTGGGATGCTTGTCCAAGTAAGGGCAATACCCAAGCACCGGTCCACCCACATATCAAATTATCGAAGTACCGAACGTGAATCATATGGACGTGATGAAAACTAGCTTGACGATAATTCCCATGTGTCCTCGGGAGCTCCTTTCTCATTATTAGAAATTGTCCAGGCTTATCCTTTGCTACATAAACGATTGGGCCACCTTGCTGCACTTTATTTACTTCGTTTACTTGTTACTCATTACTATTTATCTTATCACAAAACTATCTATCACCTACAATTTCAGTGCTTGCAGAGAAAATCTTACTGAAAACCGCTTATCATTTCCTTCTGCTCCTCGTTGGGTTCGACACTCTTACTTATCGAAAGGAATACTATAGATCCCCTACACTTGTGGGTCATCACCTCCCGATACTACCCATAGATTCATCAAAATAAGCAAACAACACGCGAAAAACAGAATCTGTCAAAAATAGAGCAATTTGTAGTGATCTGTAACTCTCGAATACTTATGTAACTCCAAAAATCCAGCCAAATTAGGAAAACGTGAGCAATTTGTGTACCAATCCAGAGAAAAAATAATCAGATCAAAATCACGTTCCTGTGAATTACTAAACTAATTTACTGGGCGCAAAAGTTTATGATTTTCAGCAGGATCAACACAACTATCACCGTAAGCTATCCTAAAGGTTTAACTTGGCACAAACACTAATTAAAACATAAAACCACATCTAATCATATGCTAGATGAATTATTTATTACCAAACAAGAACAAAAAGCAAAGAATAAAATAAAGTTGGGTTGCCTCCCAACAAGCGTTATTGTTTAACACCCTTAGCTAGGCATAAAAACGCGAATAGATCTAGGTATTGTCATCTTTGGTTTGCAATCCATAAGTGGCTCTCATGATAGATTCATGTGGCAATTTAATTTTATTCCTAGGAAGTTGTTCCATGCCTTTCCTTAATGGAAATTGGAATCTAATGTTTCCTTCTTTCATATCAGTAATTGCACCAATCATTCTAAGGAAAGGTCTAGCAAGCATAATAGAACATGTAGGATTGCAATATATATCAAGAACAATGAAATCTACGGGCACATAGTTCCTATTCGCAACAATAAGAAAATCATAAATCCTTCCCATAGGTTTCTTAAGAGTGGAATCCGCAAGATGCAAATTTAAAGAACAATCATCAAATTCACGGAAACCTAACACATCACACAAAGTTTTTGGAATCGTGGAAACACTAGCACCCAAATCACACAAAGCATGGAATTCATAATATTTAATCTTAATCATAATAGTAGGTTCTCACTCATCATAAGTTTTCTAGGGATAGAAACTTCTAATTCATGCTTTTCTTCAAAAGATTGCATCATAGCATCAACGATATGTTTAGTAAAAGCTTTCTTTTGATTATAAGCATGAGGAGAATTTAACATGGATTGCAACAAGGAAATACAATCTATTAAAGAACAATTATCATAATTAAATTCCTTGAAATCCAAAAGAGTTGCTTCATTGCTACTTAAAGTCTTGACCTCTCCAATCCCACTTTTATCAATTTTTGCATCTAGATCTAAAAACTCCGAATCATTGGGACGCCTTTTAACTAAAGTTGACTCATCTCCAGTCCCATATTTATCAAGATTAATATTGGAAAACAAAGAATCAATAGGAGTCACATCAATAACTTTTAGATCTTAATCATTATTATTTAGAGCCTCAGGTTTAGCGGCCATCTTATTAACTAAGGTGGCTTGTTTATCAGAAATTTGGCCTACTAAATTTTCAAGAGGAGCAAACTAAGATTTCAAACCATAAAATTCTTTAGACATATCATCGATCTCTTTATATTCATATATTCCATAAAACTTTTTTGTTCTTTAAGCTCGTTTCTAAAAAAATTATTATGCTCAAATTGTAAAGAGATAAAGCTTCTAACATTATTTTCAATTTATTCCAACCTCCTAAGGTGAGGATCAACGCTTTTTGGCTGCTCCATCAAGGCAAACAGGCACACCAACACACAAGCACATGAGAAGCAAGCCAAAAAGACGAATGGAAGAGGGGCGAAGAAAAGGCAAATCTTTTCGAAAATCGTTTTAGAGGTGGGGGAGAGGAAAATGAGAGGCGAATGGCGAATAATGTAATGCAAGAGAGGAGAGTTTATGATGGGTCCTTGGTATGGCTTGACTTGACGTAGATCTCCCTGGCAATGGCGCCAGGAATTCTTCCTGCTTCCTCTTGAGCTTGCGTTGGTTCTTCCCTTGAAGAGGAAAGGGTGATGTAGCAAAGTAGAGTAAGTATTTCCCTCAGTTTGAGAACCAAGGTATCAATCCAGTAGGAAATAACACACAAGTCACCGAATACCTGCACAAACTATCAACAACTTGCACCCAACGCGATAAAGGGGTTGTCAATCCCTTCACGGCTACTTGCAAAAGTGAGATCTGATAGAGATAGATAAACGGTAAAGTAAATATTTTTTGGTATTTTTGGTTTATAGACCAGAAAGTAAAAGATTGCAAAATAGTAGATCAGAAACTAGTATGATGTAAAAGAAAACTTATATGATGGAAAAGAGACCCGGGGGCCATAGGTTTCACTAGTGGCTTCTCTCAAGATAGCAAATATTACGGTGGGTGAACAAATTACTGCCGAGCAATTGATAGAAGAGCGCAAAGTTATGACGATATCTAATGCAATGATCATGAGCATAGGCATCACATCCGTGTCAAGTAAACTGAAACTATTCTGCATGTACTACTATTACTCCACACATCAACCGCTATCCAGCATGCATCTAGAGTATTAAGTTCATAAAGAACGGAATAATGCATTAAGTAAGATGACATGATGTAGAGGAATTAACTCAAGCAATATGATGAAAACCCCTACTTTTTATCCTCGATCGCAACAATGCAATACATGCCTTGTTGCCCCTACTGTCACTAGGAAAGGACACCGCAAGATTGAACCCAAAGCTAAGCACTTCTCCCATTGCAAGAAAAACCAATCTAATAGGCCAACTAAACCGATAATTCAAAGAGACTTGCAAATATATCAAATCATGCATATAAGAATTCAGAGAAGACTCAAATAATATTCATAGATAATCTGATCATAAATCCACAATTCATCGGATATTGGCAAACACACAGCAAAAGAATATTACATCGAATAGATCTCCAAGAACATCGAGGAGAACATGGTATTGAGAATCAAAGAAAGAGAAGAAGCCATCTAGCTACTAGCTATGGACCCGTAGGTCTATGGTAAACTACTCACGCTTCATCGAAGAGGCAATGGTGTTGGTGTAGAAGCCCTCCATGATCGAAACTCTAAAATAGGCAAAAAAAACAGAAACTGGCACTGGGCTCTCGGTTAATAGGTTAGTCCCAAAAATAATATAAAATTGCATTTTAATGCATATAGAACATCCAAAACAGATAATATAATAGCATGGAACAATTAAAAACTATAGATACGTTGGAGATGTATCACATATAATATTTTGATGGGTGCTCACAATCACAAAAGATTTCCAGGATAGTGTATTTGTATGTGAATCTTCTCTTCCCTTATTAATTCTTTCATGAGTTGCATCATTGACCAATGCTATGTTTGTCAATCTACAATAAAATTTTATACTTATACTTTTCCTTGTGTAATGTCATCACTTACCATAAGATTAGCATATGATCCCCTTTTTTCATTTATTTCATTTCTTTTTATTGAAATAAGAAAATAAAGAAAGCAAACTCAAACTAAACTTTATTATATATCTCGCACATGATTACAATTGATCACTAAGCAGACTCTAGAAAAGAAAGGATTGAACTAAACTTTTATTCATCTAAAGCAAATGATAACCATGTATCAAACTAAGAAAGTAAAGGCAAAAGATAGTGGAGATGATACGATACCGGGGCACCTCCCCCAAACTTGGCGAAAGCCATGGGGAGTGCCCATACCCGATACTTAGTTTTCTTTTGGTGGTGAAGAAGGAGGTGGTGGTGATGAAGTAGAAGCAATCTTCTCCTCCATCTTACATGGAAGAGGCTCACCATCATAAGAGGAGGAGTGAGTCTCTCGTATCCTGCAACTGGTAGCCAAACTCATACCTTTAAACCTTGCCTCATATTCAAAGACTTGGCTTTAAAGGTCGTGGATCTGGCTATGGAGGAAGTTGATTTGCTCGTTGAGGGAGAAGATGATGTCCTGGACTTGCCATCCACCTTGAGATCATGGGTGCAGTCCGGGATCATGAGGTGATTGGCATTGAGTCCACGTTCCACCATTCCCTTGCACTGGAAGATTTCCTGCTCCATAGCTTCAAGTCTGGCCTCCACGGATCCAGTCCCTTTGGGTCCTTGCACATCGCGGATGTGAAAGTGCGTTATGTCAACTAGAGGGGGGGTGAATAGGCGATTTTTATGAATTCTTCACTGAGGAATTTGCCGGTGAGGAAATTCCTTAGCGAAGAACTATTAGCAGCGGAATAAGTACTCAGAAGTAAGCATAACAGAATACAAGCATGGTCATCATGATGAAATGAAGACTAGCATAGAGTACAGAAAGCGTAATCACATGATAACACAAGATGAAGACAAACAGACTGAAGAGATTGAACTGAGGAAATTGAGAAAGTCTTCAGTCAAAGTCTTCAAACACAGATATGAACAAACAAACACAATAATGAGGAAATGAAAGGGTTGAGGAAATAGAACCAGTTAGGTTGGTGAAGACAATGATTTAGTAGACCAGTTCCAACTGCTGTCTCAGTTGTACGTCTGGTTGGAGCGGCTGAGTATTTAAACTCGAGGACACATAGTCCCGGACACCCAGTCGCTGAGCACGCAGCTCAGGACACCCAGTCCTCACCGTATTCTCCTTGAACTAAGGTCACACAGACCTCGTCCAATCACTCGTGGTAAGTCTTCAGGCAACTTCCAAACCTTCACAGACTTGGTCACTCGGCGATCCACAATTCCTCTTGGATGCTCTAGACCATGACGCCTAACCGTCTAGAAGAAGCACAGTCTTCAAAGGTAACAAGCGTCGGATCCACGCAGGATCAATTTCTTCAGTGATGCTCAATCACTTTGGGTTTGTAGGGGTTTGGTTTTGGGTTTTCCTCACTCGATGATTTTCGCTCAAAGTCCTCGGAGGATGGGTTGCTCTCAAATGACAAGTGTCAAGTTCTCTCAGAGCAGCCAACCAGCTAGTGGTTGTAGGGGGCGGCTATTTATAGCCTAGGGAGCAGCCCGGCATGATAAGGCATAAATGCCCTTCAATGATATGACCGTTAGGTGGATAAGATATTTTGGGAGAGCTGGCGCGCAGCACAGCAACGGTCAAAAATTTGACTCTCAAATTCCTCAGGGCTATCATGTTCCTCACCGTGTAGGTAATTCGCACTGACGAATTCCTAACTCCTCAGTCAGAACAAATTCATCAGCGACCAGAAAAACTTCGTCTCTGTCACTGAAGAAAGTGACTAAACTGTATGAGATTTCCAAAGGCTTCACTCAAAGGGATTGGTAGGTGTAGGATTTTGAGTTGAGCATCACATGGAAATTTTTCCTTAGTATTTCCTCGACCCCCTTTAACAGTACGGTGTTTCCTATGACTCAAGAAAGAGAAAATGAAACTATGAAAACAAAAGTCTTCACGCTTCATGTTCCACAAATGAATACCAAGTCTTCAAGGGTCACACCAATTTCTTCACTTTCAAAGTCTTCAGAAAGTCTTCAGAATATCAAAGTCTTAAGTTGAAGAACTTCATTTTTAGGGGTCGACTTTCTCTATAAATATCAAACTCCTCATAGACTTATAGACCTATGTATACTCACAAATGCATTAGTCCTTTAACCTATAAGTCTTCAATACACCAAAATCACTAAGGGGCACTAGATGCACTTACAGGATGTGCAGTACCCCATCGCGCATCTTGATAGCTTGAGGGTGCGGTATCACCTCCCGCAGATATGGGTTGATGACGTTGTCGATGAACTTGTGCTTGGAGGAGCTTGAAGCGGCCATGGTGGATTGGATCTGACAGAAAACATCAAGAAAAAAAACAGGAGATTTCTCCGCCATACGGAGATCAACAGGTTCGGGGGGTATATAAAGTTTTTTTATCTTGGGGAACAAGTAGAAAGGAAAAAAGCGGAGTCCAGAAAGTACCCGAGGTGGGCACAACCCACCAAGGCGTGCCTGGCAAGCCAGGCGTGCCCTAGTGTATCGTGCCCACCAGGGTCACTTTCCTGGAAGTTTCTTATTTTCCTAATTTTTTAAATATTCCAAAACTGACAAAAAATATTTTTGTGGATTTTTCGGAGTCCGTTTACTTACTGTATCATGCACCTCCACTTTTTTCATGATTCTGGAGTGTTCCAGTAGGTTTTCTTTATGTGTACGTCCGGAGTCAAAGTTTGGATAATATTGCTTTCAACATTAATGGGCTTATCTGAGATACAGTATTCTATTCGTTGCCCATTGACAACCTTCGGGTTAGTACCTTTGACATTATTTACTTTGATAGCTCCAGATCGATAGACCTCCTCGATAGCATAGGGTCCTTCCCATTTGGAGAGGAGTTTTCCCGCAAAGAATCTGAAACGAGAGTTGTATAAAAGAACATATTCCCCAACTTTGAACTCATGCATTTGGATTCTTTTTTCATGCCATCCTTTAACTTTTTCTTTGAATAACTTTGCATTTTCATAAGCCTGGGTTCTCCATTCATCTAATGAGCTAATATCAAATAGCCTCTTTTCACCAGCAAGTTTGAAATAATAATTAAGTTCTTTGATTGCCCAATATGCTTTGTGTTCTAACTAAAGAGGCAAATGACAAGCTTTTCCATAAACCATTTTATATGGAGGCATACCCATAGGGTTTTTATAAGTTGTTCTATAAGCCCAAAGTGCATCATCTAGTTTCTTAGACCAATTCTTCCGGGACCTATTGACAGTCTTTTGTAAGATTAGTTTTATTTCTCTATTGCTAAGTTCAACTTGGCCACTAGACTGAGGATGATAAGGTGATGCAATTCTATGGTTAACATCATACTTAGCAAGCATTTTACAGAAAGTGCCATGAATAAAGTGTGAACCACCATCAGTCATTAAATATCTAGGGACTCTAAACCTTGGGAAAATAACTTCCTTAAGCATTTTAATAGAGGTGTTGTGATCAACACTACTGGTTGGAATAGCTTCTACCCACTTAGTAACATAATCAACAACAACCAAAATATGTGTATACCCATTAGAGGAAGGAAAAGGTCCCATGAAATCAAATCCCCAAACATCAAATGGTTCAACAACAAGTGAATAATTCATAGGCATTTCTTGACGCTTACAGATATTACCTATTCTTTGACATTCATCACAAGATGAGACAAACTTACGAGCATCCTTGAAGAGAGTAGGCCAATAAAAACCAGATTGCAATACCTTATGGGTGGTTTTGTCTCCCGCATGATGTCCTCCATAAGCTTTGGAGTGACATTTCCATAGGATTTGTTCCTGTTCATGCTCAGGTACACAACGTCTAATAATACCATCTACTCCTTCTTTATAAAGATATGGGTCATCCCAAAAGTAATGTCTTAAATCATAGAAGATTTTTTTTCTTTTGTTGGTATGTAAAGCTAGGTGGTATGTATTTAGCAACAATATAATTAGCATGGTCAGCGTACCAAGGTGTACTACTAGAAACATTTATTGCAGCTAATTGTTCATCAGGGAAGCTATCATTAATAGGTTGTGGGTCATCAAGAATATTTTCAAGCCTAGACAAGTTATCAGCTACGGGGTTCTTTGCTCCTTTCCTATCGGTGATATGCAAATCAAATTCTTGTAGCAGAAGAACCCACCTAATGAGTCTAGGTTTAGCATCTTTCTTTTCCATAAGATATTTTATAGCAGCATGATCAGTGTGAACAATTACTTTAGAATCAACAATGTAAGATCTGAATTTATCACAAGCAAACACCACTACTAAGAATTCTTTTTCAGTAGTAGCATAATTTTGTTGCACTGTCTAGAGTTTTACTAGCATAATGGATAACATTCAGTTTCTTATCAACTCTCTGCCATAGAACAACACCAATAGCATAATCACTAGAATCACACATAATCTCAAAAGGAAAGTTTCAATCAGGTGGTTGTACAACAGGTGCAGTAATTAAGGCTTTCTATAGTGTTTCAAAGGCTTCCGAGCAATCATCATCAAACACAAAAGGAATATACTTTTGCAAAAGATTTGTAAGAGGCCTAGAAAATTTAGAGAAGTCTTTGATAAACCTCCTATAGAAACTAGCATGACCAAGGAAACTACGAATACCTTTGATTTCTTTAGGACATGGCATTTTCTCAATTGCATCAACCTTGGCCTGGTCCACCTCAATGACTCTTTCAGAAATTTTATGGCCCAAAACAATACCTTCGTTAACCATAAAGTGGCACTTCTCCCAATTCAAGACAAGATTGGTTTGCTCACATCTCTACAAAACTCGATCAAGATTGCTTAAACAATCATCAAAAGACTTCCCATAAATAGAAAAATCATCCATGAAAACCTCAACAAATCTTTTCACAAAAATGCGAGAATATAGCAGTCATACATCTTTGAAAGGTAGCAGGTGCATTGCATAAACTAAAAGGCATACGTCTATAAGCATAAGTTCCAAAAGGACAAGTAAAAGTGGTCTTTTCTTGATCAGGTTATGAAACAGGTATTTGTGAAAAACCATAATATACATCAAGGAAGCAAAAATGTGTGTGCTTAGATAATCTTTCTCACATTTGATCAATAAAAGGCAGAGGGTAATGATCTTTTCTAGTTGCTTTGTTTAATTTTCTATAATCAATTACCATCCTATAGCCTGTGACAATTCGTTGTGGAATAAGCTCATTCTTATCATTAGGAACAACAATAATGCCTCCGGAAGTTACTCGTCTACTACCAGCTATAGGATATATTATACCTGCTTCCAGAAGTTCAATATTTATGTTCTTATCACTTCTTTCATCTTCGGGTTTAACCGACATTGGTGATCAACAATGGGTTTAGCATCATGTTCCATATTAATCTTGTGCTGACATAGAGTGGGACTAATGCCCTTAAGATCATCAAGAGTATATCCGATAGCAGCTCTGTGCTTCCTTAGAACTTTCAATAATCTTTCTTCTTCATGTTCTAAAAGGTTAGCACAAATAATAACATGATATATCTTTTTCTCATCAAGATAAGCATATTTCAAAGTGTCTGGCCATTGTTTTAATTCAAACACAAGATCACCTTTAGGTGGGGGAGGACCTCCTAGAGTTTCAATAGGCAGATTGTGTTTAAGCAGAGGTTGTTGTTCAAAAAAGATTCAATTTATTTCATTTCTTTCACGCATATGCAAATCATTTTCATGGTCAAGCAAATATTGTTCCAAAGGATCAGTAGGAGGTACAGCAATAGAAGCAAGACCAATAATTTCATCCTTACCAGAAAAATCTTTCTTATGAGGTTGTCTACTAAACTTGGAAAAATTAAATTCATGAGATTCATCACCAAAGCTAACACCGATAGTTTGTTTCTTAGAATCTATTCTGGCATTGGCGGTGTTCAAGAAAGGTCTACCAAAGATAGTGGGACGATAGTCATCTTGTGGGGAGAACAAGAAAACCAGTAGGGTATTTTATTTATCCACACAAGACTTCAACATCTCTAAGAATCCCAATTGGTGATATAGTATCTCTATTGGCAAGTTTAATAGTGACATCTATGTCTTCTGTTTCAGCAGGTGCTATTTCATTCTTAATTTCTTCATATAAGGAAAAAGGAATAGCACTCACACTAGCACCTAGGTTACATAACCCATGATAACAGTGATCCCCTATCTTAACTGAGACAACAGGCATGCCGACAACTGGCCTATGTTTATGTTTTTCATCGGGTTTGGCAATTTAGAAGCTTCATCACAGAAGTAAATAACATGCCCATCAATATTATCGACTAAGAGATCTTTAATCATAGCAACACTAGGTTCAACTCTGATTTGTTCAGCTGGTTTGGGTGTTCTAACATAACTTTTGTTAACCAAAGTTGAAGCTTTAGCATGTTCCTTCATCCTAACGGGGAAAGGTGTTTTTTCAATATAAGTAGTGGGAACAACTAGATCAACATTGTAAATGAAAGTTTCTTCTTTAGCTTTTACTGGTTCTTTAATTTCTTCTTTAATAGGTGGGTGATATTTAAACCACTTCTCCTTAGGAAGATCAACATGAGTAGCAAAATATTCACAAAAGGAAGCTACTATCTCAGAGTCAAGTCCATATTTAGTGCTAAACTTTTGAAAAGCATCGGTATTCATAAAATATTTAACCCAATCAAACTTAGGTTCAATACCTGACTCTTTAACTTTGTTGAGTTCCCAATCTTCAGAGTTGTGTTTAATTCTTTCTAAAAGATCCCACCAGAATTCAATAGTCTTCTTCATAAAAGAACCAGTTACAAGAAGTACCGAGCATGGATTGATCATTACGAGAAAGCCGAGCATAAAATTTTTGAATAATAATTTCTCTTGAGAGCTCATGATTAGGGCATGAATATAACATTGACTTAAGCCTCCCCCAAGCTAGAGTGATACTTTCTCCTTCACGAGGCCAGAAATTATATATATAATTCCGATCACGATGAACTAGATGCATAGGATAATTTTTTGATGGAATTCCAATTTCAACCCATTCCATTTCCAAGATCCAATATCATCGCATAGACTATACCATATGATTTTCCCTTCAAATATAAAGTGAAAACCTTCTTCTTAGCTTCATCTCCGGGCAAACCTGCAAGCTTAAACAATCCACAAATTTCATCCACACATATTAAGTGCATATCAGGATGTTCGGTTCCATCTCCTACATAAGGATTAGCTAGCAGTTGTTCTACCATACCCAAAGGAATTTCATATTCAATATTTTTAGTAGGTGCAATAGGTTGAGGGACAACTAATTGTGGTTCCGTTCGAGGTGAAGATACCCCAAACAAACCCCTCAAAGGATTGTTTTCCATAGTAGCAAGTGACAATAAATTTTAGCACGTAATAATAATGTTTCCTTACCAATTTCCACTTACCAAGAGCGCCTCACTCCCCGGTGATGGCACCAGAAAATAGCCTTTATGACCCACAAGTATATGGGGTCAATTGTAGCCTTTCCGATAAGTAAGAGTGTCGAACCCAACGAGGAGCAGAAGGAAATGACAAGTGGTTTTTAGCAAGGTAATGTGTGCAAGTGCTAAAATTGTAAGTAGCGGAGTAGTTCGATAGCAAGATAATTTGCAACGAGCAGGTAACGATAGTAGTAACAAAAGTGCAGCAAGGTAGCCCAATCATTTTGAGGCAAATGACAGGCCAAAACGGTCTCTTATGATAAGCAAAGTGTTCTTGAGGGTACACGGGAATTTCATCTAGTCACTTTCATCATGTTGGCTTAATTCGTGTTCGATACTTTGATAATTTGATATGTGGGTGGAACGGTGCTTAGGTGCTGTTCTTACTTGAACAAACCTCCTAATTATGATTAACCCTCTCGCAAGCATCCGCAACTATGAGAAAAGTATTAAGAATAAATTCTAACCATAGCATTAAACTTTTGGATCCAATCGGTCCCTTATGGAATAGCGCATAAACTGGGGTTTAAGCTTCTGTCACTCTCACAACCCATCATCTAATAACTACTCCACAATGCATTCCCTTAGGCCCAAATATGGTGAAGTGTCATGTAGTCGATGTTCACATGACACCACTAAGTGAATCACAACATACATATCATCAAAATATCGAACACATGTCAAGTTCACATGATTACTTGCAACATGATTTCTCCCATGACCTCAAGAATGAAAGTAACTACTCACAAATGATAATCATGCTCAAGATCAGAGGGGTATTAAATAGCATAATGGATCTGAACATATAATCTTCAACCAAATAAACCATATAGTAATCAACTACAAGATGTAATCAACATTACTAGTCACCCACCACTACTGCAGGATGCCGCTAACGCGACACGACGATCAGAGACCCTTCGAGAAACTGTGTGCGATGCAATAATCGCAAACGGTGGTGTCAGAGAACCGTAAAAAATGCCTAAAACATTTACGATGACAGATGCATCAAACATGGTTCAGATTTTAGTTGCGTGTGCGATGCAGGGCATAGGATTCAGTTCAATTAACTGTTTGCGATGAGGATGAATAAAAGAAACGGGCAGCCAGATGAAGGCGTGAATGAATTGTTTGTGATGAGGAGGAACAAAAGAAACAAATAGCTAGATAAAGGTGTGTGCGATTGAGGGCATATGCTTCAGAAGGATTAACTGTTTGCGATTAGGCAACAGAACAGAAATGGTCAGCCAGATCAAAGGTGTGTGCGACTGATGGCATACACTTCACACAGATGAACTGTTTGCGATTAGCCACAACAAATAGAAATAGTTAGACAGATCAACGTGTGTGCGCTAGATGGGCACACATTCTAATTAAAAGAAGCATGCACGATGGTAATAACGAGCACACACGGTTCTTGGAACAAGACGTGTGTTGACATTGTCGATTGTGGTGCACCAAACGCCACGTACGCGACTGAGAAAGCGTGCCCACGTTACACCGTCCGGGAATAGTGCTGTAGTTAGATATTATAGAACCATCAATAAATTTTGAGCCTGCGTCCCGTCACCTTCCAAATTGAAAACCTGTTCACACCAATCAAAACCTAAGCGGTTTCCCAGTTAGGAGCATATTAGTACTCGGTTATAAATATTGTACTATGCCAAGATGACTGCACATTCCTTCCTCACCTCCTCATCCACAAAAGCAAATAAGTCATTCAACATCGTTCTCTTTCGTCTACCATGGCCAGATTGAGTTCTCGGTCGAGAGATTACCACCGCAGAGAGGTGAGCATGGAAGCGGAAGCACGAGAGATGTCCCGCTTAGCCGCAAAAGCAGCCGACATGTCCCGCTGCACCGCCGAAGCAGCACGGAGGTCCTGCCGCATCGTCGATGCAGCAGACTGGTCCGGTGTCACCGCGGAAGCAGCAGATATGTCCTGCCACACCGCGAATGCAGCAAAGATGTCCTCCCGCGCCACGGCGGCCTGGGAAAATCTCTCGCGGGCAGGCAAGGACTCTTACAGGTGCATGCATGCAATCGTCCATAGCCAGATGGATCAGATCTCTGGCTGGATGAAGCTGCAGGACGAGTTGAATGCCTCGTTTGAACAACTCCGGGCCGACCGCGACTTGCTGAGGGCGAAGATCGCCGGAAGGGCGGAGCGGGCGGAGGAGACTGCTGCCTTGTTGAAGAGGACGGACGTCATCATCAAGAAACTTATGGATGAGAATGCCATGCTCCGCATCAAGCGCGAAAGGCTGGTGGAGGAATCCGCGGTTGCTTCCAAGCAGCGTATTAAGGACATGAAACTGATGAAAGAGATCATCACTGTTCGTGGCGAGAACTAGTCTCCGCGACCTGCAGCGCATCAAGAAAGTAGAGATCAGCGAGCCAGATCGTTGTGTGCGTCTTCCTTCTTCTTTTGCCCTTGTGTATTTCGGGCGTAGCCGCATGTGGCTTTTCTAGTTATCTTCCTAGATATGTAAGACAATTATTATCCATTGTCATCGTCCTTATATTCATCATGCTTGCTATAAGTCACAGTCGATGCTATATAGGTCCGTCGGATCTTACATTAAGATCCGTGTAAAACTATCTTTTCAGATTTTCACTTTTCTCTCTTAAATCTCATTCGAGTGAGACATAGCCACGCCGTGAAACAGGGGCTCGGGCGCCATTAATGGAGATGTTGGGAGGGAGGTGCGTGGCGGATAGAGGTCAAAGGGCTCTCCTCATGAGCACGCGCAGGGGTATGATTGCATGCCTCCCATCCTAAAATAGCTACCCCACACGACACCTCCTAGCCAATAAAAAAAGGGACACGTGGCAGCATGTAATTGGTAAGTAGAACGCCCACGGTTTCAATAATAGTTCTGTTTCCGATTTGTAACGTGACAACACTTGTTCTAAAATGACTTTGTTGATTTTTAATGTGTGCGCCTTCGCAAATCGGACAGAAAAATTACCACATCATGTTGGTGCCAATCAGGGACGGAGCCAGAAATTTGGCATAGGGGGGGGGGCGAGTTCCACGCTTGAGCTCTACTAGACTAATGAGCTAAAAACTGAATATTTAGAGTGTGAAAAACTGCTAAACTTGAACTCATGTTTTTTATGTTTGGTACACCACAAGAAGACAATACAAATTGTCCACTTTGACAAGACAAAATTAGTTCCCAAATTAGTTATATAGGAAATTTTAGTACATCATACTATAAATAATTGATTTTTGATTCCAAATCCAATTTTCATGTCAATCAATCAACGATTGTTCCTGTTAGACAAAAAATAAATAGAAATTAGTATACGAGGTTAATAATGAGACAGAATGTACCAGAGAGGCCTAAACGAACGATATGCATCATCATGTACGTGAACAAACTGCGTTGTGCTTATGCTAATTCCCTATATGATGGTTAATGATAAATGATCCATTGAGGGTCTCAATGCTTGGACGGTTAGATGCAAGTGCGCTGGCAAATCTTTCCATTGTTCTCGTATCCTAATTATCTTCATATCTACACAAGCATATTTGGACAATCAAGTATTTCCTAATTAATATCAACTATTTGTAGTTTTGAATGGCACAAACCGCACAAATTTGAACAAATTAAAGATCAAGAGATGAACTAAAGGAGTAAGGATTAATTGTGCACCTATGCAGCCATGGAGGATCTCGTTTAATCCTCTTCTAGTTTCTGATTGGAAACTGGAGGAAATTCGCCCTGGCAGCGATAGGCGGAGACTCGAGCACAGAATGGGTAGAAAGATCTTCTCATGTTGTTGCCGCTCATCTGCACGTCCGGTCTGCCGACAAGTGGCTGCCTGTCCCGGCGTCCCCTTCCCTTCTGCCCTTATCAACGGTGGTGCGATGGAGACTTAGATAGATCAGCAGGCCCTTACAGCTGCATGCGTCGGCTTAGTTCAAAAAGCGGCGAAACAAAGAGGTTAGTGATTGTGTTTTTAGAAACAGGAGGTTAGCAATATGTGCGTAGTCCAACTTGGGCTGACATTTTTATTTCTTTTGTGCTTTGCCTGAAATGGGATTGGGTTGTACATGGGCTGAGCAGTTGAGGCTTAACGTTATTTGCAAAGGCCAAAAGAGATAGGGAGGCAACGCACATTATGGACAGTTATGGAAGCCAAAAAATCAGCGATCAACTCATCCACATCAAGGTACGACTCGATCGATAGGGGGGGTCTCGCCCCCCTCGCCCCCCTGAATCCGTCCCTGGTGCCAATGTCATGACACCATGCCAAGTTTCATGATTTTCAGGCGTGTTTTGGATTTACAGGAATTAAAAAATGAAGTTGCTCAATCTTTTCGGCCGAGCCACGACGCCCAAATGTTTGAATTTCATTCTCATTTCTTGCATGGGACCTAGAAATTCACCCAATGACACACATGTGATTTTTCAACCAACTTTGGTGCACTAGAGCATGTGCTTGTAGTTCAAATTTGAATTATGCACATTAAATGCCCATAAATTCAATTAATGTACAAAAACAGCCAAACGAACCCGAAATAATTCCAAAATTTAGCACGATACTTCTATTTGGTCTAATCTACCTGTGTAAACAAATTAAGGCGGGAGAAGGCAGTACGTGTACGTATGTCATTTCGCACACGGAGGTGACACGTTCCCTCTTGGAACCGCGAGCCTTCTTGAGAGATGCTCCGGTTTGCAAGCAGCTTATACCAAAGCTTGTCCCAATTCGGCCAAAAAAAATTACCGCAACATGTTGGTGCCATGTCATGACACCATGCCAAGTTTCATGATTTTCAGGCGTGTTTTGGATTTACGTGAATTAAAAAACCAAGTTTCTCAATCTTTCTGGCCGAGCCACGACGCCCAGATGTTTGAATTTCATTCCCATTTCTTGCATGGGACCTAGAAATTCACCCAAGAACACACATGTGATTTTTCAACCAACTTTGGTGCACTGGAGCATGTGCTTGTAGTTCAAATTTAAATTATGCACATTAAATGCCTAGAAATTCAAATAATGTATAAAAAAGGCCAAACAAACCCAAAATTAATGTATACAAAAATGAAATACATGCTTGGAAAACATGACGCCTGGCGTGGTGCTATGGATTGGCCTCACCGTGCCCTAGTAAAAATTTGAGAATGTTTTCCTTATGTCGTCATGCACGCCTTTCATAAATCAAACCATCACCAAGGAAGTTCCATGGCTTTGAGGGGGAAATCACCAAGATTGAAGGGGGATCCAAATTTCCTTTGTCCTTTGTCGATGAGATTTTTTCTATGATAAACATACACCCTACAAATCACCACGTTCAAATTTGACACTTTCCCGTGTTCATTTACCATATTTAGGGGATTATTTGCATTCTCTAGGCATTAATGCACATAATTCAAATTCAAACAATTGGTGCATGAAAAGGTGCACAAGAATGGTCTTGAAAACCATCCTCGTGCCATTTAGTAAATTCTCATGCCTTTTACAAGGAATGGACAGATATTTTGAGAAAATGTGTGGCAATAGTCAACCATAAACGCGTCGTTTACTGGGTAACAACTATACAAAACACAAAATAAATTCTTGAAAAACATGATGCCTGGCGTGGTACCATGGTATGGCCTCACCATGCCCTGGTAAAATTTTGAGAATGTTATCCTTATGTCGTCATGCACGTCTTTCATAAATCGAACCGTCACCGAGGAAGTTCCATGGTTTTGAGGAGGAAATCACCAAGATTAAAGGGGGATCCAAATTTTCTTTGTCCTTTGTCCATGAGTTTTTTTCTATGATGAACTTACACCCTGCAAATCACCACGTTCAAATTTGACACTTTTCCGTGTTCATTTACCATATTTAGGGGATTATTTGCATTCCCTAGGCATTAATGCACATAATTCAAATTCGAACAATAGGTGCATGAAAAGGTGCACAAGAACGGTCTAGAAAACCATCCTCGTGCCATTTAGTAAATTCTCATGCCTTTTACAAGGAATGGACAGATATTTCAAGGAAATGTGTGGCAATATATAGTCAACCATAAACGCGTCATTTACTCGGTATACAAAAAATGAAATAAATGCTTGAAAACATGACGCCTGGCGTGGTGCCATGGTATGGCCTCACCATGCCCTGGTAAAAATTTGAGAATGTTATCCTTATGTCGTCATGCATGCCTTTCACAAATCGAACCATCACCAAGGAAGTTTCATGGTTTCGAGAGGGAAATCACCAAGATTGAAGGGGGATCCAAATTTCCTTTGTCCTTTGTCCATGAGTTTTTTTTTCTAAGATGTACATACACCCTACAAATCACCACGTTCAAATTTGTGGAAGCGAACAAGATGGACCGTGCGCGATAATGAATGAGCAAAATTGTAAGGGAAGCCAAATTTCCTTTGTCGTTTGTCGTTGAGCTCTTAAAAACCACCGCACTGTATGGCTGCCCGGCCCCTTCGTCCCAGAGCTCTCTCCAAGCATCGTTCATGGCACCGCGGCGCACAGTAACTGGTAAGGAAGCGATGGCATCCCGCCGCGCCGCGTTCCTCACCGCCCGCGACCGCACACATGGTAAGGAAGCAACGGCATCTCGCCGCGCCGAGTTCATCGCCGCCGGCGGCCACACAGTTATGTGGGTGGACTTTGAGGTTGCCATGGCCGAATGGGCGGTGGATCTAGAGGTGGCCAAAGCCACATAGGAGGATCAGAAAAGGCAGAAAGCAGTCAAGAAAAGAGAGTCCCGCTGCCGCAAGAAAGAAGAGGCCGCACACCGTGATGAGAGAGCTTGGCGGAGATTGAAGCACGGTTGGCTGCCGCCTACAAGGCCGGGAAGGAGAACGCCGGCATCTGGCCAGCATGCCCCGATGGCAGCATGTGAGAAGTAGTTTAAGTTTGTAGTATTAGAGCAAATTACCAGTAGTACTTTAAGCTTGTAGTATTAACATACAATGAGCATCCTTTGAGGGCTTTGAGCACTCATTAGCATGTGTGACCGTGTGCACTTTTTTGCATTAATCATTAGAAGATCTAAAAACACACGGTTTCTATGCCATACCCATGTGCGTTTTTTTGCTTGACTGAAAAAATCGACTACACGTGTACATTTTTTGGAGACGGGAACTACCAATTTTCTGTTTTGTTGCACACGAGTATTTTATGCGCTTCGTCTGTGTTGTGTGTTTCGCCTTCCAAGTTTCAAGTTTCACAGCGAAATTTTCAGCGCGCGATTCCAGAATGTATTCCTCCAACCACATCTCTGTTGTCTACTACACAACCTTCTTCTTTTGGACGTTGTTGGGCCTCCAAGTGCAGAGGTTTGTACGACAGTAGCAAATCTCCCTCAAGTGGATGACCTAAGGTTTATCAATCCGTGGGAGACGTAGGATGAAGATGGTCTCTCTCAAACAACCCTGCAACCAAATAACAAAGAGTCTCTTGTGTCCCCAACACACCCAATACAATGGTAAATTGTATAGGTGCACTAGTTTGGCGAAGAGATGGTGATACAAGTGCAATATGGATGGTAGATAAAGGTATTTGTATCTGAAATTATAAAAACAGCAAGGTAGCAAGCGATAAAAGTGAGCGTAAACGGTATTGCAATGGTAGGAAACAAGGCCTAAGTGAAAGTGCGTTATGTCGACAAGAGGGGGGGTGAATAAGCGATTTTTATGAATTCTTCACTGAGGAATTTGCCGGTGAGGAAATTCCTTAGCGAAGAACTATTAGCAGCGGAATAAGTACTCATAAGTAAGCATAACAGAATACAAGCATGGTCATCATGATGAAATGAAGACTAGCACAGAGTACAGAAAGCATAATCACAAGATAACACAAGATGAAGACAAACAGACTGAAGAAATTGAACTGAGGAAATTGAGAAAGTCTTCAGTCAAAGTCTTCAAACACAGATATGAACAAACACTCAACACAGTAATGAGGAAATGAAAGGGTTGAGGAAATAGAACCAGTTAGGTTGGTGAAGACAATGATTTGGTAGACCAGTTCCAACTGCTGTCTTAGTTGTACGTCTGGTTGGAGCGGCTGAGTATTTAAACTCGAGGATACACAGTCCCGGACACCCAGTCGCTGAGCACGCAGCTCAGAACACCCAGTCCTCACCGTATTCTCCTTGAACTAAGGTCACACAGACATCGTCCAATCACTCGTGGTAAGTCTTCAGGCGACTTCCAAACCTTCACAGACTTGATCACTCGGTGATCCACAATTCCTCTTGGATGCTCTAGACCTTGACACCTAACCGTCTGGAAGAAGCACAGACTTCAAAGGTAACAAGCGTCGGATCTGTTGGAAATATGCCCTAGAGGCAATAATAAAAGTGTTATTATTATATTTCTTTGTTCATGATAATAGTCTTTTATTCATGCTATAACTGTATTATCCGGAAATCGTAATACACGTGTGAATACATAGACCACAATATGTCCCTAGTGAGCCTCTAGTTGACTAGCTCGTTGTGATCAACAGATAGTCATGGTTTCCTGGCTATGGACATTGGATGTCGTTGATAACGGGATCACATCATTAGGAGAATGATGTGATGGACAAGACCCAATCCTAAGCCTAGCACAAAGATCGTGTAGTTCGTATGCTAAAGCTTTTCTAATGTCAAGTATCTTTTCCTTAGACCATGAGATTGTGCAACTCCCGGATACCGTAGGAATGCTTTGGGTGTACCAAACATCACAACGTAACTGGGTGGCTATAAAGGTGCATTACAGGTATCTCCGAAAGTGTCTGTTGGGTTGGCACGAATTGAGACTGGGATTTGTCACTCCGTGTAAACGGAGAGGTATCTCTGGGCCCACTCGGTAGGACATCATCATAATGTGCACAATGTGACCAAGGGGTTGATCACGGGATGATGTGTTACGGAACGAGTAAAGAGACTTGTCGGTAACGAGATTGAACAAGGTATCGATATACCGACGATCGAATCTCGGGCAAGTAAAATACCGCTAGACAAAGGGAATTGTATACGGGATCGATTGAGTCCTTGACATCGTGGTTCATCCGATGAGATCATCGTGGAACATGTGGGAGCCAACATGGGTATCCAGATCCCGCTGTTGGTTATTGACCGGAGAACGTCTCGGTCATGTCTACATGTCTCCCGAACCCGTAGGGTCTACACACTTAAGGTTCGATGACGCTAGGGTTATAAAGGAAGTTTGTATGTGGTTACCGAATGTTGTTCAGAGTCCCGGATGAGATCCCAGACGTCAGAGGAGTTCCGGAATGGTCCGGAGGTAAAGATTTATATATGGGAAGTCCTGTTTTGGTCACCGGAAAAGTTTCGGGTTTTATCGGTAACGTACCAGGACCACCGGGAGGGTCCCGGGGGTCCACCAAGTGGGGCCACCTGACCCGGAGGCTTGCATGGGCCTACAGTGGAAAGGGACCAGCCCCAGAGTGGGCTGGTGCGCCTCCCACCCTTTCCCAAGGCGCAGCTAGGAGGGGAGAGGGGAAACCCTAGGCGCAGATGGGCCTATAGGCCCACCCTAGGGCGCGCCCCCTCTCTCCCCCTCTTGGCCGCCCCCTCCAAGTCCCATCTAGGGCTGGCCGCCGCCCCCTAGGGGTGGAAACCTAGGTGGGGGCGCAGCCCCCTCTTCCCCTATATATAGTGGAGGCATTGGAGCAGCCCAAGACACGAGAACTTCTCCCTTTATTGGTGCAGCCCTGCCTCTCCTCCTCCTCCTCTCCCGTGGTGCTTGGCGAAGCCCTGCAGGATTGCCACGCTCCTCCACCACCACCACGCCGTTGTGCTGCTGCTGGATGGAGTCTTCCTCAACCTCTCCCTCTCTCCTTGCTGGATCAAGGCGTGGGAGACGTCACCGGGCTGTACGTGTGTTGAACGCGGAGGTGCCGTCCGTTCGGCACTAGGATCTCCGGTGATTTGGATCACGACGAGTACGACTCCTTCAACCCCGTTCTCTTGAACGCTTCCGCTTCGCGATGTACAAGGGTATGTAGATGCACTCTCCTTCCACTCGTTGCTGGTTTCTCCATAGATAGATCTTGGTGACACGTAGGAAAATTTTGAATTATTGCTACGTTCCCCATCAGTGGCATCATGAGCTAGGTCTATTGCGTAGATTCTTTGCACGAGTAGAACACAAAGTAGTTGTGGGCGTTGATTTTGTTCAATATGCTTACCGTTACTAGTCCAATCTTGTTTCGACGGTATTGTGGGATGAAGCGGCCCGGACCGACCTTACACGTACTCTTACGTGAGACAGGTTCCACCGATTGACATGCACTTGGTGCATAAGGTGGCTAGCGGGTGCCGGTCTCTCCCACTTTAGTCGGAACGGATTCGATGAAAAGGGTCCTTATGAAGGGTAAATAGCAATTGGCATATCACGTTGTGGTTTTGCGTAGGTAAGAAACGTTCTTGCTAGAAACCCATAGCAGCCACGTAAAACATGCAAACAACAATTAGAGGACGTCTAACTTGTTTTTGCAGGGTATGCTATGTGATGTGATATGGCCAAGAAGAATGTGATGTATGAGATTGATCATGTTCTTGTAATAGGAATCACGACTTGCATGTCGATGAGTATGACAACCGGCAGGAGCCATAGGAGTTGTCTTTATTTATTGTATGACCTGCGTGTCATTAAACAACGCCATGTAATTACTTTACTTTATTGCTAACCGGTAGCCATAGTAGTAGAAGTAATAGTTGGCGAGACAACTTCATGAAGACACGATGATGAAGATCATGATGATGGAGATCATGGTGTCATGCCGGTGACGATGATGATCATGGAGCCCCGAAGATGGAGATCAAAAGGAGCAAAATGATATTGGCCATATCATGTCACTATTTGATTGCATGTGATGTTTATCATGTTTATGCATCTTGTTTACTTAGGACGACGGTAGTAAATAAGATGATCCCTTACAAAATTTCAAGAAGTGTTCTCCCCTAACTGTGCACCCTTGCTACAGTTCGTCACTTCTAAGCACCACGTGATGATCGGGTGTGATGGATTCTTACGTTCACATACAACGGGTGTAAGACAGTTTTACACAGCGAAAACACTTAGGGTTAATTTGACGAGCCTAGCATGTACAGACATGGCCTCGGAACACGGAGACCGAAAGGTCGAGCATGAGTCGTATAGTAGATACGATCAACATGAAGATGTTCACCGATGATGACTAGTTCGTCTCACGTGATGATCGGACACAGCCTAGTTGACTCAGATCATGTAATCACTTAGATGACCAGAGGGATGTCTATCTGAGTGGGAGTTCATAAGATGAACTTAATTATCCTAAACATAGTCAAAAGACCTTTTGCAAATTATGTCGTAAGCTCGCGCTTTAGTTCCACTGTTTAGATATGTTCCTAGAGAAAATATAGTTGAAAAGTTGACAGTAGCGATTATGCGAACAGTAGAAAGCTTATGTCTTTAATGCACCGCTCAGTGTGCTGAGCCCCAAACGTCGTTTGTGGATGTTGCGAACATCGGACATACACGTTTTGATAACTACGTGATAGTTCAGTTAAACGGTTTAGAGTTGAGGCACCAAAGACGTTTTTCGAAACATCGCAGAACATATGAGATGTTTTCGAGGGCTGAAATTGGGATTTCAGGCTCGTGCCCACGTCAAGAGGTATAAGACCTCCGACGATTTTCTTAGCCTGCAAACTAAGGGAGAAAAGCTCAATCGTTGAGCTTGTGCTCAGATTGTCTGAGTGCAACAATCACTTGAATCGAGTGGGAGTTGATCTTCCAGATGAGATAGTGATGTTTCTCCAAAGTCATTGCCACCAAGCTGCAAGAGCTTCGTGATGAACTATAACATATCAGGGATAGATATGATGATCCTTGAGATATTCGTGATGTTTGACACCGCGAAAGTAGAAATCAAGAAGGAGCATCAATTATTGATGGTTGGTGAAACCACTAGTTTCAAGAAGGGCAAGGGCAAGAAGGGATACTTCATGAAACAGCAAATCAGCTGCTGCACCAGTGAAGAAACCCGAGGTTGAACCCAAACCCGAGACTAAGTGCTTCTGTGATAAGGGGAACAACCACTGGAGCAGAATCACCCTAGATACTTGGTAGATAAGAAGGCTGGCAAGGTCGATAGAAGTATATTGGATATACATTATGTTAATGTGTACTTTAATAGTACTCCTAGTAGCACCAGGGTATTAAGATACCGGTTCAGTTGCTAAGTGTTAGTAACTCGAAATAAAAGAGCTACGGAATAAACGGAGACTAGCTAAAAGGTGAGCTGACGATATGTGTTGGAAGTGTTTCCAAGTTTGATGTGATCAAACATCGCACGCTCCCTCTACCATCAAGATTAGTATTAAATCTGAATGGTTTATTGAATCTCGATCGTAGTGACACACATTTTCATGCCAAAAGATATAAGATAGTAATGATAATACCACTTACTTGTGGCACTGCCATGTAAGTCATATTGGTATAAAACGCATGAAGAAGCTCCATGTTGATGGGTCTTTGGACTCACTCATTTTTGAAAAGTTTGAGACATGCGAACCATGTCTATTGGTGTATACGCATGAAGAAACTCCATGCAGATGGATCGTTTGGACTCACTTGATTTTGGATCACTTGAGATATGCAAATCATACCACATGGGCAAGATGACTAAAAAGCCTCATTTTTTAGTAAAATGGAACAAGATAGCAACTTGTTGGAAGTAACACATTTTGATGTGTGCGGTCCAATGAGTGCTGAGGCATGCAGTGAATATCGTTATGTTCTTACTTCACAGATGATTCGAGTAGATGTTGAGTATATTTACTTGATGAAACACAAGTCTGAATTACTGAATGGTTCAAGTAATTTCAGAGTGAAGTTTAAGATCTTCGTGACAAGATGATAGAATGTCTATGATATGATCATAGAGATGAATATCTGAGTTACGAGTTTTGGCACACAATTAAGACATTGTGGAAATTGTTTCGCAATTAATACCGCCTGGAACACCATAGTGTGATGGTGTGTCCGAACATCATAGTTGCACTCTATTGGATATGGTGTGTACCATGATATCTCTTATCGAATTACCACTTTCGTTCATGGGTTAGGCATTAGAGACAACCGCACTCACTTTAATAGGGTACCACGTAATTCCGTTGAGACGACACCGTTTGGAGAAACCTAAGTTGTCGTTTCTTAAAAGTTTGGGGCTGCGACGCTTATGTGAAAAAGTTTCAGGTTGATAAGCTCAAACCCAAAGCGGATAAAATGCATCTTCATAGGACACCCAAAACAGTTGGGTATACCTCCTATCTCAGATCCGGAAGCAAAAGTAATTGTTTCTAGAAACGGGTCCTTTCTCGAGGAAAAGTTTCTCTCGAAAGAACTGAGTGGGAGGATGGTGGAGACTTGATGAGGTTATTGAACCGTCACTTCAACTAGTGTGTAGTAGGGCACAGGAAGTTGTTCCTGTGGCACCTACACCAACTGAAGTAGAAGCTTATGATAGTGATCATGAAGTTTCGGATCAAGTCACTACCGTACCTCGTAGGGTGACAAGGATACGTACTACTTCAGAGTGGTACAGTAATCCTGTCTTGAAGGTCATGTTGCTAGACAACAATGAACCTACGAGCTATGGAGAAGCGATGGTGGGCCCAAATTCCAACAAATGGTTAGAAGCCATGAAATCCGAGATAGGATCCATGTATCAGAACAAAGCATGGACTTGGGTGGACTTGCCCGATGATCGGCAAGCCATTGAGATAAATGGATCTTTAAGAAGAAGACGGACGTGGATGGTAATGTCACCATCTATGAAGCTCGACTTGTGGCGAAGAGTTTTTCACAAGTTCAAGGAGTTGACTACGATGAGATTTTCTCATCCGTAGCGATGCTTAAGTCCGTCGGATTCATGTTAGCATTAGCTGCATTTATGAAATCTGGCAGATGGATGTCAAAACGAGTTTCCTTACCAGTTTTCGTAAGGAAAGGTTGTATGTAATACAATCAGAAAGGTTTTGACGATCCTAAGGATGCTAAAAGGTATGCTAGCTCTAGCGATCCTTCCATGGACTGGAGTAAGCATCTCGGAGTTGGAATGTGCACTTTGATAAGATGATCAAAGATTTTGGGTTTATACAAAGTTTATGAGAAACTTGTATTTCCAAAGAAGTGAGTGGGAGCACTATAGAATTTCTGATGAGTATATGTTGTTGACATATTGTTGATCATAAATGATGTAGAATTTCTGGAAAGCATAGGTTATTTGAAAGGTGTTTTTCAATAGAAAACCTGGATTAAGCTACTTAAACATTGAGCATCAAGACCTATGAGGATAGATCAAAAACGCTTAATGGTACTTTCAAATGAGCATATACCTTGACATGATCTTGAAGGTGTTCAAGATGGATCAGTCAAAGAAGGAGTTCTTGCCTGAGTTGTAAGGTACGGAGTTAAGACTTAAAGCTCGACCACGGCAGAAAAGAGAGAAAGGACGAAGGTTGTCCCCTATGCTTTAGACGTAGGCTCTACAGTATGCTATGCTAAGTACCGCACCTGATGTGTGCCTTGCCACTTGCCTGGCAAGAGAGTACAAAGGTGATCAAGGAGTGGATCGTCAGATAGCGGTCAAAGTTATCCTTAGAGGAATAAGGATATGTTTCTCGATTATGAGGTGATAAAGAGTTCGGCGTAAAGGGTTACGTTGATACAAGCTTTAACACCTATCCGAATGACTCTGAGGAGCAAACCGGATACGTATAGTGGAGCAACCATTTGGAATAGCTCCAAGTGGAGAATGGTAGCAGCGTTTACAATATGACCTAGAGATTTGCGAAGTACATACGGATCTGAATGTTGCAGACCCGTTGACTAAAACCTCTCTCACAAGCAGAACATGACCAAACCCCAGATCTCATTGAGTCTTAATCACATGATGATGTGAACTAGTTTAGTGACACTAGTAAACTCTTTGGATGTTGGTCACATGGTGATGTGACCTGTCAGTGTTAATCACATGGTGATGTGAACTAGATTATTGACTCTAGTGCAAGTGGGAGACTGTTGGAAATATGCCCTAGAGGCAATAATAAAAGTGTTATTATTATATTTCTTTGTTCATGATAATAGTCTTTTATTCTGCTATAACCGTATTATCCGGAAATCGTAATACACGTGTGAATACATAGACCACAATATGTCCCTAGTGAGCCTCTAGTTGACTAGCTCGTCGTGATCAACAGATAGTCATGGTTTCCTGGCTATGGACATTGGATGTCATTGATAACGGGATCACATCATTAGGAGAATGATGTGATGGACAAGACCCAATCCTAAGCCTAGCACAAAGATCGTGTAGTTTGTATGCTAAAGCTTTTCTAATGTCAAGTATCTTTTCCTTAGACCATGAGATTGAGCAAATCCCGGATACCGTAGGAATGCTTTGGGTGTACCAAACGTCACAACGTAACTGGGTGGCTATAAAGGTGCATTACATGTATCTCCGAAAGTGTCTGTTGGGTTGGCACGAATCGAGACTAGGATTTGTCACTCCGTGTAAACGAAGAGGTATCTCTGGGCCCACTCGGTAGGACATCATCATAATGTGCACAATGTGACCAAGGGGTTGATCACGGGATGATGTGTTACGGAACAAGTAAAGAGACTTGCCGGTAACGAGATTGAACAAGGTATCGGTATACCGACGATCAAATCTCGGGCAAGTAAAATACCGCTAGACAAAGGGAATTGTATACGGGATCGATTGAGTCCTTGACATCGTGGTTCATCCGATGAGATCATCGTGGAACATGTGGGAGACAACATGGGTATCCAGATCCCGCTGTTGGTTATTGACCGGAGAACGTCTCGGTCATGTCTACATGTCTCCCAAACCCGTAGGGTCTACACACTTAAGGTTCGATGACGCTAGGGTTATAAAGGAAGTTTGTATGTGGTTACCGAATGTTGTTCGGAGTCCCGGATGAGATCCCGGACGTCACAAGGAGTTCCGGAATGGTCCAGAGGTAAAGATTTATATATGGGAAGTCCTGTTTTGGTCACCGGAAAAGTTTCGGGTTTTATCGGTAACGTACCGGGACCACCGGGAGGGTCCCGGGGGTCCACCAAGTGGGGCCACCTGCCCCGGAGGCTTGCATGGGCCTAGAGTGGAAAGGGACCAGCCCCAGAGTGGGCTGGTGCGCCTCCCACCCTTGCCCAAGGCGCAGCTAGGAGGGGAGAGGGGAAACCCTTGGCGCAAATGGGCCTATAGGCCCACCCTAGGGCGCGCCCCCTCTCTCCCCCTCTTGGCCGCCCCCTCCAAGTCCCATCTAGGGCTGGCTGCCGCCCCCTAGGGGTGGAAACCTAGGTGGGGGCGCAGCCCCCTCTTCCCCTATATATAGTGGAGGCATTGGAGCAGCCCAAGACACGAGAACTTCTCCCTTCATTGGTGCAGCCCTGCCTCTCCTCCTCCTCCTCTCCCGTGGTGCTTGGCGAAGCCCTGCAGGATTGCCACACTCCTCCAACACCACCACGCCGTTGTGCTGCTGCTGGATGGAGTCTTCCTCAACCTCTCCCTCTCTCCTTGCTGGATCAAGGCGTGGGAGACGTCACCGGGCTGTACGTGTGTTGAACGCGGAGGTGCCGTCCGTTCGGCACTAGGATCTCCGGTGATTTGGATCACGACGAGTACGACTCCTTCAACCCCGTTCTCTTGAACGCTTCCGCTTAGCGATCTACAAGGGTATGTAGATGCACTCTCCTTCCCCTCGTTGCTGGTTTCTCCATAGATAGATCTTGGTGACACGTAGGAAAATTTTGAATTATTGCTATGTTCCCCATCAGGATCCACGCAGGATCAATTTCTTCAGTGATGCTCAATCACTTTGGGTTTGTAGGGATTTGGTTTTGGGTTTTCCTCACTCGATGATTTTCGCTCAAAGTCCTCGGAGGATGGGTTGCTCTCAAATGACAAGTATCAAGTTCTCTCGGAGCAGCCAACCAGCTAGTGGTTGTAGGGGGCGGCTATTTATAGCCTAGGGAGCAGCCCGACATGATAAGACATAAATGCCCCTCAATGATATGACCGTTAGGTGGATAAGATATTTTGGGACAGCTGGCGCGCAGCACAGCAACGGTCGGAAATTTGACTCTCAAATTCCTCAGGGCTATCATGTTCCTCACTGTGTAGGTAATTTGCACTGACGAATTCCTAACTCCTCAGTCAGAACAAATTCATCAGCGACCAGAAGAACTTCGTCTCTGTCACTGAAGAAAGTGACTGAACTGTATGAGATTTCCAAAGGCTTCACTCGAAGGGATTGGTAGGTGTAGGATTTTGAGTTGAGCATCACATGGAAATTTTTCCTTAGTATTTCCTTGACCCCTTTAACAGTACGGTGTTTCCTATGACTCAAGAAAGAGAAAATGAAACTACGAAAACAAAAGTCTTCACGCTTCATGTTCCACAAATGAATACCAAGTCTTCAAGGTCACACCAATTTCTTCACTTTCAAAGTCTTCAGAAAGTCTTCAGAATATCAAAGTCTTCAGTTGAAGAACTTCATTTTTAGGGGTCGACTTTCTCTGTAAATATCAAACTCCTCATAGACTTATAGACCTATGTACACTCACAAACGCATTAGTCCCTTAACCTATAAGTCTTCAATACACCAAAATCACTAAGGGGCACTAGATGCACTTACAATCTCCCCCTTTTTGGTGATTGATGACAACATAGGTTAAGTTTTCAACGGGGATAAACATATGAAGTGTATACACTGATATTGAGGAATTTGATTACAAGATATAGAAGAACTCCCCCTGAAGATGTGCATAGTGAGGAATTTGCTTTTGAGGCAATGCACATTTGAAGAGTTGAATCATGGAGATCTCCCCCTATATCTTGTAATTCATACACGCATTTGATATATAATATGAAGAATTTGAAATGCATGATGAAATATGGTGCCTGATGAGATTCAGCATGCGTTCAATGTCATTAACAAGGAATAAGCATGCAAAGCATACTGCAACAAAAGTATCAGCGCACCATCGGGTTTAAGATTACAACTCGATCCAAATAAAAGTTTCAGAAGAACGAGAGTTGTAACTTAAAAAATTGCCCTTAATATAGACCCGCTTGAAGACTAACTCAGATTTCTCCCCCTTTGTCATCAAATGACCAAAAGGATTGAAACTAAGGACTAACGCCCCTGAAGAATTTCAAGTCGATGGAGGAGCGCCAGCGTTGTCGGGGTTGTTTGTTGTAGCAGGGCCTGCCGCAGTGTCGTCCAAATCTCCATACTCATCAGTGTCACGCGATGAAGAATAAGAGCTAGCCACCAGTGGAGGAATTTTGACACTCTTGAATTTCTTCGGAGGAGGTGCAGACCAGTCAAATTCTTCCTTGAGACCCATAGTCTTCAGTTCTTCAGCGCTATAGACATGAGTGAGGACAGCCCAGGTGCGGTTGAAGGTTTCATGAAGGTAGTATTGGTTCTTCTTCACTGCATTGTGTGTTGAGGTCATATTGTGAAGAAGTGCACCAAACTGACGCTTTACCCATTTGGGATTGCGATCAACCTTCTGATGAAGGCTGAGGAGTAACTCACGGTCAGTCATCACCCTGGGTGTTGTGGCTTGAGGATTTTGCTTGGCTGAGGTATTTGCGGCAGAGTCATGTGTGGCAGAATCGTCATTGGTAGAGTAAGATGCAGCCTTGCGAAATTGACCATCCAATGGACGAATGCCTTCATCGATCACAGCAGCGGCCTTGCCTTTATCATCAGCTGATGAAACTGTTCGTTTGAGGACTTCAATGGGAGGCAAGTAGCTACCGTGGTTCAGAGTGTCAGCTTTGTAATTCAGTGAAGATCTTGCCCTGATGAATCTCATAATCCAAGGAGCATAGGGCTTCAGCTCAAATGGTGACATAGCAATATTGGCCAGAGTCCTCATGAAGAAATCATGGAAGTTGACGGGAACGCCATGAATGATGTTGAAAAGCATATTCTTCATGATACCAACGACTTCTTCATCATTTGAGTCGTGGCCTTTGATAGGACTCATTGTCTTCGTCAGAATTCGATAGACAGTCCGAGGCACATACAATAATTCCTTGACGAGGAATTTGGTTCTTGGGGCCTGCCTTGGCTTCAAAGGCTTCATCAGCACTTGCATATAGTGATTTGAAAGTTCTGGTTCGTTGTAGATACAACGAGCACCATCATGTGGAGGACTGAGTGGTAGAGCACGAAGCAATTCAGTTACTAGTGCCTTGTAGTGAGTATTTTCAGACATCTAGTCTAATACCCATGAGTTGACGTCTTCAGCGACTCCGGTGATGTGCAGAGTTGCATAGAATTGAAGAATGAGTTCTTCATTCCAGTCACAGATATCAGTGCAGAAATTCAGAAGTCCTGCATCATGAAGAACACTGAGGACTGGCTCAAAGCCGGGCAGAGACTCCATGTCCACATGAGGAATATGTGCATGATCGAAGACTTTGTCTTTGTTGAAGAGCACTAAGGAATAGAAATTGGCTTGGCTGGCAGTCCAGAAACGCTTCTTCCTTATGCGAGCAGAATCATATGGATTACAATCAGTGAAGAATACGTGCTCGGCAAAGAAATCTTCAGCCTTGAACTTCTGTTTGCTTGAGAACGGATTCTTTGGCTTTGGCAGAGGGGTGTCAGTGAGTTGCATCACCACCTCAGGAATCGCGAGCTCGGGTTCTTCAGGCTGAGGAATTTCTTGTTCCTCAACAGGTGCAGTCTGAGGATCAGCAGCAGCAGGTTCATTAGCACTAGTGGCTGGAATTTCTTCATGGACAGATGAAGTGGGATGAGTTTCTTCAGAGCCCATTTGAACAGTTGGAGCAGGGGACTGAGGTATCTGTTGGATTGGGGTGAAGAGTGGAGAATTTGGATGCTGACTTTCCCAAAAGTCATCGTTCATCACTGGCGTTGTGCTTCCAATATCCACATCTTCTTCAAGTTCCTCAACACCGGCCTCTTCAGCTTGGAACTAAGGCATAGGCGAGGAAATGATTGGGGTTGAAGGGATTGCTTCCACTTCAATTTCTTCATCAATCTGCTCTGACGAAGCAGCAGAATGATTTTCTTCATCAGATCCGCTTGGGATCTCATAGTCTTCTCCAAAAGGAACAAGGTCCTTTGATGGCATGGAGGAAATCGGAACAGCATCAATTGGATTTTCGAGTGAGCTGGTCATTGGCTTCATTTTCTTCGCAGCCGAAGAGTTTGACGCAGCTGATGCCTTCCTTTTCTTCACTGCAGCTCGCTCTGCAGCCTTGGTCTTCTTCACATCAGAAGCAGATGGAAGAATTGGAGTTGGTGTGGGCGCGGGAGGAGCTGAGGAATCTGGTTCATTTTCTTCAGGCGCAACTGATGCAGTTGCTCCGATCTCTTCAGTTTCTTCAGGCGCACCACTAGTGGATGCCCTGGCAATTTCTTCAGTGACTGGAATTTCTTCACCAGCCCTGGAACGAGCATTTTCTTCAGCAGGCTGAAAGGCATCAGCGGTGCTGGCATGTTCTTCAGCAGGCTGAGCAGAGTCTGCAGCCTGAAGATTTTCTTGTTGCGATGGGGCTACAACATTTGTGAATTTCTTCGTCAGATTGACGAATCTTACTTTAGCTCCTTGCCAATCAGCATAGTAGGCATCAAAGTCTTTGCCGAGGGCTTGAATTTCAGACTGAGCTTGGAGAAGTTCCTCAGGTGTCATTCTGACAATGTTTTTCTTTAGGAGCTTCTCCTTTCTCTTCAGTGATGAAATGGGTCAGCATGTGACATTGACCAGGGGTCAGATGAAAATCAGGCATAGGGGTGTTAGGATCCTTGTGCCAGAGATCAATGTAATCGAGGATTTTTCTCGGATCCAAAAGCAGTGGCACAGATGTGCCTTTGGCTCTAGCGGCCTTCACCTGTCTGTCTCTGATGATTTCTGCAAGTTCATCATCAGAAGCTTCATCATCAGAAGGCACATGGAATGCGACCTGTTTCTTCTTTGGACTTGGCCGAGGACCTCGTCCAGCTGTTGCTTTGGTCTTCAACAGTGTGGGGCCAGATGAGGAAATTGGTGCAGCTGAGGAACTCGCTGAAACACCAGTGGCAATCGAGAAACCAGCAGTCCTTTGACATGTAGCCAGATGCACGGGAGCTGAGGACTTTGATGGAGCAGTAGCAGTATGAGGAATTTGCCGTGAGGGCATTGCTGAGGAACTTGGCCGTGAGGGCGCTGTTGGTGAAGCACTTGGCTTACGAGCAGGCTTCTTTGGCATGGATTTCCTCAGTTTGACCGAGGCCTCGGTAGCAGTAGCAGTGGCAGAATCCTCATTGAATTTCTTCACTGCCTCCTTGGCTTGTCTTGCCAATTTAGCTTGGCGCTTAGCCCATTCTTCAGGAAAGTCCTCACCACATTTGATGCTTGTGGGGTCAGCTACTTGGCCAGGTGCCAATGGAGCTCTTGGGCATGGAGGATTGAGGGCAAATTTCCTCATGTACTTTGGAGTCACATATTTGTATTCCCTCCATTCCCTTGCCCATCTCCGTTCAATCCTCTGAATGCGCACCTTGCGCTGATTTTTGTTTTCTTTGCCAAATTTTGCTTCATCAAGTGTGCAATAGTCAGCATAAATTTCCTCAGGGATTTCAAACGTAGTCATAACCTCGGGTTTCTTTCCTCCTTTCTGCGGCTTCTTACCGTCTGCCATATTCTTCAGTTGAGGAATTTGAACAATCGAGTTCTCTGAAGAAGTATGCAGTTTTTCTTCGAGGAACGCTGCAAATGAGTTAAGTTGATGAGAACCTAGTGATTCAGCAGCAGACATGAGTACCTGTGAACAGAGTACAGGTGCGAGGAATTCGGAGAGGTCATATGCTTCTGAGAAGGTTTTTCGAAAAGAACAAGTTTTGAGGAATTTGACCAGATGAACCTTGAGGAATTTCACTAAGCGTTCTTGTCTTAGGTTCCAGAGTTGTACAGATCGAAGATCCACACAATTAGGGAATCTTGAAGAAAATGATTGCTTAGAGAAATAGTTCAAGATCATATGATGTGAGGTGTTCATATGTGTGAAGATTTGAAGAATAAACACCTTTGAAGATTTTCAGGAAAGTTTGAGAATCAAAGTGAGTAATAAAAGTAACTTTTAATTACCCGAAGTGAAGAACACGACGAACTGAGAAGAACAGATGTGAAGTTCGTCAGGTTAGATCTCCCACGCCCTAACTTGGCAGAGGAAGACAGCTAAGGCGGCGGCGGAGTAAAGATTTCCGCGGTCGGCGTGAGTACGATGGCGACGAGGTCGAGGCAGCGAAGCTCTTCCTCACCGGCGACGATGGAGTAGCCGCAGCGCTAGGGTTTGAGGAGCTCGAGTGAGAGAGTAGCGATCGAGCGGAGTAAATGAAGTGAGGAAGAGGAGAGGGGTATTTATAGACACGGTGAAAAACTGTTCGCCCGAAGATTTGGGATGAACGTGCCCCTGCCCTTTCTCCTTCTCGCGACATGTGTCACCCACGTACTGTGTAGTTGAGATCGTGTACGATCGTGGGTGAATAGAATAATGCATTGTGGGATGCGGAACAGTTTGAGCGGCAAAACCGAAAATTTGGATAAGATTTGTTTTAAAGTTTCGTTCGCAATTTCTTCAGCTGACAAGGACACAGTGAAGATTTTGAACGAGTTTCAAATAGAACGCATATGAAGAATTTGTGAATAGATTGGGTTGAGTATAGCATAGAGGGGGAAGGGTCCGATCACATTCACTTAGCAGAAAAAGCAACTTGAAGAAATAGCTATAAGTGAATGTTGTAGAGGACATAAACTCATATATATATATATATATATATATATATATATATATATATATATATATATATAGCCAATGAAGAAAAACGAAGGAAAGAGTGAAGATTTTGAAAAGTTGAAGAATTTCAAAACTGAGGAAAAACTCAAATTGAAGATTTTCAACTTTTTGTGGTGGCGTGACCCACCGTATAAGAATGATGATTTCAGACACCGCGTACAATTGTCGTAGGGTTCTGAGAATCAAATTCTTCATTAATTGTTATTCTTCATTGATTGAAGAAAAACGTTTCTTCATGTGTTTCACATCTAAGTCATCAATTTTGCATAAGTGTTAGGATGGGTGTCCTTTTCAAAGAACATTCGAAGATTCTAAGATATTTAGCTCACACCGCAACTTGCTAAATCTCTTCTCATCCAAGGGCTTAGTGAAGATATCAGCTAGCTGTTCTTCAGTCTTCACGTGCTCGATGGAGATGTCGCCCTTCAACACATGATCACAAAGAAAATGATGACGAATCTGAATGTGCTTTGTCTTCGAGTGCTGAACTGGGTTGTGAGCAATCTTGATGGCACTCTCATTGTCGCATAGGAGAGGCACATTCTTCACATTGACGCCATAGTCCTTGAGTGTTTGCTTCATCCAAAGCAGTTGAGCACAGCAAGAGCTAGCAGCAATGTATTCAGCTTCCGCAGTGGACAGTGATACGCAGTTCTATTTCTTCGAGGACCAGCAAACCAAAGATTGTCCGAGGAAATGACAAGTGCCAGAAGTTGACTTGCGGTCCACACGATCACCAGCATAGTCAGAGTCAGAATATCCAATGAGATCAAAAGCAGAGCCCTTGGGGTACCATAATCCTAGTGTTGGTGTGTGAGCTAGATATCGAAGAATATGCTTCACAGCCTTATGGTGTGATTCCTTCGGTGCAGCTTGAAATCGGGCACACATGCAAACACTAAGCATTATATCTGGCCTAGATGCACATAAGTACAATAAAGAACCAATCATGGAGCGGTATACCTTGTGATCGAAGTCAATACCATTTTCATCAGTGCATAGATGGCCATTTGTGGGCATAGGAATTTTGACGCCTTTGCAATCTTGCATGCCGAATTTCCTCAGTACATCTTTGAGGTATTTCTCCTGAGATATGAATATGCCATTGCGCTATTGACGAATTTGAAGACCTAAGAAGAATTTCAACTCTCCCATCATAGACATTTGATATTCTTCACTCATCATATAGGCAAATTCATCACTATAATGTTGGTCACTACAGCCAAAGATAATATCATCAACATATATTTGGCACAGAAACAGTTCACCATCATAAGATTTAGTAAAGAGAGTAGGGTCGAGTGAACCGGGTGTGAAGCCATTCTTCACGAAGAATTCCTTCAATGTATCATACCACGCCCGAGGGGCTTGCTTGAGCCCATAGAGGGCCTTATTAAGTCTGAAGACTTTGTTCTTCATGAACTGGAATGCACTTTTCAAGCTTACCATTGAGGAGTGCACTTTTCACATCCATTTGATATAAGATGATATCATGATGGTAAGCATAAGCAAGTAATATGCGAATAGCCTCAAGTCTAGCAACAGGTGCAAAAGTTTCATCAAAATCAATTCCTTCAACATGTGTGTAGCCTTGAGCTACCAGTCGTGCCTTATTCCTCACCACAAGGCCATTTTCATCTTGCTTGTTGCGGTAGATCCACTTTGTGCCAATGATATTATGCTTGCGAGGATCTGGATGTTTGACCAGTTCCCAGACATTGTTGAGCTCGAACTGATGTAATTCTTCTTGCATAGCCTGAATCCACTCCGGCTCCAAAAATGCTTCATCTACCTTAGTGGGCTCTGTGATAGAGACAAAAGCATAGTGCCCACAAAAGTTAGATAAACGTGAAGCTTTTGAGCGTGTGAGAGGACCTGGTGCTCTAATGTCATCGATGATCTTCTCCACTTGCACTTCTTTTGCAACGCGAGGATGAGCTGGTTGTCGCTGAGGAGTTTGGTCAGCATTTTCTTCAGCACCATTTTCCTCAGCATTTTCTTCAGGTGTATCAGCTTGATGTTCTTCATGAACTGGAATGAATTCTTCAGCAAATTCTTCAGTAGGAATGACATCCTCAGTTGCCTTGAACTTGATAGAATCCTCAGGTGCTGGTTCATCTAACACAGAAGGTAGGTGCTCTCTTTGCGAGCCATTAGTTTTATCGAACCGCACATCTACAGTGTCAACAATCTTGTGAAGAACAATGTTGAAGACTCTGTAGGTGTGCGAGTCCTTTCCGTAACCAAGCATAAAACCTTCATGTGCTTTCGGTGCAAATTTAGAATTGTGGTGAGGATCTCTAATCCAACATTTAGCACCGAAGACTTTGAAATAACTCACATTGGGTTTCTTGTCAGTGAGGAGTTCATAGGCCGTCTTCTTGAAGAATTTGTGAAGATATACTCTATTGATGATGTGGCACGCAGTATCAATTGCATCAATCCAAAAACAATGAGGCGTTTTGTATTCATCAAGCATAGTGCGAGCCATCTCAACAAGAGTTCTATTCTTGCGCTCCACGACGCCATTTTGCTGAGGAGTATAGGGAGCAGATAACTCATGAGTAATACCAAGTTCATCAAGATAGTCATCAAGACCGGAATTCTTGAACTCAGTTCCATTGTCACTTCTGGTGTGCTTGATCTTCACACCAAAGTTGGTTGAAGCCCTCGAGAAAAAACGTTTGAAGACTTCCTGCACTTCATGTTTGTAAGTAACAATGTGTACCCATGTATATCGAGAGTAATCATCAACAATGACAAAACCATATAGAGATGCATCATTAGTGACTGCTGAGTAATGATTAGGTCCGAAGAGGTCCATGTGAAGCAATTCGAATGGATGAGTAGTGGTCATGATAGTCTTCGCTGGATGCTTGGCCTTGGTCATTTTTCCAGCTTCACAGGCTCCGCATAAGTGATCCTTGAGGAATTTGACATTCTCAATGCCAATGACATGCTTCTTCTTCGCAAGCGTGTGCAAATTCCTCATGCCTGCGTGACCAAGTCGTCGATGCCATAGCCAGCCTTCTGAAGATTTTGCAAGTAGACACACGGCTGGTTGTGGTCCTGTAGAGAAATCAACAATATACAAATCTCCTCTCCTAAAGCCTTCGAAGACTTTGGAATTGTCAGCTTCCATAATCACAACACAGCGATACTTGCCAAAGACAACAACCATATCAAGATCACAAAGCATTGAGACTGACATGAGGTTGTATCCTAAGGACTCAATAAGCATGACTTTGTCCATGTGTTTATCCTTAGAGATCGCAACCTTACCAAGACCCAATACCTGACTTTTGCCTTTGTCAGCAAAGATGATGTGCTTCAGATGTGACGGTGATAAGGGAGCATCCATCAAAAGATTCTTGTCACCAGTCATGTGATTTGTACATCCACTATCGAGGACCCATTCAGTGGCTTTGGGTTGATCATCCTACAGATGAATTAGTGTAACTTACAATGTCATATGCTTCATCGATGAAGAATATGATATCAAGTTCATCAGATGAATTTCAACAAGCAGTAAACAGATATTGTAGTAGGAGGACGTGTGAAAGTTTATTTCATCATGATTCGCCTGCGTCCTTTCAGGCAATTTTGTCAGGTCCCCAGCAAATTCTTCAAACGTTAAGGCACGTCTGGAGACCTGACCCTGCAGAAGAGATTAGTTCTTTTTCTTCACCACCCACATCTGAAGGGGTGGCAAAGAGTTCATCACTCTGCGAGCACCATACGAGAATGGTGGCATAGAAACCAAACCATTTCGTTTCACACAAGAGGGGTTAGGGTAAGCATATGAATAAGCAGAGAAATTCTTCGAGGACTTATGAACATAATGGTTTGAAGAATAATGCACATATTCATAGCCCTTAGCTCTACCCTGCGAAACAGAGTTGGTAGCACGATGATAATCATATGAGGACTTTGATCCATTTGAGGAATTTGATCCATATGAAGAATTTGATTCCTGTTCTTCACTGGTGGTGTCATGAGGACATTCACCTGAAGACTTTCAAGGCACTTCTTGGGAACCCAGATTTTCTTCATAGGAGAACCGTTCCTGCAGTTAGTGCCAACATATCTAGCAAATACTTCACCATTCTGATTTTTGAACAGTTTATAGTTGGAGTCAAATGACTCATCAGAAGGATGAGGAGATTCACATGTAAAGCTAGATAAGTTAGATGGATCAACTGGAGGTCCCTTTGCAGCAACCCATGAGGTTTTGGGGTACTGCTCAGGCTTCCAATATGTTCCATCAGCATTAAGTTTCCTCTCAAAGGCGATACCCTCTTTCCTAGGGTTTCTGTTGAGGATCTGCTTTTTAAGCACATCACAAAGAGTCTGATGCCCTTTGAGGCTTTTGTACATGCCTGTCATGTACAATTCCTTCAGCCCTGCATCGTCAGTGATACTAGCAATGTCCTCAGATGAGGAATTAGTGATAGCAGAGGCAGGTGAAGAATTTGTAACAGTTGAAGCATTTGAACATTCAGGTGAAGAATTAGCAGATTCACGTTCAATGCACTTTAAGCATGGAGGAACAAATTCTTCCTGAGAAGCGCTGATTTGTTGAGCTAGTAATGAATCGCGCTCCTTCTGAAGATCTTCATAACTCACTCTTAGCTTCTCAAGATCTTGCTTTCTTTGAAGAAATTCATAAGAAAGTTTCTCATGATCAGATAAGAGAGTGTTATGATGACTTTGAAGGTTATCAAACCTAGACTGAAGTCTCTGAATATTTTCAGTCAGGGCTTTAGTGCGATCCATTTCTTCACCCAACATATCATCACTTTTGTCTAGCATATTTTGAACCTTTTCAAAAGCCCTTTGTTGTTTTACAGCAATCTTAGCAAGTTTAGAGTAGCTGGGCTTGAGATCCTCATCAGATTCATTTTCACTAGATTCAGAGGAGGTGTATTTGAGTACCTTTGCACCTTTTTCCATGAAGCAATAGGTGGGAGCGTAGTCATCATTATCTTCATCAGGCTTGTCGGTGGGGTCAATTTCTTCAGTATTGAAGATGGACTTGCTAACGAAAGCAGTAGCGAAGGCCAGACTCACTACACCAGATTCGGATTCTTCAGACGCCTCCTCTTCCTCATGTTCCTCAGATTCAGCTTCAGAGTCCATTTCCTTGCCAATGAATGCCCGAGCCTTCTTGGAGATGCTCTTCTTGTGAGATGAAGACTTCGAGGATTTTGATGACGAAGATTTTGACGATTTCTTCTTCTTCTTCGCATCATCAGAACTGTAATCCTTGTATTTCTTCTTCTTCAATTCCTTTTCCCACTGAGGACAATCTTGAATATAATGACCAGGTTTCTTGCATTTGTGGCACAGCCTTCTCTTATAGTCACTTGATGAGGAATCACTGCTTCTTGAGGATTTTCCAAAGCGACCATGTCTTGAGAACTTCTAGAATTTCTTCACGAGCAGTGCTAGCTCCTGGCTCAATTCTTCAGGATCACCAAGGCTACTACCAGAATCCTCACATTCAGACTCAGACACAACCTTGGCCTTCAGGGCACGTGGTTTGCCACTGCTCGAACCATAGAGATCTCTCTTTTCAGCAAGCTAGAACTCGTGAGTATTTAGCCTTTCGAGGATATCGGCAGGATCAAGAGACTTGTAGTCAGCCCGTTCTTGTATCATCAGACCCAGAGTATCAAATGAGGAATCAAGCGATCTCAACAGTTTCTTCACCACCTCATGGTCAGTGATGTCAGTGGCACCGAGGGCTTGAAGCTCATTTGAGATGTCAGTGAGGCGATCAAAGGTTTGTTGGACATTTTCATTATCGAGTCTTTTGAAGCGGTTGAAGAGATTCCGAAGAACATCAACTCGAGAGTCACGCTGAGTTGAGACTCCTTCATTCACTTTGGATAGCCTATCCCAGATAAGCTTAGCAGTTTCCAAAGCACTCATTCTTCCATACTGTCCTTTACTCAGATGGCCACATATGATATTCTTCGCTTGAGAATCGAGTTTCTTGAATCTCTTCACATCGGTAGCGTTCAGTGAGGGTGAGATAGAGGGAACACCATTTTCCACAACATACCAGAGATCGTTGTCAATTGCCTCGAGATGCATTCGCATCTTGTTTTTCCAGTAGGGGTAGTCTGTCCCATCAAAGGTAGGACACCCAGCCGAGACCTTGATCATACCTGCGGTCGACATAACTAAAACTCCAGGCGGTTAAACCAAAATCACACAGAACAAGGGAGTACCTTGCTCTGATACCAGTTGAAAGTGCGTTACGTCGACAAGAGGGGGGGTGAATAGGCGATTTTTATGAATTCTTCACTGAGGAATTTGCCGGTGAGGAAATTCCTTAGCGAAGAACTATTAGCAGCGGAATAAGTACTCAGAAGTAAGCATAACAGAATACAAGCATGGTCATCATGATGAAATGAAGACTAGAACAGAGTACAGAAAGCGTAATCACAGGATAACACAAGATGAAGACAAACAGACTGAAGAAATTGAACTGAGGAAATTGAGAAAGTCTTCAGTCAAAGTCTTCAAACACAGATATGAACAAACACTCAACACAGTAATGAGGAAATGAAAGGGTTGAGGAAATAGAACCAGTTAGGTTGGTGAAGACAATGATTTGGTAGACCAGTTCCAACTGCTGTCTCAGTTGTACGTCTGGTTGGAGCGGCTGAGTATTTAAACTCGAGGATACACAGTCCCGGACACCCAGTCGCTGAGCACGCAGCTCAGGACACCTAGTCCTCACCGTATTCTCCTTGAACTAAGGTCACACAGACCTCGTCCAATCACTCGTGGTAAGTCTTCAGGCGACTTCCAAACCTTCACAGACTTGATCACTCGGCGATCCACAATTCCTCTTGGATGCTCTAGACCTTGATGCCTAACCGTCTGGAAGAAGCACAGTCTTCAAAGGTAACAAGCATTAGATCCACGCAGGATCAATTTCTTCAGTAATGCTCAATCACTTTGGGTTTGTAGGGGTTTGGTTTTGGGTTTTCCTCACTCGATGATTTTCGCTCAAAGTCCTCGGAGGATGGGTTGCTCTCAAATGACAAGTGTCAAGTTCTCTCGGAGCAGCCAACCAGCTAGTGGTTGTAGGGGGCGGCTATTTATAGCCTAGGGAGCCGCCTGACATGATAAGACATAAATGCCCCTCAATGATATGACCGTTAGGTGGATAAGATATTTTGGGACAACTGGCGCGCAGCACAGCAATGGTCGGAAATTTGACTCTCAAATTCCTCAGGGCTATCATGTTCCTCACTGTGTAGGTAATTCACACTGATGAATTCCTAACTCCTCAGTCAGAACAAATTCATCAGCGACCAGAAGAACTTCGTCTCTGTCACTGAAGAAAGTGACTGAACTGTATGAGATTTCCAAAGGCTTCACTCGAAGGGATTGGTAGGTGTAGGATTTTGAGTTGAGCATCACATGGAAATTTTTCCTTAGTATTTCCTCGACCCCCTTTAACAGTACGGTGTTTCCTATGACTCAAGAAAGAGAAAATGAAACTACGAAAATAAAAGTCTTCACGCTTCATGCTCCACAAATGAATACCAAGTCTTCAAGGTCACACCAATTTCTTCACTTTCAAAGTCTTCAGAAAGTCTTCAGAATATCAAAGTCTTCAGTTGAAGAACTTCATTTTTAGGGGTCGACTTTCTCTGTAAATATCAAACTCCTCATAGACTTATAGACCTATGTACACTCACAAACGCATTAGTCCCTTAACCTATAAGTCTTCAATACACCAAAATCACTAAGGGGCACTAGATGCACTTACACTAAGGTTCATACTTTCACTAGTGCAAGTTCTCTCAACAATAATAACATAACTGGATAATATAACTATCCCTCAACATGCAACAAAGAGTCACTCCAATGTCACTAATCGCAGAGAACAAACAAAGATATTATGGTAGGGTACGAAACCACCTCAAAGTTATCCTTTTTGATCTATCTATTCAAGAGTCCGTAGTAAAATAACATGAAGCTATTCTTTCTGTTCGATCTATCATAGAGTTCATACTAGAATAACACCTTAAGACACAAATCAACCAAAACCCTAATGTCACCTAGATACTCCATTGTCACCTCAAGTATCCATGGGAATGATTATACGATATGCATCATACAATCTCAGATTCATCTATTCAACCAACACAAAGTTCTTCAAAGAGTGCCCCAAAGTTTCTACCGGAGAGTCAAGATGAAAACATGTGCCAACCCCTATGCATAGGTTCACAAGGTCACTGAACCCGCAAGTTGATCACCAAAACATACATCAAGTGAATCATGTGATATCCCATTGTCACCACAAATAAGCACATGCAAGACATACATCAAGTGTTCTCAAATCCTTAAAGAAACAATCCGATAAGATAACTTCAAAGGGAAAACTCAATCCATTACAAGAGAGTAGAGGGGGAGAAACATCATAAGATCCAACTATAATAGCAAAGCTCGCGATACATCAAGATTGTGTCAAATCAAGAACACGAGAGAGAGAGAGAGATCAAACTCATAGCTACTGGTACATACCCTCAGCCCCGAGGGTGAACTACTCCCTCCTCATCATGGAGAGCGTCGGGATGATGAAGATGGCCACCGCTGAGGGATCCCTCCTCCGGCGGGGTGCCGGAACAGGGTCCCGATTGGTTTTTGGTGGCTACAGAGGCTTGCAGCGGTGGAACTCCCGATCTATCTTGCTCCTCAGTGTTTTTAGGGTATATGGAGATATATAGGCGAAAGAAGTCGGTCAGGGGAGCCTCGAGGGGCCCACGAGGGTGGGGGGCGCGCCCAGAGGGGGGGGCACCCCCCTGCCTCGTGGCCACGTTGAAGCTTCCCTTACGTGCACTCCAAGTCCCCTGGATTGCTTCCGTTCCAAAAATAACTTTCCCGAAGGTTTCATTCCATTTGGACTCCGTTGATATTCCTTTTCTTCAAAACACTGAAATAGGCAAGAAAACAACAATATGGGATGGGCCTCCGGTTAATAGCTTAGTCCCCAAAAAAATATATAAGTGCTTAGTAAAGCCCATAAACATCCAAAACAAATAATATAATTGCATGAATGCTTCATAAATTATAGATACGGTGGAGACGTATCAGCATCCCCAAGCTTAATTCCTGCTCGTCCTCGAGTAGGTAAATGATAAAAGAAAGAATTTATGAAGTGTGAATGCTAGCAGGTGCACAAGTTTGATCAATGATAATTTCAGTCACCTTTTCTAGCATCATTATATGTCATAACAGTAGCTCATCTCATAAAACTTTTCATGATCAAGTAACAAGCTATTCACATGTTAAAGCATAGACCATAAAATTTCTTGAAAACTAGCAAACTTCATTCTCAGTCATCAAACAATTGCAATTCATCTTATTTTCAGGAAGGGTCTCTGTCAGAGCTTTGATTTAGCAAACTCCACATACTCAACTATCATTTAGTCTTTCACAATTGCTAACACTCACGTGATATTTATGGGTCCAAAGTTTTAACCGAACACAGAGAAAGATAGGGGCTTATAAATTCGCCTCCCAACCTTTTACCTCAAGGGTAATGTCAACAATAATAATTTATGGACACCTACATCCAAGTGGATATATATATCTGGATCACCCCAACACAAAGTGCTTGCCAAAGGAAAAAAATGTAAAAAGGAAATGTGTTGAACACCATGACTCTTGTATAAGGGTAGACGATAAATAGTAAAAGATATGCCCTTCGCAGAGGAAAGCAGAGGTTGTCATGCGCTTTTATGGTTGGATGCACAAAATCTTAGTGCAAAAGAACGTCACTTGATATTGCCACTTGTATACGGACCTTTATTATGTAGTCCATCTTTTTATTGCTTCCATAACAAGATCGTATAAAGCTTATTTTCTTCACACTAATAAGTCATACATATTTAAAGAGAAATTTTTATTGCATGCATCGATGACAACTTACTTGAAGGATCTTACTCAATCCATAGGTAGGTATGGTGGACTCTCATGGGAAAACTGGTTTAAAGGATGTTTGGAAGCACAAGTAGTATCTCTACTTAGTGTAAAGAATTTGGCTAGCATGAGGGAGAAAGGCAAGCTCAACATGTTGGATGATCCAAGACAATATAACTTTTCAGATATAGGAAAACATAACCCATTACATTGTCTTCCTTGTCCAACGTCAACCTTTTAGCATGTCATATCTTAATGAGTGCTCACAACTACAAAAGATGTCCATGATAGTATATTTATATGTGAAATCTCTCTTCCTTTAATATTCTTTCATGAATTGTTCAAGTGACCAATACAATGTTTGCTAACTTTCAATAAATTTACAACCTCTACTTCTTATATGTGAAGTCATTACTCCCCATGGGATAAGCGTATGAAACATATATAATTTCAGATTTATGATATTCAACTCATTCAACCATTTACTCATAGGATATAAGTGAAGCACACGAGTAAATGACAAACTACTCCAAAAAGATATAAGTGAAGATCAATGAGTAGTCAAATAATTATTTAGCTATGTGAGGACTCTCTCTCATTTAAGTACTCCCTCCGTCTAGAAATACTTGTCGGAGAAATGGATGAAAATGGGTGTATCTAGAACTAAATTGCGTCTAGATACATCCATTCCTTCGACAAGTATTTTTGGACGGAGGGAGTATTTCAGATCTAATGTATTTTATTCAAGCAGCAAGCAAAGCAAAACAAAATGACATTTCAAGGATAGCACAACTCATGTGAAGAAGCAAAAACTTAGGTTCAACCGATACTGACCGATAATTGTTGAATAAGAAAGGTGGGATGCCTATTGGGGCATCCCCAAGCTTAGATGCTTGAGACTTCTTGGAATGTTATCTTTGGGTGCCTTGGGCATCCCCAAGCTTGAGCTTTTGTGTCTCCTTAATTCCTTTTATATCACGGTTTCCCTAAATCTCAAAAACTTCATCCACACAGAACTCAACAAGAACTCATGAGATAAGTTAGTATAAAACAATGCAAAACCTTATCATTTTCTACTGTAACAAATTACTAACATTATTATTCAACATCGCATACTAAATGTCTCTGCATATTGAATACTCCTATCCTCAAATAGAATCATTAAACAAGCAAACACATGCCTAACACGTTTTAGCTAGTTCCCCTACCTTTTTATAGACAACTGGGTCATTTTTTGCTCTGGAAACACCTGCCTTGTGATGTTTAACTCTGCCAATTACATTTTTATCAGTACCGGTTTCAATGGCCATCAAGCCTGTTGAAATTAACAGTTGTATCCATTTTTAAACAGTTGTATTTCAATGGCTACAAACTTACAAAACATGAATTAGGATGTTGTTAAGCTTGTTGCAATTAACAGTTGTACCCATTTTTTTAATCCGTCCCTTTGCTACTGTGCTACTCCTTTGCAATGAAAATGTTGTCGTTTTATTACCATTTGGTATTTTTGGTAGATATTAACCCTGTTGTAGTTAACATTGGCTTTCCATGTACTTACACAGGGCTACAATGGGGGATGCTGTTGTTTGCCGTCGAGGTTAGCTGAATCCCATGTCTTATACACCATCTATTCCTAAATTTAAGTATTTTTAGAGATTCCAATATAGACTACATAAGGAGCAAAATGAGTGAATCTAGATTCTAATCTAAACTATATCTATAATTCTATATACATCCGTATGTAGTTCATATTGAAATATCTAAAAATACTTGTACTTAGGAATGTAGGTAGTTATATTTTACATCATTTGTGTAATCTCATTTAGCTTCTAACATTTACTGGTTGCTTGTAGGTACGTATATGAGCGGTACTGATCCACGCTTCGATCCCTTTTGCGTATGGTGCAATGAGATATTCATGAACAAGCATCAAGTGAGGAAACTAACAAAGATTGTTAGGTGAAAGAAATGGGTGATGGGAATTAAGCTCTTTATTTACACTTTGTCCAAGACATCAGTGAACTTTAGGATGGTAAGTAATCTGTTGCCTTTTCCCCCTGCCCACAACAAGTTACTCTATTAGACCTCATGATCTGATATTTTTCTCTTTTCAGTGGTTTCTGAAGCTATTTACTAATGATTACCTTGCAAACTACATGACCAGAGTGGAGGCAACTAAGGTTAAAGTATATAATTCATGCTACCATGATAATGCTCTAAAAGTCTTCCTGAAGGCGGTGAAGGATGAGCGGGCGATCGTCACAAGGGGTTGGACAAAAGTTGTTCGTGCCTATGGCATGCAGGAATGCACATTATGGGCATTCCGCTTCTTCAACAACATCGGCAGCCAAAATGATTTACACTTGTCTCTTCACCTTTACCACGTGTAAATATTGTGGTTCATCATAGTTAAGTGTTGTCTAATCCTATAATTACTGAACATATTGTACTGACAATTTTATTTATGGATTCGGTGTTGAACCATTGTGCTGAGAATTTGAATTGCACGTTTCATATTAAAAAAATTCCAATTCGAATAATAAATTACAGCCAAAAAAATTCTACAGGAGCGAATAAAATAATGTGCACATGGTTAGAAAGAAAACAACGTGTGCGATGAAAAAAAGAAAACATACGGTTTTTTGACGTGAAACGTTTGTGATGCCCTTCGGACGCACACACGATTTCGTCTCATATGCATGTGCAATTCATGGTAATACGACAAGCATTTCAAACCAATGTGCGTGTGTGATAGGAATACCAATCGCACACAGTTACGAAAATGTACACGTTGGCGTTAGTACAGGCACCACACACATTTTACATTCTTGAACCGTGTGTGATAACATACATATCACAAACATATCGACAGATTAAATGTTGATGTCCACCTTTTTCACACGACTATAGCGGCCTAATCGTTTGGTATGTACATAAGAACGGAAACGTACTCCTTGGATTGACTGTGTGTGATATACATACGAACAGAATTTTCTTTCTAGGATTCACCGTGTGGGATGTACATACGAACGGAAACAATTGGGTTTCCATGCCTCGCCCGATCACACACGAGCCAGCTTGTGTGCCAGGAGGGCCTATCCCCGATGGTTTCTAGGTCGTGTGGGAAGGACCCCCCTATCGCCACACTCACTTGGCGACGGTTCCAAATGCCATCGCGGAAAGGGGTTTAAAACCGTTTGTATAACACCCACGCATACTAGTGCACAAGCACCAATCTATAGTTCCGGTACAAAGATTGAACACAAGAAATGAAGTAGAGTTTGAGAGGAGTTGGTGTTGTTGAAGATGTTGATGAAGATAGCCCTCCCCAAGATGGGAGAGTTGTTGGTGATGATGATGGCGATGATTTCCCCCTCCGGGAGGGAAGTTCCCCTGGCGGAATCACTCTGCCAGAGGGCAAAAGTGCTCCTGCCCAGGTTCCGCCTTGAGACGGTGGCGCTTCGTCCCAGAAGTCCTCTCCTGATTTTTTCTAGGTCAAAAGGACTTATATACCAGAAGAGGGGCACCAGAGGTGGGCCGAGGGAGGCAACACCCACCAGGGCGCGCCTGGGCCTCCTGGCGCGCCCAGGTGGGTTGTGCCCACCTGGTGCCCCCCTCTGGTACTTATTTGCTCCAATATTTATTAAATATTCCATAAAAAATCCTCATGAAGTTTCAGGTCATTTGGAGTTGTGCAGAATAGGTAGCTTGACATAGCTTTTTTAGGTCCAGATTTTCAGCTGACCGAATTCTCCCCCTTTGTGTATACCTTGCATATTATGAGAGAAAATGCATTAGAATTACTCCAAAAAGCATTATTATACAATAAAACAACATAAATAACAGTATGAAAACATGATGCAAAACGGACGTATCACACGTTGAGGGATGGTTATATGATCCAATTATATTAGCACTATTGAGAGATTGCACTAGCAAATGTACGGACCCTAGGCCTCATTTTCAAGCATTGCAATACCGTTCATGCTCCGTTTTATCAATTGCTACCTTGCTATTTTTTATTGTTCCTACTACAAAACTCAATATCTACTATCATTACTATGCTTTTATTACCATCTGTTCGCCGAACTAGTGCACCTATACAAATTACCATTGTATTTAGTGTGTGGGACAGAAGAGACTTTTTGTTATTTGGTTGCAGGGTTGTTTGACAGAGACCATCTTCATCCTATGGCTCCCACGGATTGATAAACCTTAGGTCATCCACTTGAGGAAAAATTGCTACTGTCCTACAAAACTCCGCGCTTGGAGGCCGAACACGAGTCTACAAGAACAAGTTGTGTAGTAAACATCAAAAGCCGAGCATAAAAATTATGAATAATAATTTCTCCCGAGAGCACATGATTGGGGCATGAATACAACATTAAATTAAGCCTCCCCAGCTGGAGCAATACTTTCTCCTTCACAAGGCCAAAACTCATTATTCTGTTACTAGTAACACAGTAATATTCTGTTACTCTCGGCCCTTATAGAAGCGATGGGAGAAATACCCCAGATAAGCTGCCCGACCGGAGACAAAGTTACCTCGCACCGACGCCTTCCTTCGCGTCGCCGTCTCCGCCTCCCACTGCCGCGAGCCATCCACGTCTCCCACGGCCTCCGCGCATCGTCCCCGCCTCCCTCGGCCGCCGCTCGCCGTCCCAGCCTTCTTCGGCCGCCGCGCGCCGTCCCAGCCTTCTTCGGCCGCCGCGCGCCGTCCCAGCCTTCCTCGGCCGCCGCGCACCAACCCAGCCTCCCTCAACCGCCGCGCGCCGTCCCCGCCTCCCACCTCCTAGCGACCCGCCGGAGCCCCGCCTCCCACCTCCCACCTCCCGGCGACGAGCCGCGCCCTCGCCTCCCACCTCCCGACAACGAGCCGTTCCGCCTCCCATCTTCCCCCGACGAGCCACGCCCCCTTCTCCCATCTCCCGACGATGAGCCGCACCCCGCCTCTCCCTTCCAGCTGATGAGTCACGCCCCAGCCTCACAACTCCCGCCGTCACGCCACCTCGGCAGCCACCTCCTTCCCCAGCGCGCCCCCGCCCGGCCACTCCTCCAGGGCGCCATCGACCGGCCCCTCCCCTAGGGCACCGCCGACCGGCCCCTTCCCGAGCGGGCCGCCGGCTGCGCCATCTACCCCAGCGCGCCGCCGCCGGCCACCTCTCCCAGTGCGCCACCACGGGCCCCCTCTACCAGTGCGTCATCGAGCGCCCCCTAGACGGTGCAACTCCGGCTGCACCATGTCTTCGAGATGCTCCATCAGCTCCTCCTCCTCCCTCCAGGTATGCACGACCTTCAGTTCATCGAGAGGTTCCCTGGAGGTTCACCATTTTATGTTTTTTCAATTCATCTTAAAAAAGCATAAAAAAACTATGTGTCATTTTTTTTCATTCACACAAGTTCAGGTATACCTGCTGCACAAGTTCAAAAATCTGAAGAAACAAAGCTCAAACTGAGTTACCAAGTTCAAAAGTTGTTTCCTTCATAAATTATTTGTTTTTGGTTAATTCGTTGTTATGGACAGTACAAATGCACATTTTTCTGTAGTACATGTGTGTATTCTGTATTGTGATTGTAATTATGAGTTAGAGTTTAAAAAAAGATAACAAATAGGTACATAAAGGAACCCAAAAACATTCGGTACTTCTTGAACCTAAAGTTCAGTTCAACATGTTTTCTATCATTAGCTCGTTAAGAACCCCACAAATCGTTCAATGTGTGTGTTCAAAAAGATAGCTGGCTATATATATAAAAAATTAGTAGCTCGGCATAAAGAAGTTCATATCAGTTCGGACTTGAGAGGCCTTGTAAAATCACCAGTCTTTGAACCTTCAACCTATCATTATATTGCCGACGCCCCTATATATTTAACTTATGTAGTCCCATGGTAACTCAACTATATTAAGAACTCTCCATGTTCCGTGTAAGTCTTGTATAAAATTTGACACGAGGGATGTTACGCATGGTATTTTGCAAAGTTCTCGAGAACTTCAATCCTCAGTTTTCTGTTAGTTTATATTGCATTTATTTTGGAGAAACAGAAACTTCCATTGCTATGAAAAATGAAGGATAATCTTTAGATATTTGATCATTGCCCCATATACCCCAGCACGCCGCCCTGCCCCACGATGGCTCCTCACCTCCACCACGGGATCCTGGCCCGGCAGGCTCCCCGGAGCGTGTCTCGCCAGGCCGCCTCCTGGCAGGATCTGCTGCCTCGGTTTCATCAATCATCGTTCGCCTCTCCACCATGTCTCCTCTCCCAACCCCTATCCAGTTACAGCAACCTCCGCCAGGTGTGCGTCTGTCTCGCCGTGCCATGTGGTAATGCAGATGTGTTCTTTGTGTGGTAAAGATTTTGGCAGTAAACTATGGAAAAATTTGAAAATTACCAAAATTTCAACTTGCAAAATCATAGAAGTTCTATAATCCAACATGCATCAATTAAAAAATGGCAACCATATCTTGAAGCACCATGCTCTCACCTAGAAGTTTGAAAAAAAATCATGGCTTTCGGTGTTGGTAACATGTTTTCATTTAAAATGTCACTGCTGATTCTTTCTTTAATGAGCTTTATATATTATCTTTCCTATGTCTTACTGTAGGAAAATGTGAGAGCCTGATCCTGCTTGCTGCATGCTCACCGCGACCACAAGAATTGTAAGAAAAAAGCTTTGGTGTTCTTGTTTTGTTCAAATGTAGCGTGCATAATGTTTTACAAAAATCCTGAAATTTGAGTGTCTTTTACCTCTTTGTGGTAATGTGGACATGTCGAAAGTAGCCCATGCGTGCCGCCACCACCACCGTTTCCTGCCCCTCGGCACACACTGTCGTGGTCGAGCTTTAGTTTCAGTGAAATTCTTATTTTAGTTCAGTTCTGCTCTACCGCACGCGACGTGCACTTACTCACGTATGCATTTTGTTCCATCTAGGTTTGTCATGAAAGTTCAAAGTTCATATGTTGTTAGAAGTTTGATGAATTTCACACTCGTCAATTCGCGTGTGTTGTTATTCAGTTCAGTTTGTGTGTGTTACTCCACTAGATGGGACAATAAATTTACTTCCTCTTCAAGTTGAGTAACTATTGTGATGAATAGGTTCCCTGTATTCATGATGAATACTTTGGTAAACTACATAGTTGTATTTTGACATAGAAAATGTTGTTCATGTGACTTTTACATATTGGTTGTTCACAAATAAGTCGACTTTGACCTTAAAAAGGCAGCAGCCCCAGATCACAATTTTTTATTTCTATGAATTTGGCAAGCAGAGGCACCAATTACAAAAAATTGATGTTGTGTGAAGTTTTGCATGTTATGAAATTCTGAAATCTGAATGATTGTATGCCTTTTTCAGGTTGAACCGCGAACGCTGCACTAGATTGATGCCTTCGTCTATGCTTGTATCTGGTATGCCTTTTTCAGTTCACTTTGTAAGGTTAATTAAGCTCACATTATAGTTTTTTTTCAGTTCAATGGATTCCAAAAAAGAAAAAACTGCGGCTGGGAGACGAGTCAGCTTCCTGTACTGCTGTGCCACGAGCACTGAACGACTCCGACCACTGGTACCATTGCTTCCCAACCTCCCGCTTGCCATGTTGCCCATCCCTCCGACCTCACCACTGCCGTCTATCTGCCCACTTCCCTGGTGAGCTCATGCTCTTTTGCTCTTGACGCTCGAACCGCCTACACTTCTTTTCTCAGTTCTAAAATTCTCAAAGCATCAGTCCTATGTATCAGGATACACCATGTTACTTCTGCAAATTTTTCCTATGCTTGTATGTTCCAAAAATGTATAAATGATGTTTTTGATGTCTTGTAGTGCATAGAAGGCTTTAAAAAAATCATGTTTCTCTAGTTGAAATTTTTGATGCTATGTAGGTGCTTGTTAGGACTCGAGCACGAGCTCGTCCATCAGGGGTGCTGGCAGCCGTCCAAGTGGAGCGTCGAAAACTGTACGAGTAGAATCGTGGGTTGCGGCCACCAACTTCACCAAGTGTTGCACATCCGTCCAAGTCGAGCACACACACAGGGAGAACACCAACGCCTTTGATTTGCACATTGCTTGGTCATGCATAATTGTTGATGGATGCAGCAAGTGTTTTATTACTTTGATCTTCTACAAGACTCAATTTTGTCTCAGTTTTCGTGGATGCTAACCGGCAAGTGACATAATTTCGGTTGCCATTTCTCTATGTAGCAGATTCCATACGCACAAAAAATGCTACTACAAATTCTTCTATATAAAATATGAATAAGGTTCAATTCACAAAAACATGTGGAAGTTCGCTTGGGAAATTCTGCAGTCTATTTGATTATGCCAGGATGTACATAATGAGTATTCTGCATAATTTAAAATTACTCGTTGACCATATGTCTAATGATTTTTTTATTTGTTTAAAGAAAAACTAATTTGTGAGGATTATCTCAGGTTTCTTTTTGAACTTGTAGTGTTACTGTACATGAACTTGTACATTACCTTGTTATCAATTTATGTGTATGTGTGTTGGCAACCACTGCTACTAGCTACTAGTTACTGATCTGACCGTTGTATTAGTGCATCTTTTATATGTAATTAGCCCCTTGTTGGGTGAATCTTGTACTATTTGCTAGCTTTGGCATTGTAAAAATACAACAAGTTCACAACTAAAAAAGTTATAAGTTCAACACAGCGTACTAGATAAGTTTGTTGTTATGGACAGTACAAATGCACATTGTTGTGTAGTACATGTGTCCATTGATGTGTTCGAATCCCTTCCGTTTGCTTTGATTCCTACAGGTGGTTCAGTGTGTTGAGCGGTAGCAGCGCTTGATCCCTAGTGGTTGCCCGCGCAAGGAGGATACATGGATGCTACAGTGGTGGAGGAGCTACTACTACATGTAGTAGCTAGCTCAAGAAAATGTATTGCCGTGTAGCTTTGGTCTTACCACTGTGGTTTGTTGATTTATTTGCTTGTGTTATTGCATGGGAAAATGAAAAAGGAAGGAGTTTTCTTTTTACAATTGATGATGGGATTGCATGGCTTCATCACTGTCAGTGAAGTAAAATAGTTTAGTGGCATTGCTAAAATCACAAAATAGTTGGTGTGTGTGCAGAAATATCGTCAGTGCAAGTTTCAAATTCTGTAACTTTAAATATATCACCTAAATAAGTAATGATTTGCAGTGAGTTTCTTCAAAATTCTATAAAGTTTAGATATATCACCTAAATATCGTAAGTGCAAGTTTCAAAATTCTGTAAGTTTCTATATATCATAAAGAAAAATCGATGAGTCACCATCTGCTTTATATTCATGTTGTCTGCACCACAAGTGGCAATGGGGCTGACTGAGAGTGATCCCTGAACCATTTCATTAAAGGCCATGGTTTCCATTTATGCTAATGCTACTAGAAAGGAGCTAGAGGCCATGAAGCCTCTTAGCTTCTCCAATTACATGTTTGGCCAGTCCTGAATCGCCTCCTCAAGCTCTTCGACGATAACTGGGCGCCCATCAAGGACAAGAGCTACAACATCCTTGTTGACACCACTAGATGGCAAAAGCAATGAACCAATACCTACCAATACCCATCATATAAAAATGCTACTTCGGTTTGTTTGGTAGCCTTCCTTAATTACCACTTGATGCTCAGCTCTCACTGCCTCCTGCGCAGTACAATGCAGCCCTTGTACAAGGTTCAAAGACATTATACTGAGAAGGAAAGGAGATGCTACGGTCAGCAGCTTCCTCGTGCCATCGCGGTATGGTGTGTGTCCCTTGTTCATCCTCTGCCATTTGTTTTAGTAACTAGCAGCAGCATAACCCCACCTGCACATTTTTTCGTAAGTTCTACAAATTTTAGAGCTTCAGTCCAATTATGTTGCTTCTACGATTATCCGTATGTAGAAAATCACACTAAAGATTGTTTTGTTCTCTGAACCTAAACACATTTTTCCTTTGAGCTTAAATGCATTTATTCTCTGAACATAAATGGGATGGTTCTCTGAACTTAAGTGTGTGTGTGTTCTGTGTGTATTATGTGAGTGTTAGAGAACAATGAGTGTTGCCTGTCAACTACTGGTTTGGCCAGTTTCAAATTTTGGCCTGGTTGAACTTTTGATAGAGCATCAGTTTGTTCTTAGTTCTAGTGCACTCAAAGCATAAGGAGGGTTTGACCTGTTATTGATGGATCACTAAAACTTATCATGTCAGTTCTAGTGCGGCACTAGCGAAGGTACAAATGTACTGAATGTTCACACCTTTAATTTTGTGAACAAACATCAATTCAGTAGGAAAAAGGAACATAATAGGTCAACTTTGCAAGTGCATCAGTTCACCTTGAATAAAATACATAAGTGCACCATCAAATTTTCCATCAGTTCGCTTATAAAAGCCAGAAAGTTGGTTGTGTAAAGAAAACCCGAGAATCAATGTCAGCCTAGAAGTTCACTAGGGAACTCCACGCAAGTGCACTCATTAGAATCTTTTTGGTTTACTATATTTTATAGACTGCAGAAATTTTAAACATACTATTTTGAAATTTTCATTGTCATTATGCAAAGTTGTACGCTGGACAAAAAATTGCCTTTTTTTGATCTTTTGTTCTGAACCTTTGTTTCTGAACTTACTATTCTGTTTGTGTACATTATCCTCTCGTCAGTTTTTTGATTTTAGACAAAGTTTCTTCTTGCAGTCGTCCAAGTCGAGGGTTGACGCCAGTCCAAGTTGAATCGCATCCACCATCTGCACTAGCACTATGCAACCGGCCAAGTCGAGCACACACACAAGGAAAAAAGTGAAAGCCCGCTGTAGGACCTTGAGAAGAGGTGTCTAGAGGGGGGGTGATTAGACACTAAGTACCAAAGTTGCAGTTTTTAGCAAATTTAAGTTTAAGTGGAGTTTAGGCACAAGTTTAACATTCACAACACATAGCAAGCAAGCATGCAAAGAGTATATGAGCAGCGGAAAGTAAAGCATGCAACTTGCAAGAATGTAAAGGGAAGGGTTTTGGAGGATTCAAACGCAATTGGAGACACGGATGTTTTTGGCGTGGTTCCGATAGGTGGTGCTATCGTACATCCATGTTGATGGAGACTTCAACCCACGAAGGGTAACGGTTGCGCGAGTCCACGGAGGGCTCCACCCAAGAAGGGTCCACGAAGAAGCAACCTTGTCTATCCCACCATGGCCGTCGCCCACGAAGGACTTGCCTCACTAGCGGTAGATCTTCACGAAGTAGGCGATCTCCTTGCCCTTACAAACTCCTTGGTTCAACTCCACAATCTTGTCGGAGGCTCCCAAGTGACACCTAGCCAATCTAGGAGACACCACTCTCCAAGAAGTAACAAATGGTGCGTTGATGATGAACTCCTTGCTCTTATGCTTGAAATGATAGTCTCCCCAACACTCAACTCTCTCTCATAGGATTTGGATCTGGTGGAAAGAAGATTTGAGTGGAAAGCAACTTGGGGAAGGCTAGAGATCAAGATTCATATGGTAGGAATGGAATATCTTGGCCTCAACACATGAGTAGGTAGTTCTCTCTCAGAAATAGGTAAGTTGGAAGTGTAGGTTTAGTCTGATGGCTCTCTCCACGAATGAAGAGGAGGTGGAGGGGTATATATAGCCTCCACACAAAATCTAACCGTTACACACAATTTACCAAACTCGGTGGGACCGAATCAACAAACTCGGTCAGACCGATTTAGTAAACTAGTGACCGTTAGGATTTTCGGTGGGACCGAAATGCAACTCGGTAGGACCGATATGGTTAGGGTTAGGGCATAACGTAATCTCGGTGAGACCGATTACACAAACTCGGTGAGACCGATTTTGGTAATTAGCTAACCAGAGAGTTGGTCAGGCAAACTCGGTGGGACCGATTACTCAAACTCGGTGGGACCGATTTTGGTAATAAGTTAACCAGAGAGTTTGCATTGTAATCTCGGTAGTACCGATTGCTCAAACTCGGTGAGACCGATTTTGATAATGGACATACACAGAGAGATTACAATCCCATCTCGGTGAGACCGAGATCCCTATCGGTAAGACCGATTTACCTAGGGTTTGTGGCAGTGGCTAAGACATCCAAACTCGGTGGCGCCGGATAGAAAGAATCGGTGTTGCCGATTTGGACTTTAGGTTTAGGTCATATGTGGATGTGAGAAAGTAGCTGAGGGTTTTGGAGCATATCACTAAGCACATGAAGCAAGAGGCTCATTAAGCAACACCTCATCCCTCCTTGATAGTATTGGCTTTTCCTATAGACTCAATGTGATCTTGGATCACTAAAATGTAAAATGAAGAGTCTTGAGCTTGAAGCTTGAGCCAATCCTTTGTCCTTAGCATCTTGAAGGAGTTCCCACATCCTTTAGTCCATGCCACTCCAATGTTGAACTTGTCTGAAATATACTAGATAAAAGTGTTAGTCCAACAAGAGATATGTTGACATTAATTACCAAAACCACCTAGGGAGCACTTGTGCTTTCAATCTCCCCCTTTTTGGTAATTGATGACAACATACATCAAAGCTTTAGATAAGGATATAAAGAATAGCAAGTAAAGCTTTGGAAAGACATGTAACAAGCATAGGCTCCCCCTACATGTATGCAATCATGTGAATATGAAATATAGAAGCATGTGAGAGCATAACCATGATAGAGCAGGCAATGTGTTACATGTATCTTGGCCATATGCATCAGAGCAAAAAGTATTAAAGGAAATACCTTCATGCCCATGAGTCCTTCTTGCAAACAGTATGTACATCAGCAAGAATTCCTCATACACATGATTGTGATGCATATACTTACCTTGTAGTCTTGAGTAGGCTTAGGATGGAATGAACCTGTGTAAACAAGGTTAGATAACACAGATACATCTACTAGCCAGAGCAAACAGAAGAAACCACAAGAATACCAAGACTGGGATGACATGTAGAGAGTGAGTACTAAGTACCACATTTGATTAGACATGTCCCCAAGAGTAAAGATATGCAATGAATTTGAATGATTTCTTTCCCTTAGATGTCTTGCTCCCCCTGAATCTAGCATGGGATACTGGGAGAAGATAGGGAACAGAAAATCAGAGCTGAAAGATATAAATGAACAGAGCTAATGCAAACTAATGCAAGTAAGCACATATGAACATTTCTTTCCCCTCAAGAAGACATGTGGCATCTCTCCTCTTGAACATCAAGCATCTGGGATCCTTGAGAAATACTTTCTACTAGTATTCTCTCCCCCTGGAGATCTCTCTCCCTCTCTCCCTGAAGGATCTCTCTCCCCCTGAGAAGGTGATACCCTCTCTAAAATGATAAGCTTTGATGTGATCTCTCTCTCCCCCTTTGACATCAATTTCCAAGAAGGGCTTGATAAAGATGTGATCTCTCTCTCCCCTCTGGAATTTGTCGTGAATGGGTTTGATCCTTGAGTCACAACATAAAGCACTGATAAAAATGTGATGCTTGTAGAGGACAAGATTCATTGAGTGGAGCTGGATCAGAAGAAACATAGAATAAGTGGCAAACTATTTTTCCTGTTGTGAAATCGGTGGCACCGAGTGGTATGCTTTGGTGGTACCGAAAGGTTTTCGGTTGGACCGAAAATAACAAATCAGTGTAACCGAGTTCATCACAAAGAAAACACTTGTCACCTCAGCTCACTAGACTAATAAGATCTCACAAAGATTTGCAAGGAATTTACTGAATGATATGCAATGAATTGATGCATAAAATGCAGAGCAAACAAAAAGAAAAGAAAGAAATCTAGATGAAGTTTTTTTTTTGAAAGGGGAAACAAATATGCATGAGACAAATGAAAAAAAACACAAAGACGAACACAAGAGAACTTCATCTAGAGATGGTCGGCGACAAAGTCACCTATGTTAGAGTATATTGACTTAGGAGTCAAGTGAAATCACTTGATCATAGGTCATACTCATCGTTTAAGCTCAAAATGGGGTTACCATTTTTTGTTTAAGCATCTTGATGTATTCACATCTTGGCGAGTTGCTTTAGCTCATGTCTCGGAGTAAAGCTTCTCTAAGATGGAATAACATACCTTGGTTGGTGGTGTTGATCATGTAGTTAAACTTGTGTGGGTTGCTCAAGGTTGATGTGGCTCATCAAGAGTTGGGAGCACCACTTGGAATTTGAGTCCATCTACCTACATGGGTTAGTTCTTGCAAGGAAGAGCACTTGTGTATCCAAAAATGACAATCATGAAGCTCAACATAGAATTTGTCAAAGGATATGTTTGAATGGTTTCGTGCTTCCTTGTCTTCAACCACCTTTGTATAGAGACTTGGTGATGTAGAGATTGCTCAAGATGTGAGTAGGTTACAATCTCATGGAATTTGATTCAACCAAGTACCTACATGGGTTAGATAACATGCAAGATGCAAATATATCCAAGACATAAGATTTTCATCATAAGAGAAATATCAAGGATTAGTCATAAGCTCATGTCTTGCATGTATCCAATGGAGTTTCTACTCCAAGTTTGAAGCATCTATGATGTTCAATTCTCCTCTCAACCTGCAAAACACTTTCTCATCAAGAGGTTTAGTGAATATATCCGCTAATTGCTTTTCGGTGCGAACATGCTTAAGATCAATGTCACCCTTAGCAACATGATCTCGAATGAAATGATGACGAACTTCAATATGCTTAGTTCGAGAATGTTGCACAGGATTATGTCCAATTTTGATAGCACTTTCATTGTCACAAAGCAATGGAACATGTTTCACATATATCCCATAATCTTTAAGAGTTTGGGTCATCCAAAGTAATTGAGCACAACATGAACCAGCGGCAATGTACTCCGCTTCGGCGGTGGATAAGGATACCGAGTTTTGTTTCTTGGAGGACCAAGACACAAGAGATCTACCAAGAAATTGACAAGTACCCGAAGTGGACTTTCTATCAACCTTGTCTCCGGCATAGTCTGAGTCAGAGTAGCCAACAAGATCGAAAGAGGCCCTCTTAGGATACCAAATGCCAAAATTTGGTGTATGTATTAAGTATCTCACTATCCTTTTCACAGCCTTAAGATGACATTCTTTAGGAGCAGCTTGATATCTTGCACACATGCACACACTTAGCATAATATCGGGACGTGAAGCACATAGGTATAACAATGAACCAATCATAGAGCGATAAACCTTTTGATCAACCGGTTCACCATCTTTGGTCAAATCAAGATGTCCACTAGTAGGCATGGGTGTAGACATACCTTTGCATTCTTGCATATTGAACTTCTTGAATAAGTCCTTAGTGTACTTCGTTTGAGAGACAAAAGTACCTTCCTTAGTTTGCTTGATTTGCAACCCAAGAAAGAATTTGAGTTCACTCATCATTGACATCTCAAACTTCTCCGACATTAGCTTTCCAAACTTCTCACTAAAATGAGGGTTAGTTGATCCAAATATGATATCATCAACATAAATTTGGCACACAAATAGTTCTCCATTAACCCTTTTAGTGAAAAGAGTAGAATCAATTTTCCCAATTTCAAATCCCTTTCCAAGAAGAAACTTAGTTAAGCATTTGTACCAAGCTCTAGGAGCTTGTTTAAGACCATAAAGAGCTTTGTGAAGTTTGTAAACATGATTTGGTTTCTTAGGATTGACAAAGCCGGGAGGTTGTTTAACATAAACTTCCTCCTCTATTTCACCATTTAGAAAAGCACTTTTAATGTCCATTTGGTACAATGTGATATCATGGTGATTAGCATAGGCAAGTAAGATGCGAATAGACTCAAGTCTAGCAACGGGAGCATAAGTCTCACCATAGTCCATACCTTCGACTTGTGTGTAGCCTTGGGCGACGAGACGTGCTTTGTTGCGAACTACTTGTCCATCTTCATCTTGCTTGTTGCGAAACACCCATTTGGTACCGATGATGTTGTGGTTGTTGTCGGGCTTCTCAACCAATGTCCAAACTTGGTTTCTCTCAAAGTTGTGTAGCTCTTCATGCATAGCGTTTATCCAATCCGGATCTTCCAATGCTTCTTCGACCTTCATAGGTTCAATGCTAGAGATGAAAGAATAGTTTTCACAAAAGTTAGCTAAACGAGTTTTAGAGCGAGTGATTCTCCCAGTTTGAATATCATTGTAGATTTGCTCGACGGGATGGTCTTTAGCAATTCTTGCTCGAACTCGTGAAAGCTTTTGCTTGGATCTTGGTTGAACATCTTCTTCATCTTGTTCTTCTTCTTGCCTTCTTCATTGTTGGCGTTGTCGTTCTCTTGTCGTGGTGGAGAAGGAGGTTGTTGACGTTCTCTTGATGCACTTCCTTGTTTTCTTCATCTTGGTGTGTCCCACTTGTGGATGCTTCCGTATCAACTCTTGGTTCACCTTGTCGTGAAGTAGAAGCTTCCACTTGGACGGACGAGGTACTCTCCTTCACCTCCGTTGGACGAACCTTGCCAATAGACAAGTCTTGGATTGCTTCCGAGGGATCTTTGTCTCCTACATCAATTGGCAATTGCTCTACTTGCGAGCCATTAGATTCATCAAACTTCACATCTACCGTCTCTTCAACCTTTCGGGTGAAATTGTTGTAGACATGGTATGTGTGAGAGTTTGAGCCATAACCTAGTAGGAAACCTTCATGAGACTTAGAAGCAAATTTAGAACGACGATGCTTATCAAGAATGTAGCACTTTGAGCCGAATACTCAAAAGTATCCAACTTGGGGTTTGTTACCGGTGAGGAGCTCGTATGCCGTCTTGCCGAGTAGCTTGTGAAGATACAAGCGATTTGTTGCATGACAAGCTGTCTCAACCGCTTCTGCCCAAAAGTGCTTCGGTGTCTTGTACTCATCAAGCATCGTTCTCGCCATTTCGATGAGCGTCCGGTTCTTCCTCTCAACAACTCCATTTTGTTGAGGTGTGTATGTAGCTGAGAACTCGTGTGAAATCCCTTCTTCGTCAAGAAAGGTGTCCACATTTGCGTTCTTGAACTCCGTTCCGTTGTCGCTGCGAACCTTCTTGATCTTCACTTCAAATTGATTTTGGGCCTTCCTAGCAAAGTTCTTGAAGATCTTTTGGACCTGCGATTTATCATCGATAAAGAACACCCACGTAAATCTTGAAAAATCATCAACTATAACTAGACCAAAAGAATTTCCACCGAGACTCTTGTAAGAGTTGGGACCAAAGAGATCCATGTGAAGTAGCTCAAGTGGCCTCCTTGTGGTCATGATGTTTTTCACGGGATGCCTTCCTCCAACCTGTTTACCTGCTTGACAAGCACTGCAAAATCTATCCTTATCAAAAATGACATCGTTAACTCCAAGGATATGATTTCCTTTAATAAGCTTGTTGTCGGTGTCAAAACCGGCGGATCTCGGGTAGGGGGTCCCGAACTGTGCGTCTAGGCGGATGGTAACAGGAGACAAGGGACATGATGTTTTTACCCAGGTTCGGGCCCTCTCGATGGAGGTAAAACCCTACTCCTGCTTGATTAATATTGATGATATGGGTAGTACAAGAGTGGATCTACCACGATATCAGAGAGGCTAAACCCTAGAAGCTAGCCTATGGTATGATTGTTGTTTATCCTACGGACTAAAACTCTCCGGTTTATATAGACACCGGAGAGGGCTAGGGTTACACAGAGTCGGTTACAATGGGAGGAGATCTTCATATCGTATCACCAAGCTTGCCTTCCACGCCAAGGAAAGTCCCATCCGGACACGGGATGGAGTCTTCAATCTTGTATCTTCATAGTCCGGGAGTCCAGCCAAAGGTCATAGTCCGGCCATCCGAACACCCCCTAATCCAGGACTCCCTCAATAGCCCCCGAACCAGGCTTCAATGACGATAAGTCCGGCGCGCAAGTTTGTCTTCGGCATTGCAAGGCGGGTTCTTCTCCAAATTCCCTGTACATGTCAAATAGTGTCCGGCTTCTAGTGTGTGCTGCTCTCCTCGGCTTCTGTGCCCCATAATGACCATCTTCCACATGTCAAACGAATGTGAAAAGCCAGGTTTTTTTTTCATTTACCCCCCCCCCCAGTTGCATTAATGAGCCGCCCATAAAAGAGACGGGGATTTAGATCCAATTCACACCACCCTTCCTCCGCGAGTATCCATCAGAGCGCTTTCGACAGACATCCATTCCACCATGGCCGGTCGGAGCAGCTCCTCCTCTCACCTCTCCAGCCCTCGGCCTGGAGATTGGGAGCGGTGTTCCGTCCTGCATAGCAAGCTAGTAGTGCTTCAGTCCAAGGGGCTCCTCCCCCCAGCATATATGGTCCCAGTTCGAGCCGGGATTGCCACCTATAGCGGCGGAGAGCAGGCGGAGAGTGTCCCCAATCCCTCTCAAGGAGAGCGGGCATGCCTAGTCCCTTACTTAATAAGAGGACTCGGATTTCCAATTCATCCGTTTCTCCGAGGGTTGCTGGAGTTCTACGGCCTCCAGCTACACAACCTCACGCCTGCCTCCATTCTGCATATTGCGGGCTTCGTGGCCCTCTGCGAGCTGTTTTTGGGCGTTGAGGCCCATTTCACGCTGTGGAAGAGGTTGTTCTTCCTTGTGCCCCGCTCTCAGGAGGGGTCAATTTATCAAGTGGGCGGAGCCGAACTATGGCGCATCACCGGGACCGGATATCTACCCGGTACCCCAAAGAAGGCGTCCGAGGACTGGCCTTCAGAATGGTTTTATATGGACGACGTCCCCCTGCCGGACCCTGTTCGGATCGGCCTTCCTGAGTTTAATAATGCTCTGTTGAAGAAATGCCTGAGCTGGCTCCCACGAAACCCTCAGAAGGAAACTGACAGGGACGTCCTTTACCTGATGAGCTGGATAAGATTGCTGGCTCATTCCGGATTGACCATGATCGAGGTCATGGCCACATGCATTACACGGGGGGTGCAGCCGCTTCAGTACAGAGGCCACCCCATGTGGGATTTCAACGGGAAGGACGACGCGACCCGGTGCGGTCGCAAGGGGCCGGATTCGGCTGCCACTCTAACGAAGATCTTATCCGCCTTGTACAAGGGAGAAGAAGAGGAATTCCTCCGGGTCAACCCACGGGGCGGATTCTCCATGTACAGTCCTCCAAGCTGGGTGAGTGAACATTTTCACTTGCCTACCCGCTTTCGAAATTCCCATAATCAAGTACTTAGTCTAGCAATGTTAACGCAGGAGCTGCGCCAGACTGTGAAGGAGATAAACAGCCCTCCTCCACAACCCGAGGACCCGGAACGGTCCCTCGATCCGGACTCCCAAGAGGACACGGACTTATGTGTGGAGTTAATTGATGAGTGTTTCATCAATTGAGTAAGGACAACACCTTAGTGGCCATTACGACCGACTATCCCGGACTACTTCCAGCCTCAAAGGTAACCGAGACCGAAGTCCCAGTACTTTCAAGGAGATCCATCCATGCTTTTATCTTGAATGCCGTGAACTAATAGTGTTTCATTTCGCAGGGTAAATCCTCGAGGCGGAAGGCCGAGCCCGCGGTGGGCAGCCAACAAGGGCCGCTGAATCCAGGCGGGCCAAAAAGAAGTGTGGACCAGATCGAGATTCCGGCGCAACGGTACGGCGTGCGAATTTAATGCCCATGGTTTATGCCCTCAAGTCATACTAACGCTCATGCTCTTATTAGAAAGAAGAGAGCCCGCCGAACTATATCCACCGGGCAGGGTTCAAGGCCGGGTCCGGAAGCGGAGGCGGACATGGGGCGTGCTTCGGGCGTTCCTCCGACAGAGGACGCAGACGGGCTATCTGCCACCAATTCAGAGGTGGAGAGTGCCATGAACCACAGGCGTCGCCGGACTGTTCTTCGTGACGCATGTTTTCCCCCAGAGGCGTTGGACGCCTTTAATACAGGAGATGCATACCTCCGTGCCGCTCAAAATGGTCTAGCCAGAGCCATAGAGCAGTATGTAAAAGACATACAGGTGAGTAAAATTGAAGGTTATATATGTCAGTAGCCCCCGGGACTTGAAATAGTTAAAATAACCGTTTTAAGGATCATATGCTATGCAGGGTCTTACAAAGAAGAACACGCAACTGTCCCAGGAGCGTGAAGAGTGCAAGGCCCAACTCGAGGCCGCACTGGCCGCTTCAGATAATGCCAAGGGGACCCCCTCAGGTAATATATGCTTCGAAAGATAATTCTGTTGTGAAGTGCGGCATGTGTGCAACTTTGACGATAATAGTGCAGATGGGGCCGGAGTAAATCCGGACAAGCAACAACTCCTACGCCAACTAAAGGCTGGCGAGAGCGTGCTGACGAGGGTGAGGCAAGAGAAGAACAAACTTGAAGACGCCAATACCCAGCTGGGCGAGGAACTAAAGGATGTTCGTATTCAGCTGTCTGGTTCCGTAAAGGAGAATCGGCGACTTCGACGCGGCATTTTTAGTAAGTGCTTGAACGAATCTTCGAAAAAAGAATTTGGCGAGGAAGTCGATTGACAGAGCTATGTCTGTAGGTTTGTTGACAGGTCGTCCTGCGGAGGAAATGCCCAGTTCAACGGGGGACCTTCTTCCCGAGCTGTTGCAACTGCACGAACGAGTTCGGCAGGCAATGCAGGGCGTCGTCCAGGCTATGTGGCCATCCCTCTCCATGCCAGAAGGCCTTGGGGAGCTTGCAAAGAAGCTGGAGGGAGTGCGGCAGCGCTTCCGGTTGTGGAAGATATCAGCCTGCCGTCAAGGTGCCAGGGAGGCCTGGGCCATGGTGAAGACTCGGTACACGAAGGCTGACCCGAACCACATGGCCGAGGTCGGCCCTATGGGTCCTGACGGAAAGGAGATCCCTGTCAGCTTAGTATATGGCCAGGTAGAGCTGGCTGCAAAGTATTCTCAACAGGACTGTAAATTAGACCGCCTGTTGGATGGTATTGAAGAAGAATATACCGAGTCGGATTGACTCTATAATTTAAAATGACATGAAAAATGCCTTCTAGCCGGATTGTAGATCGTTTGTCATTGCGGACCTTTTCGCTTCGACCTCTGGACCCTATAGTCCGGAGTGTGTCCGAATACCCTCTCGATTATGTAAGAACCGGGGCACGCATGGAGACAAGGCGTAGGGGTCATAATTGCTTTAGCAGACAAGTGCCCAACTAGTTATGTTATATTACATGGTTAGTAAGAAACATCTTCCAGGGAGAATAGTTCCGTTAGGGGTTCCTTTCCCTGGGAGGCATGCCCTAAAGTGCATGTCCGAACTGCTAAAAAGAGCAGAAAAGCATCTGGGGGCAGATAGATAAACCAGAAAAATCATCTTTTAGTTCACCGACCGAATATTCCCTTAAGAACGCTAGCTTTCGGCTTCACCCAGTCTGAGGTACACATCCGGCTGACCCGGCAGTAACAATCGCAGAGGTGCTCCCTTTACCACCTAGCCGAATGAATGGGAACATAGGGGTAAGCACAGGAGCCAGACAACCCAGCTTGGCCAAAACTTAAGTCATATCGATGCATATAATGGTGTATAGAAGGTTCATGCGGAAGTGTCACACATGTTTTGGGCATGAGGCCCGTTTATATAAACTTCTGATAAAGAAGCCCCCAGGTATGATGAGTGCGGGTGGCGCGTCAAGTATGTGCGAACAATGCACAGGCAAGCCCCTAAGGGCTTGGGAGGAAAAAAGTAGAGATAAGGAGAGAAATGCTAGACAGCTAATGTGAAAAATAAAAATAAAAAAGGGATAGAGGAAGGAGACGAACACGGAGTCCGGCGCTAGGCGTAGAATCTTCGTAGGCGCGCTGCATTCCATGGGTTTGGCTCAAGTCGGTTGTCCGATGCGTTTCGCAGACGGTACGCTCCACCAGTCAGGACTTGGTATATTATGAAGGGACCCTCCCATTTGGGCTTTAGTTTGTCCTTTTTGTTGTCCGGCAGGCGTAGAACTAGTTCGCCAACGTTATAAGTTTTGGCCCGTACTTCTCTGCTTTGATATCTTCGAGCCTGCTATTGATAGAATGCGGAACGGGCTTTTGCCACGTCGCGCTCCTCCTCCAATGCGTCCAAGTTGTCCTGCCGATCGAGCTCGGCTTCGCTTTCTTCGTACATGCGCACACGAGGTGAGTCATGAATTATGTCGCAGGGCAGGACTGCCTCTGCGCCGTATACCATAAAAAATGGTGTGAATCGGGCGCCAGGGCCGCCGTGTGCTCCTCCGTTCGGAGAGAGCGTTCGGTGTTTCCATTTACCGTGATGACTCCGCGAGGGCCTGGCATCTTGAGCTTGAGATATGCGTAGTGCGGCACCGCATTGAATTTTGCAAATGCGGTTCGTCCGAGCAGGGTGTGATAGCCACTGCGGAATGGGACTATGTCGAAGATTAACTCTTTGCTTCAGAAATTATCCGGGGATCCGAAGACCACTTCGAGTGTAACCGAGCCTGTACAGCTGGCTTCTACACCTGGTATGACGCCTTTAAAGGTTGTCTTTGTGGGTTTAATCCTCGAGGGATCTATACCCATTTTTCGCACTGTATCTTGATAAAGCAGGTTCAGGCTGCTGCCGCCGTCCATTAGGACTCTAGTGAGGTGAAATCCATTGATGATTGGGTCTAGGACCAATGCGGCGAATCCGCCGTGACGGATGCTAGTGGGGTGGTCCCTTCAATCAAAAGTGATCGGGCAGGAGGACCATGGGTTGAATTTTGGGGCGACTGGCTCCAACGCATAGACGTCCTTGAGAGCACGCTTCTGCTCCCTTTTGGGGATGTAGGTTGCGTATATCATGTTCACCGTCCACACTTGCGGGGGGAATCCCTTCTGTCCTCTGTTGTTTGGCGGCCGCGGCTCCTCCTCGTCATCGCTATGCAGCCCCTTGTCTCTGGTTTCGACACTTAACTTGCCTGCCTGCTTGAACACCCAACAATCCCTGTTGGTGTGGTTGGCTGGTTGTTTGGGGGTGTCGTGTATCTGGCACGAGCGATCGAGTATCCGGTCTAAACTGGATGGGCCCGGAGGGTTTCTTTTGAATGGCTTCTTCCGCTGACCGGGTTTAGAGCCTCTGAATCCGGCATTGACTGTCGTATCCTCAGTATTGTCGCCGTTAATGCGGCGCTTGTGCTTGTTGCGATGTGACCTGCCATTGTTGTCCTTGGTAGCCGAATTGCCAGGGCTCTTGGTTATGTTATTGCTACGAGCTAGCCAGCTGTCTTATCCCGCACAAAAGCGGGTCATGAGTGTCGTGAGGGCTGCCATAGATTTCGGCTTTTCCTGTCCCAGGTGCCGGGCAAGCCATTTGTCTCGGATGTTGTGCCTCAAGGCTGCAAGGGCCTCGGTGTCCGGACAGTCGACTATTTGATTTTTCTTGGTTAGGAACCATGTCCAGAATTGTCTGGCCGATTCCTCTGGCTGCTGGATTATATGGCTTAGGTCATCGGCGTCTGGTGGTCGCACATAAGTGCCCTGGAAGTTGTCAAGGAACGCGGATTCCAGGTCCTCCCAACAACTAATTGACTCTGCTGGTAGGCTATTAAGCCAATGCCGAGCTGGTCCTTTAAGCTTGAGCGGGAGGTATTTGATGGTGTGTAGATCATCACCACGGGCCATGTGGATATGAAGGAGATAATCCTCGATCCATACCGCGGGATCTGTGGTGCCATCGTATGATTCGATGTTGATGGGTTTAAAACCCTCGGGGATTTGATGATCCATTACTTCGTCTGTGAAGCATAGTGGGTGTGCGGCGCCCCTGTACTGGGCTATATCATGACGCAGCTCGGATGAGCTTGGTCTGTTGTATTCGGCCTGGCCGTATTTATCATATCCGACGTGACGGTTATCGTCACGTGAAGTGGGGCGCCCATGCGATCCGTAGATCGATCTTGTTTGCCTTGCCTTGTTCTCCAATATGTCTTGCAGGTCTGTTGCGTCTCCCCGCACTCTGGTATTTTTTGAGCGGTGCCGGGGTGCGGCTTGGGTCGAGGGCCTGAAGGCCTCTCTGTCGCAGCCACGGGGTGGCCGATCGGGCGCATCGTACGCTGGTGATGTAGGTTTAGTTGCTTCCTCCTCAAGTTGGGGTAGCAGCCTGCGCTTTGGGTAGCTCTTGGAGGGGCGTTCGAGTTTATACTCTTCGGCCGCCATGACTTCGGTCCATCTGTCAGCTAGCAAGTCTTGGTCAGCTCTAAGCTGTTGCTGTTTTTTCTTGAGGCTGCTTGTCATGGCCATAAGCCTGCATTTGAAACACTCTTGTTCGACGGCATCCTCTGGCACGACGAATTCATCATCGTCGAGGCTTGCCTCGTCTTCGGAGGGAGGCATATAATTGTCACCCTCGACCTCTCTGTCGGCCGCTCTCTCATGAGGGCTGGCTCCTTCGTCCTCCTGCACTGAATCCTGCTGGAGGGGGATGTCTTCGACACTGTCCGGCGTATTGTTATCTCCAGTGCCGAACTCGCTGTTTTTACTTTGGCGGGATTTAGAGCGGCGCCGCCGATGTCGGCGCTTGGGTTGCTTCTTGGAGGGGTCGTCCTCCATTTTTTCATCGCCGTCCCCTGCTTTGGGGGTGTCCACCATGTATATGTCATATGACGAGGTGGCTTTCCAGTTCCCTATAGGTGCTGGTTCTTGGTCGTCTCGTTCATCGGCGTCCATACCGTCGATGTCTTCGGAGTCGAAGTCGAGCATGTCGGTTAAATCGTCGACAGTGGCTATGAAGTGGGTGGTGGGTGGGCTTCGAATTTCTTCGTCGTTCGTATCCCAACCATGCTGACCGTAATCCGGCCAGGGCTCTCCTGACAAAGAGAGAGATTTTAGTGAATTCAGGATATCGCCAAAGGGCGAGTGCTGAAAGACGTCCGTGGCGGTGACTCCATGATCGGAGCCCAATCAGGCTCGATCGGAAGAGGTGCGGAAGATTCGGAGTCCGGAACGGAGTCCGGCACCCTGGAGTCATAGGCCTCGCCAAGGACTGGGCTGGTGTTCGGCTCTATCGCCGTAGGGATTGCGGCACCTGGGGCGGCGTCCAACCGTCCGTCCCCAATTGGCGCGGTCGGCTCCGAGCTAATGGTCGGAGCGGGCACCTGAGCCACGCTCTGGGCGTTGTCCGGCGGCAGAGCTAAATCATGCCCATCATGACAGTGCGGCGTGCTCGGCCGTGGCTCAAATCCGTCGAAGATCAAGTCCCCGCGGATGTCGACCGTGTAATTTAAACTTCCAAACCTGACCTGATGGCCAGGGGCGTAGCTTTCGATCTACTCCAGATGGCCAAGTGAGTTGGCCCGCAGTGCGAAACCGCCGAATACGAAGATCTGTCCGGGGAGAAAAGTCTCACCCTGGACCGCGTCGTGGTTGATGATCGAAGAAGCCATCGGGCCTAAAGGTGACGACACAGAGGAACTCTCAATGAAAGCACCAATGTCGGTGTCAAAACCGGCGGATCTCGGGTAGGGGGTCCCGAACTGTGCATCTAGGCGGATGGTAACAGGAGACAAGGGACACGATGTTTTTACCTAGGTTCGGGCCCTCTCAATGGAGGTAAAACCCTACTCCTGCTTGATTATATTGATGATATGGGTAGTACAAGAGTGGATCTACCACGAGATCGGAGAGGCTAAACCCTAGAAGCTAACCTATGGTATGATTGTTGTTCGTCCTACGGGCTAAAACTCTCCTGTTTATATAGACACCGGAGAGGGCTAGGGTTACATAGAGTCGGTTACAATGGGAGGAGATCTTCATATCGTATCGCCAAGCTTGCCTTCCACGCCAAGGAAAGTCCCATCCGGACACGGGACAGAGTCTTCAATCTTGTATCTTCATAGTCCGGGAGTCCGGCCAAAGGTCATAGTCCGGCCATCCGGACACCCCCTAATCCAGGACTCCCTCACTTGTCAAGGTTTCTCATGCCAACGTGACCTAGTCGTCTATGACATAACCAACCTTTTGAGGATTTAGCAATGAAGCAAGTTTTAGGTTGGGCCTTTTTAGTGAAATCAACAATGTAAAGATCACCTCTACGTATACCGGTAAAGACCATTTTATGATTGTCTCGACGAAACACTTGGCAATCAACTTCAGTAAATAAGACAATGAAACCAAAGTCAGCAAGTCTAGATACTGAAAGTAAGTTGTATCCAAGAGATTCAACGAGCATAACATTTTGTATGGAGCTATCATGTGATATGGCCACCTTACCGAGGCCAACCACCTTACCCTTTGAGTTGTCACCAAAAGTGACATACTTTCGAGGGCTATCATTATCAGCAAGCTCACGAAACATGTATTTATCTCCGGTCATGTGATCAGTACATCCACTATCAAGAACCCATTCCTTTCCTCCTGACATATATCCTCGAAGATTTGCCATAAGACCAAAGTGTCTCATTGCATCATCAAGATCGAAGTCACTTTCATCATCCTCGTCATAGTATCCATGTTCAACATCGTCATGTGGTGGATCAAATCCTAGAGAGGGTGACTCGTTAGAGTGAGTTTGACAATGATCTGGTCTATGAATTTTTATAGCTTCGGAAATAATATCACTAATAACACCAACATTTCTTTTGGCACGCATGAGGCTCGTAAGCTCAAATAGACGATCACCAAACATAGGATCACTAGTATTCATCTTACTCAAAGCAATAGACTTATGGATAATTTCATCAAGATTTTTCAAAGAATAATCAGGAAATCGTTCCTAAAGAAATTTCCATATAGTGTAGGCACACTCAAGAGTAGGCAGTTTTATAATCAAGTTTCTAGGCAAGCCTCTAGTGATAAGATTAACAGTTCTAACATTCCTAATCATGTCAATAGAATCATCAAAGGTAGGACGCATAGGATCAACATAAGGTGCACAAGGACTAGCAATGTACTTGTTCAAATGATATTGATTGAAAATTACAAGCATCTCATTTTTCCATTCATGAAAATACTCTCCATCAAGAATAGGCACTCTATGTCTAAGACTCCCCAAATTAGACTCATCCATCTTCCTCCAATGGTGATTAAACCATGGCAATGGAGACCAATGCTCTGATACCACTTGTAGGACCTTGAGAAGAGGTGTCTAGAGGGGGGTGATTAGACACTAAGTACCAAAGTTGCAGTTTTTAGCAAATTTAAGTTTAAGAGGAGTTTAGGCACAAGTTTAACATTCATGATACATAACAAGCAAGCATGCAAAAAGTATATGAGCAGCGGAAAGTAAAGCATGCAACTTGCAAGAATGTAAAGGGAAGGGTTTGGAGGATTCAAACGCAATTGGAGACACAGATGTTTTTGGCGTGGTTCCAATTGGTGGTGCTATCGTACATCCACATTGATGGAGACTTCAACCCACGAAGGGTAACGGTTGCGCCAGTCCACGGAGGGTTCCACCCAAGAAGGGTCCACGAAGAAGCAACCTTGTCTATCCCACCATGACCGTCGCCCACGATGGACTTGCCTCACTAGCGGTAGATCTTCACGAAGTAGGCGATCTCCTTGCCCTTACAAACTCCTTGGTTCAACTCCACAATCTTGTCGGAGGCTCCCAAGTGACACCTAGCCAATCTAGGAGACACCACTCTCCAAGAAGTAACAAATGGTGCGTTGATGATGAACTCCTTGCTCTTGTGCTTCAAATGATAGTCTCCCCAACACTCAACTCTCTCTCATAGGATTTGGATCTGGTGGAAAGAAGATTTGAGTGGAAAGCAACTTGGGGAAGGCTAGAAATCAAGATTCATATGGTAGGAATGGAATATCTTGGCCTCAACACATGAGTAGGTAGTTCTCTCTCAGAAATGGTAAGTTGGAAGTGTAGGTTCAGTCTGATGGCTCTCTCCACGAATGAAGAGGGGGTGGAGGGGTATATATAGCCTCCACACAAAATCTAACCGTTACACACAATTTACCAAACTCGGTGGGACCGAATCAACAAACTCGGTCAGACCGATTCAGTAAACAATGTGACCATTAGGGTTTTCGATGGGACCGAAATGCAACTTGGTAGGACCGATATGGTTAGGGTTAGGGCATAACGTAATCTCGGTGAGACCGATTACACAAACTCGGTGAGACCGATTTTGGTAATTAGCTAACCAGAGAGTTGGTCAGGCAAACTCGGTGGGACCGATTACTCAAACTCGGTGGGACTGATTTTGGCAGTAAGTTATCCAGAGAGTTTGCATTTTAATCTCGGTAGTACCGATTGCTCAAACTTGGTGAGACCGATTTTGATAATGGACATACACAGAGAGATTACAATCCCATCTCGGTGAGACCGAGATCCCTATCAGTAAGACCGATTTGCCTAGGGTTTGTGGCAGTGGCTAAGACGTCCAAACTCGGTGGCCCTGGATAGAAAGAATCAGTGTGGCCGATTTTGGTTTTAGGTTTAGGACATATGTGGATGTCAGAAAGTAGCTAAGGGTTTTTGAAGCATATCACTAAGCACATGAAGCAAGAGGCTCATTAAGCAACACCTCATCCCTCCTTGATAGTATTGGCTTTTCCTATAGACTCAATGTGATCTTGGATCACTAAAATGTAAAATGAAGAGTCTTGAGCTTGAAGCTTGAGCCAATCCTTTGTCCTTAGCATCTTGAAGGAGTTCCCACATCCTTTAGTCCATGCCACAGAAATGTTGAACTTGTCTCAAAAAAACTAGATAAAAGTGTTAGTCAAACAAGAGATATGTTGACATTAATTACCAAAACCACCTAGGGAGCACTTGTGCTTTCACCCGCCAACCTGCGTCGTGTTGCCCCGGGACATCGAGCACTGTCTCGCCCCGTCACCGGTGCCTGATGGTGAGGGCCAGCGTCTTTGCCCGACAAAGCAGGCTACCATCCCTCCATTGACAATGCGCATGTCCAGCCATTGCTTGCATCTCTCTCTACCCGTGGATGCTCGTGTGCTATAGTTGCTTTCTCCCCTTCCTGTACATGCTGCTACTCACCTTTTTATCTCTATGATGTGTTGTGTTGCACTACTGCAGCTTGATCCAGGAGGTGCTAGCTCATGCTGCCTGGAACTAGGATGCAAAAGGGTTGACGGATCCATGCCGCACAAGCACTGGTGCTCTACTTTCTTCTTACTTTGTGTTCTAATTTGCTTTCTTCTTTTTTTCAGTTTGTGAGATACAAAAATAAGTGAAAAAAACGTTGTGCCTGGAGTTCATATTATTTGCTACCCCATGATGTATGTCTCTAGTTTCTCCCTCCAAATGTGTTGGTCCATGAGGTTGTATTTTTTTGTGTTTCTCCCTCCAAATGTATGCAAGTTCAGAAGTTGCACACAAACAAAAGTTTGTTTTAGTGAGAAAAATGCATACTATCTTCTATAACTCATTTCACTTCACGGTTTCTTCACCTGTTTGTTGTTTCCTGTTTATCCTAATTCTTAAATGTTCTACTCAACTTCAGCGTCATGCTCAGTCCAACCCCGTGGCTTCAGGGTGGCCAAGTTCGTCACGACCATCAGTTCGGAGACCTGCGTCACTGCCCGTGTCGCTACCATGGCCACCTGCATCACTGTGTGCTCCGTCAATAGCCTCCTGCACAAGGAAAAGCAACAGGAGTAGAGGTGTCTGAGATGTTCTGTTCTAGCGAGGTGGCTCATTATGTTTGTCACTTATGTATCTTTTTCTGGCCAGAGCACGACCAGGGCTTATGTCAGTACGAACTTTGATTGTGATGGTACTACAAACTACTCCTATATAAAAACACCAGCAATCCATTTTTACGAGTACTTACCTTTTATACAATTCACATGGATTGTGCCCCTATTACCAATTGTGGTACAAAAATGCACCATGCTCACCATTTCATTTTAGTAAGTCAGTTTGTAATACTTTAAAGAGAGGAGGTAAAAGTGAACCATTCGGTTTTGTATTATAAAAAGTGTTAATGTGAGAAACTTCAAAAACATCTGGTTTAATAAGCTCTGCTTGTTCTTGTATAGTATTTATTGAGCTAAAAATTGTATGGTTCATACATTCTCATCGATCTCGTTGTAATCGTCCTTGTTTTTGTGAGTTTCCTGATGCAAGTTTTGTGGTCAGTCCAGATGGGAGAAGGTGATCCGTTCAAAGTGCAATTTTGTGACGTTGACGTCCAAGTTCTACAACTGATCCGTACAAATAAAAACGATGGTTCATTCTAAAAGGAGAAATGGTTGAATTAAAAATATTGATCAGTACAAGTTAAAAATGGTGGTCCATTCGGAATAAAAGAAATGACAGAAATTCAACTTGTAAAAGTTCAAGCAAAAAGAAACCCCATACAATTCAAATGGGAAAAGTACATGTCGTAAAATAAGAGAAGTCCAGAATATCATTGTAAAAAAATATTTGTTCAAAAATAACAATAAAAACATTTTCTTTTTGAAGAAACTATCATTCAGTTCGATGTTATAAACCATGCAAGTACAGAGGCGATGATACAATAAACCATTGAAAACTTACAAGCAAAAATATTATCCATAACAGAGTAAAGTCTAGTTAGTGAAAACACGCTTAGTACAAACCCATGCAAACATCAAGTACTTTTTTTCGAAACCTTTCAAAATTACTCTCCGAAGAATACATCGGCATAAATGTACACGTAGATCAGTACAAGTACTCTGTTTTTTCTGACGGAAAAACAGCACGATGGGTCTCACCATAATCCCAATTACTCTTCAACGGTTGCGAATTTGAGAAAATGTTCAACATGACTAAGTTTCATTTTTTTTGATATATTTCCAACCGTATATTATTTGCCTCATTTCGACAAACTTTTTAAAAAACCGCGTTTGAAATCAAATTTGACCGTATTTGAACTAGTTTTTAAATTGTAAGGAATTAGAAAAACATTTCAATATAAAAAGGTTGCGCATTTTCCATAAATTCCCAACACCATATCATTTGCATCAATCCGACAAACCGTTTGCAAAAAATCACAAAATACGTTTCGCCCAAAATTTAACCGTTTTACAAATTACTTTTAAATTGTATAGAATTAGAAAAAACATTAGATATATGGAAGATGCGTATTTTCACCAGCTTTCCAACGCCGTCTTATTTGCTAAATTTCGACAAACTGTTTGAAAATTGAGTCCAAAATACGATTCGCGTTTTCGGTTTTGAAAAAAAAGTTTTTTTAAACTGCTCTTAAACTATAATAATTTTGCAAAAATGTTCAACATACTTGAAATATAGTTGTCAATAGCTTTCCAACGACATATTATACGCCCCATTCCGACAAAAAATTGCAAAAAAAATTTGAAACTAAAGAAAACGATCTGTTAAACAGAACTCAAAACATCAGTTCAACCGTTCGAAAATCATCAGTACAACCGCCTGAAACCGTCAGTTCAAGTAGGGTAACAGAATAATATTTTGTTTCACAAAACAAAATAGCTATATATATATATATATATATACAGCCGGTCTATTCTGCTAATATTATCAGAATGACTATTCTGATAACACTTTTGCACTGCACGCTCAATGCGTGGCACCGCATTCCCATCAAACGAGCACTCCAATGTCACCACAAAAAACTGCATGCATTTTTTTGGCATTGTTTTTGCTCCATTTTCTAAATCGTTCGTCAGAACGAGGCATATAATATACCGCTGGATAGCTATGGAAAATGCGCAGCTTCTTCGTGTTGAAAACTTTTTGAGATTTATCGCGGTTTAAGAGCAGTTTCAAAAACAGTGCGCACATGACGGAATGCAGCGAGCGTATTTTCGTGATTTTTTTCTAAACCACACATCGGAATTAAGCAAACAATACGGCGTTGGAAAGATACCATCGAGACGCATCTTTTTCATATGTATTTTTTTTAATTCGTTATGGTTTAAGAGCAGTTTTAAATTTAGTAAATCGCGGAATTCTGTTTTTTTATTTTTTTTGTAATTTGTGTACTGTTTTCGCTCCAGTTTTTAAACCGTTTGTTGAAACAAGGCGTGTGATATGCCGTTGGAAAGCTATAGACGAGGCGCAACTTTCATATGTTGAAATATTTTTGAGATTCCTTATGGTTTTTAGTTAATTTTAAAAATCGTGTGGCTGACGATGAGAGGCAGCGGCCGTTTTTTGTAAAATTTTGACAAACCGCTGACTGGAACGACATAAATTATACGCCGTTAGAAAGATATTGTCGAGACGCAACTTTTTTATGTAGAATGCTCCCTCTAATTACTTACGGTTTAAGAGCAGTTTTAAAAATACCAAAACGCGTGCACTCTGTTTTTTGCGACACCCAAATCGTCGTGTGTACTGCATCAGCCAGATGAACGCATTGCTTCAGACCGAAAAATCGCACTGCATCAAACAGTCAACTGAACTTCATGGTATCTTTTGTCGGGAGTAAACTTTGTCACACGAGTTTTTGTGAGCGTTTTTCAACATCTTTTATGAACGAGTGGACCGAGGTGACGAGGGCAAGTGAACCACAACCTATGTCGGAGTGAGCTACATAATTGTTTTGTCTTTTTTTTTGTAAATTCATATAGACTACATGGTCAATATTAGCGAGCTACATTGTTAACGTTAGTGAGATGCATCAATTTTTTGATGTGTTCATCTTCTCCTACAAAATATTGTTTATCTGAATCGCATGTGTGTAACACATCAGAGCAACCATGAACTTCATCGCTTTTTTTGTTTTGTGAAGTGCACCGCCAAGGTTTTCTTAATAAACTACATCGATGTCCATACAAATTTTCAAAAAAAATCCTCCAAAAATAATAAAAAGTAAACTCCTCTATACATTTTTTTTTACAAAGTGAACTCCTTCGTACTATGCACTGTACTGCAATTGTGTCAATGAAAGAATGCACATTTAGAGCAGTGCAAAACGCATCAAATTTCCTCCAATCAAAACAACAAAATCAGGGACAACAGAAAAAAAAGCACACCAAGGCCATCGCACGCAGCCCATCCGAGCTGCACTCCAGGGCCATCTGAACCTCACATGTACGTGGCATCTACTGCATGGTGCACCGAAGTAGAGATGGCGAGCTCCCGCAAAAAAGAAAGTAGAGATGGCGAGCGTTGGCGTACTTCACGACCCTTGGTCAGAAATGCAAGCCGCTGTCGGTGGACACTTCATCGTGGAATTGTGGCTGAGCTGCACCTATCCACCATCATCACGGACTGCAGACACGCACACACTACACTTCAAAAAGAAGAACTTGTATGGTACCCCAGCGAACGTCCACACTTTCTTTGAAGCAATCGGGGCCTTTGAGCACAGCCAAACTGCAGTTTTTTTGCTATAGAAAAAACAAAAAGCTTTCAACTGTACCTTTGGATCTCACCGTTGATGTGTCATGTGAGACGAGGAGAAGAGCGTAGACTCTAGCCAAGGGATGCAGCCATGCGATGGTACGGTCCATGGCCGTGGCCTCAACTAAACCCCAATTTTCTTTTTACACAACACACACCACACAAGAAATCTTCACTTGGTTTTTTCAGTAATGCATTAGAGAAATACAAGAACTAGAGAACTACGAGAACTGCAAGACGTCCACTCACGCACTTCAACTCGGCCATCCTGCACAAACAAATCAAAATTTGCAGCTCGGGCGAGCTATGCACGCGTGATGATCTATAGTGGACTGCACGCAGTTGCATAATACAGGCCGTCCACGGCTGGTCTGCAAAGCCGGTCCTACTGAACCGTGCATGCGAGCAAACGCACTGCAAGGAGGGAGGTGTTGAACGGGAGGTAACTTGCCAGGAAGAGCAGAAGGTCATCGGCTTGCTGTCGGGTAGCAGAAATGGAGGGGAAGGGGGTCTTTTGCAATGAGTGGTGAGGCCGGCAGACCACTTGTGGGGTTGGCAGATCTGGGGGGTCACCGGTCGCAGCCTCCTTGATGGAGGAGAAGGTCGTCTGCACTGCACGCCTGCTCCGTTCGGCATCCACAGGCGAACCGCACAGGGCGTTGACGAACTGCACGCGCACAAATGAGCTTGTTTCCGCTGCCGGCTCGACGGAGTAGACTGCAGGGAATGGCACCGGCGTGCTGCATGCACTGACCCAATGGACTGCATGTGCGCATATGAGCTTGGATCCACCACCGGCTCGACGGAGCAGCCGGCAGGGCGAACTGGTCGGGGCTGCAGCTCGTGGGGACCGGATCCGTGCCCAGAGTTCTCTCCTCAAGATGGAATAACGGGGAGGAAGGGACAGTGGGGGGCTGCCGCACTAGGGGTCGGCAGTGGCTGAATCCGTCGTTTGTGTCTGCACCGATGGCCGTGGCGGCCGGATCTGGTGGCTGAGGCCGCGCCAGCGGCCGTGGGCGGCTGGATCCTGCCATGACCCACTGGAGAAGGTGGGGAGGGGAGGGGTGGTGTGGGGAGGGAGGTTAGAGGTGCTGGTGGGACGCCGTGGTTAGAGGTGTTGGTGGGCGGTGCCGCCGGAGAAAGTGGGGAGGGGAGGGGCGCACCGCGCCGGAGAAGGTGGGAAGGGAGGTGGGGCGGTGCGGGGAGGGAGGTGGGGAGGGAAGTGCGGCGCGGGGAGGTGGCTGGCAGGGTGCTGATGGAGGTCGTGGGGAGAGTGAGCGATGCGGGAAGTTTTTTTTGGCCCGTGCAGTTCGGTCTGTTTCTTTTGCGGGGTTAGTTTGTAGCCACGGGTCAGTACGATACTGTTATCAGAATAACCATTTTGAGGTGCAGAATAAGGTCTTAAGGGTGTTATCATAATAAACCTACCCTATATATATATATATATATATATATATATATATATATATATATATATATATATAGGGTGAGACTATTCTGCAACCCCCCTCTAGAGTTCCTAAATAAGCTTATTCAGCAACCCCTCCTTTACCTGATTCTTCTCCCCAAGGGAGTGGGCGGCCCGAGAGGCTGCGAGGGAGCACTGGTCCGCTATAACGCCACTGTGTCGGCGCTTCCCTGGCCACCCCGAACGACACAGAACTCACCTCCCCCCTCTCTCATCCCCACAACTACCTCCCCCATTTCCTGATCTAGATCAGGATCAGACCCCACAGCGCCCCCACTGTTGGAGATATGCCCTAGAGGCAATCATGTATGATGATATTTTCTATGTGTTTATGAATAAAGATAGTCCTTGGACATTATCAATGATGTGTATCAGCAAGTACGTGACTTGTTTGTGGGACTATGCATTGTATGATGACTGTCCTAAAAGGTCCCTAGTCGAAAGGGCTGTGTGGACGCGCAACCGACTAGACTAGCATATGACACGGTCGATGGCTTGGTCTCACTAGCCATGGAGCATTGGATGCTAACCGAATAATATGGACTCGGAAGGATCTGGTCGGATTCGACATAGTCGGATCCGAGTCGAGATAGGGCCCGAGTCAGACAGACCCAACTATGAGACGCAGCGATATGTCATCTGTGAGTCTCTAGTACAACATACGTTCTTTGTCCTAAGACCTGAGCTGGCGCATGTACTCGGGATGGTGACAGACCTGCTTTGGGCCTACCTAACGCTACTCCGTAACTGGGTAGTTACAAAGGTAGGTTTCAGGCTTGTCCAGACTCCATGCTACGAGATGTGGTCGAGCAAGATGAGATTTTCCCCTCTGATTAGGAGAGATATACTCTGGGCCCCTTGTGTGATCCGACCAGGATAAGCATGGCCATGCGACAAGGATTATGAGATAATCCGAATAGTGGTCGGCATCATTGGAACGAGAAAGAGGTCGGGCTAGGTCAAGGATGACAATCTCGCCTTTAGCCCAACAACACATATCGTGTGACAAAGGGAACAGAAGTGTGACATGTTGTACAGGTTCGCCTAACCAGCTTCATAGTCTGCTTGCTATTCGGCATGCCTTGCTAGAGACCGCTACCAACCATGCAGTTCGGAGGTGATCCGAACTGCGACCAAGACGACTTGAACCTAAGGGATTGCGCGCTTAAGGGAAGGAACCTATGAGGTCGGATCCGAGGACACTGGTCGGATGTGATCCGAGATGTATTCGGATTGTGACCGAGTAGACTTGTGGGATTTAGGGTCCGTGTGAGGCCCAAGTGTTGAGCCCGCGACGGACGCCTATATAAAGTGTAGGTGTGACACAATCATGCGGTTGAACGCTTCAGCGCTGTCACTAGGGTTTGCATGTGTTGCGAATAACCACCTCCACTCGCCGCCGGTTGTGTGATCGGACCTAGCAGTCCGCCGCACGACGTTCCTCCTGCACGCATGAATACCGTTAGAGGCGGTGCACTTGCGCCGCTCCGGCAAACCTGTTCGCGGGATCCAATTGGCTATGTGAGAGACCGGCAAGGAGGAGACGACTTTGGGAACGCGAGGCGACTCCGGGAGCGCGCTGCCTCAACTCTACTTCCGCTGCACGGCACTGCGCGTCTAGTGGTAACGATCTGTGATCCATCTCCCGTAGCATGTTCTTGGTTGTTCTGCGTGTAGGATAGTTTTAATTTGCAGTCGACGCACCCTACAGTAGAACCCAACACCCACCTCCACCCGCCGGCAGGCCACCCACCTTTCCCACCGCGCGCCTCATCCCCTCCTCCAGCACCGGTAGCGAGTGTCACCACCACTTACCATCCGCCGCGAGCCGTCGCGCTCCTCCTGGCGGCGACCTGAGTTGATGCGCCGCCATGGCCACTCTATCACCGAGGACTCTTACCCACGGCCCAGACTACCGCCGGCCTCCTACTTTGCCGCCAAGAAACATTGCCAGTATCCTTCACGCCGCCAACCTCCTCCCTCTACCCCGTCATCGGTCGGCGTCCCTCCTCCCTGCCCGAGCACGTGCGCCGCTGTTCCTCCATGTCGTCCCTCCGTGGGATGCCCTTCGCATTGGATGCAGGGTCCATGGTGTACTCATCTTCCTACGTGGCGGGAGTTAGTGGCGGCCACAATGGTAGTTAGGAGAGCTCGTGTGTGTGTGTGTGCCAATGAGCAAAATCTCTAGTGACCACCTTCGTTCAAGCTCTCCAGACACCTCCCTCCGCCACCATCGACCAGGGCAACAATTCCGAGGCGGAGCAGTTAGGCTTTCTCTGTTTCAGTGCACTTCCGTCGTTGCCCCAGGGCGCCAAATTCCAGTAGGATCCTGTGTGCGCCACCGCCTGTGTCTCCTTATCCATGACAATCATCATTAGATCCTGATATGGTGAGCACGCAGCTCCACGCTGGTGAGGGCTCCCTCTCTTGACCATGGCCACCGTCGCCTCCCCAAACCATCAATGTGCAGGTGACTCTCCCTTCCTCTCTCTCCTGATCTCTCTACCTCATTTCGTCTCTGTACCTTCAAGGGAATTCAGCTATGCAGATTCAAACTAGTTTGAGACTTGCAGGAAATTAACTGCTAAAATTGCTTTTTCCTTGAAGTTAACAGTTGTATGATGAAGTAGACTCATAATTAAGTTAACTTTGCAGGTTTACCTTGCAGTTAACATCTTAATGGACGGAGGATCCCACCAATCCCCCGCGTCGCCCTCCCTGGCGGCGACGGGGGAACCCAGATCCCCGCGCCTTACACCCTTCCCATCTCCCTCCCCACCTCGCCGCCACCGGAGGAACGACCGGTGAAGCCGGCGCCGGCTCCCGGGATGGTGGCGGCGGGGCGACTTGGCTGGATCCAGCGCTCCCCCCAATCCGATCGCTCCCTTTCGGTGGTGAGGGTCCGGATCTGAGGCGGCGGCCTCGCTGGTGCGGACGGCGCTCCTCCGGCGGCGGGGAGTGCTCGTCGGTGAGGTAGGCCGGTTCCCCTCGGCTGTGCGGGCAGCGAGGTCCTGGTGGGCGCAGGTCATGGCGCGGGGAGGCCCCGGGCTCCCCTCGTCAGATCGGAGGCGATCCTGGTCCGCTCGTGATGCATGACCTCCGGTCGGCCTGGATCTCCGGCGTACACGCGCCTGCTGATGTTGTGGCTGGTTCGGAGGTGGCGGCAGGGTGCTTGGCCGGGGGAAACCCTTGGCCGCCGGCGGCGGTCACGGCGTCGATGGCGTCCCGGACGCCATTCCCTCCTTGGTGGCGGCGCCGAGGCTAAACCTCCCCTGCCTCCCCCCTTTTCCTGCGCCCGGGTGAAAACCCTAGCCCCGGTGGCTAAGCGGCGGCAGCACCATAGCGTCGTCACCTTCTTGAAGGCGCCGACTTGGGCATGGGGATGCTGGGTGTGCATGGCGAGCTTGTCTGGTTCCTGGTGGCGGCTCGCCTGATCTACTGCGTCGCAGCTCCGGGCAGTGTCTCGGGGCTGCGATGCTTCTCTTCCGTCCATGTCTCCGATGGGGACCTCGCCCTTCCTCACCTTGTACATGCCGTGGTGGAGCGGTACTTCATCTCACTCATTGATGGCGGCAAAGATCGCCGGCATGGCGCTGTGGAGGCTCGCCGCCCGATGCGCGGAGATGGACTCGCGCAGGAGGAGGTTGCTGTCTGGCGTCATGGTGACGTCGATGGCAGTGTGGCCAGACAAGGTAGAAGACTCAATATGATCTGAAGACGGACCTGTGGAAGATGGCGGCGACGACACACGAGTGCGTCTGACCGGATTGTGGCCCAGACCCGGTATGTGGCTCGGCTGGGGCTTCCGAATATGTTTCGGTTTCCGGCTTTTTGATGTTAGGCTTAGGTGAGTGGTTCGGGTAGTGGCCCAGCTAGCACCCCTTCATCATTTTGGATAGGAGTAGTGGCATGTGTTGCCAAGATGGTGGATTCAGGCTCATTATTGTAATACTTTGTAAGGTCCTCGAGAATAATCAATAAAGTGGCCGTATGCATCTCCCAGATGCAGAGGCTGGGGGTCATCCTCCTTTTTTAAAAAAAACAATAAAAAAAACATCTTAATGGAGGTTAGGAGCACATCTTAACAAGCATTATCTCGGCCTGCAGTTAGCAATCAATTTATTCCTGATGCAAATTATCTACAAAAACAGTTATGGAGGTCAACATAAGCAGCTGTTCGAGAGCAGAGTATCTTGGCTTGCAGTTAGCAAGCGGTTTTTCTTGAAAAGAATTTTAGGTCTTTCTTTTATTTATGAAGAATTGAAAAAGAGTAAGTTAACTTTGGTGCTTCTGCAATTCATAAGAAAAAAAGGCAAAAAACAGTTCTGGTTTACCATGGCTGCTGGCTGCCTGAAGATTAAACAGAGACTGTTCTGATAGTTAACATCATGTAGTTAACTTTTGTAGTTTGCGTCAGTTAATTTCTATAGAAAATCTCTCACGAGAAGGGAAACGGGGTGAAGAAGACACTGATGGTCAGGAGTAACTTCTGTAGTTAAACTTCCATAGCCGCCTCTTAAGTGCAATTTGTGATACTGTGTGTTGTGCTGTGTTGGTGCTGCTAGTCAGGAACCTGTGTGATGTCGATGGTGGTTGTAGTAGCAAGCTTATGAAAATTTTGAGATAGTAGCCTCAATTGTCTTGACACGGAGTTTGATGCGTGTTGGGTATGTGTCCGTGGCTTCATGGTGTGTGTGCTGATGCGTGCTAGTTGGTCTCTGTGTGTGTGTATGTGTTGTTGGGGGAGGGGGGGGGGGGGGGTTGCTTTGTGTTGATGCATGTGGCGTGTGTATTCTGGTCTTTTAGAGATTGATTTACGGCTATTATATTGGACCAATTACTATAGGATTTCTGTCTACGTATACACAACGAGGGGATTACAATTTATAGTAACATCGCAGTTTATAGCAGTTGATTTTACAAAATTATGCCAGTTTGTGCCCTACAACACTTAGATTTTTTGCACATAATTATTGCATATGGCCGTTATCGGAAATGTGATTCATTTTACTTGTGTGTGACATGTAAAATTGTATGTGATAGTTAATTATATATTGCACATTAAAAATGGCGGAAGTTAACTCAGCCTAGTCCAACGGTTTTGACGAGTAAAAAGAAACTCAATATTATAAATAGAATTAAAAAACCAGTTAACTTTGGTGACCGCATTAGTTAATCTAAAATATTAAATCAAAAAGATAAGTATAATGCTTCAATTAAAAAAGGTATTTTTTTGCGGCGGGGGGGGGGGGGGGGGGGTTGCTTTGTGTTGATGCATGTGGCGTGTGTATTCTGGTCTTTTAGAGATTGATTTACGGCTATTATATTGGACCAATTACTATAGGATTTCTGTCTACGTATACACAACGAGGGGATTACAATTTATAGTAACATCGCAATTTATAGCAGTTGATTTTACAAAATTATGCCAGTTTGTGCCCTACAACACTTAGATTTTTTGCACATAATTATTGCATATGGCCGTTATCCAAAATGTGATTCATTTTACTTGTGTGTGACATGTAAAATTGTATGTGATAGTTAATTATATATTGCACATTAAAAATGGCGGAAGTTAACTCAGCCTAGTCCAACGGTTTTGACGAGTAAAAAGAAACTCAATATTATAAATAGAATTAAAAAACCAGTTAACTTTGGTGACCGCATTAGTTAATCTAAAATATTAAATCAAAAAGATAAGTATAATGCTTCAATTAAAAAAGGTATTTTTTGCGGGTAAAAAAAGCAGTTAACTTTGACGATCGCAACAATTAACCTCACATGGCTATAACAGTTAACTGGGACCATCATAATAGTTAGGATTAAAAAAGACAATGAAAGAACTTCAACATTTTTGCCCAAAAAAAGTTCAGCCATAGTGGCATTTACAACATTTTTGCCCAAAAAAAGTTCAGCCATAGTGGCAGTTAACATCAGCCAGCATGGAAGTTAACGTCGTTATACATTGTAGTTAATTGGACACATGGCAAAAAACAAAAGAAGCAAAAAAAAGGTATCATCAGCACTGGCAGTTAGCTTGCTCATCGGGGACATTTAGCTATTTCATCCCCGACAAGTAGCGTGACCAGGGCAAAAAAAAGGAAATTACAGCAAGAAAAATATATTTTTAATCTTGGCAGTTAACTCGGTGTTAACTGTCGCAATCCCTGGTAGTTAACTATTTTACTCCCGACCGTTAGCTTGAACGGGGCAAAAAACAAAAAAAAGTATTTTCAATCTTGGCAGTTAACTATCGCAGTCTCGACAGTTAGCTATTCCAATCTCGTCGGTTAACTTGACCAAGGAAAAAATTAAAAAGAATTAAAAACAAAAGAAGCAAAAAAAAGTATTATCAGCCAGTGCAGTTAGCTTGCTCATCGCGTGGTGACCCAATCAAAAAAGAAAAAAGAAATCAGTCCCGCAGTTAACTTGGTGCTAACTGTTGCGATTCCTCGCAGTTAGCTATTTCACTCCCGGAAGTTAACTTGACCTGACGATAAAAGTATAAAAGAAAAAAAACAATTTTCTTCAGTCTCAGCAGTTATCTTGTCAGCATAGGCCAGTTAGCTATTCCGCGCGAGCAGTTAGTGTGTACTGTAGCAGTTCGGGCAAAAAATGTCGAACATGATGTTGGTTTTTTGAAAACTGCTCTTAAACTGTAACAAATCTGAAAACGTGTTATATATGCCAAAGTTCGGGCTAGTCGGTAGCTTTCTAACAGTATATCATACGAAACATTCCGACAAAAAGTTTGAAAAATCCTTTCACAAAAACATTGAAAACTCATTTGATGGATTTTTAGTTTTTTGAATTATGTTTAAAAACTGGATCGATTTTGGGAAAACGATCAACATGAGTTTTTTTGCTCCTTCTCAATAGCTATCCAACGGTATGTCATTTGCATCAATCCGATTAATGGTTCAATAATTACGACCCAAAGCAGTTTGAAAAAACGATGCGAGAAAAAGTCCGCCCGACAGTTAACTAGTATAGCTCGCATAGTTAGCTGTTTGTTCTCGTGCAGTTAGGAACGGTTCCTGAATAGCTTATTCAGAAATGGTTTGCAGAATAGCTGGGATGTACACACACACACACACAATTCCGATCATGATGGACTAGATGCATAGGATAATTTTTTTTGGTGAAATTCCAATTTCAATCGATTCGAGTTCCATGATCCAATATCATCACATATCCTATACCATGCCAATGCCTTTCCCTTCAAATATAAAGGGAACAAATTCTTCTTAGCCTCATCTCTGGATAAGCCTGCAAGCTTAAATAATGCACAAATTTCATCCTCATATATCAAGTGCATATCAGGATATTCAATTCCATCTCTTGCATACGGATTAGCTAGCAGTTGTTCTATCATACCCGAAGGAATTTCATAACCAATATTTTTAGTAGGTGTGTTAGGTTGAGGGGTAACTAATTGTGGTTCCGGTCAAGGTGAAGATACCTCGAACAAACCCCTCAAAGGACGGTTTTCCTTCATAGCAAGTGACTAAATTGCAGCACATAGTAATAAATTTTCCTTACCAAGAGTGCTTCACTCCCCGATAACGGTGCCAGAAAAGAGTCTTGATGACCTAAAAGTATACGGGATCAATCGTAGTTCTTTGGATAAGTAAGAGTGTTGAACCCAATGAGGAGCAGAAGGAAATGACAAGTGGTTTTCAGCACGGTATTTTCTGCAAGCACTGAAATAGTCGGTAACAGGTAGTTTGATAGCAAGATAATTTGTAACGAACAAGTAACGGTAACGGTAAATAAACTCCGATAAAAATAGGCAAGATTACTCAAGCCACTAAAAACAAGGGTGCAACTTCTAATAATAACAAAGAAGATCTTAAGATGATTAGTATTCACCCTGATTTTGTTGAAGTTATAAGAGATCCTACTTGCAAGAATGAATTGTTTAATCTCTTTCCTAGAAGTATTGTTATTGAAAATTTGTATGGTAAATCCTTGAAGAATTCCAAGTGTTTGATTGAAGAGTTGGAAACCAAAGATGACAATACTTAGATCATTTGCATTATGCCTGGCTAGGGGCGTAAAACGATAGCGCTTGTTGGGAGATAACCAATCTTTATCTTTTTACTTTTTGGTTTTCTTGCTGTTTTGCAATAAATATATAAAGATGCCTCTGGTTAGATATGTTTTTGTGTTTTAGTTAGTGTTTGCCCAAGCAAAGCCTTTGGGATCATGTTGGGTGATAGTTGATTTGATCTTGTTGAAAAACAAAAACTTTTGCACTTAGAAACATAATTTTCATAAATCACAGAAACGTGCTTTTGCTCTGAATTTTTTACACAAGATTGATATACAAATTTCCCATGTTGTCCTATTTTTTAAGAATTTTTGGAGTTACAGAAGTATATTAAGTTTCCTGATTACTACAGACTGTTCTCTTTTTGACAGATTCTGTTTTCTTTGCGTTGTGTGCTTGTTTTGATGATTCTATGGTTTCCTTTGAAGAGTTTTTGCCATAGAAAATTTGGAATACAGTAGATATAATGCAAAAATAAAATATGAATGGGTTTGCAACATTACTTAGAGTAGTGATTTGCTTTGTTATACTAACGAATCTCACGAAGGTTTTGTTGAGTTTTATGTGATTGAAGTTTTAAGTTTTGGGTGATATTACGATGGATGAAGGAATAAGGAGTAAGATGAGCCTAAGCTTGGGGATGCCCATGGCATCCCAAGCTATTATCCAAAGAGAAGCAAGCAACTAAGCTTGGGGATGCCCGAGTGGCATCCCCTCTTTATTCTAGCGACCATCAGTATTTTACTCGAAGCTGCATTTTTATTCGTCACATATTATGAGTTTTGCTTGGAGCGTCTTGTATGATATGTGTCTTTGCTTGTTTTCCTTTTTTTTTAAGTCTTGAATCCTTGCTGGACACACCTATTTGAGAGAGCCAAAACTGTGTTATGACTTGTTAGAATTGCTCTCTATGCTTCACTTAAATCTTTATGAGCTATGGAATTGCTCTAGTGCTTCGCTTATATCTTTTTGAGCACGGTGTGCTTTGTTATTTTTGAAGAAATGCTCTCATGCTTCACTTAAATTTATTTGAGAGTTAGTAATTTTGAAGAAATTCTCTCTTGCTTCACTTAAATTATTTTGAGAGAAGAAAATTATATGCTCATGTTCTTCACTTAGATTTGTTCGAGCTATCAAAAGCAACATATGAAACTAGTCCCAAAGTGATAGGTATTCAAGAGGGATATAATAAAAACTTTTATGAAGATCATTGGACAAAATAAACTTGATTCCTTGTAATAGTTTTCCGATATGTTGATATAATATGTGGGTCATGTTGAAAGAGTAATTATGCTTTACTAAGAATATTGGTGTTAAGGTTTGTGATTCCCTATGCAAGCACGAAAGTCAATAGTTATGCAATGAAATTACATCCTACTTGTGGTGCATTATTCGGTGTTAGTTATGCTTAATGCTCACTTATGAGATTTTTTGTTTCTTGGTTGGATGCTTCTAAATCTTTTGCTAGCCTTCATTTGCACTAAGTATGATCACTACTTGTGCATCCAAAATCCTTAAACTAGTTTTGCCACATGAGTCCACTATACCTACCTATATGCGGTATTTTCATGCCGTTCTAAGCAAATTTGTATGTGCCATCTCTATTTTTCAAAATAAACTTCTCTTTTGTGTACTCATACTGCTCATGAAACGGTAGGGGGTGGCTGATATTTTTCCATGATAGATGTGTTATTCTCAAGATGAGTGTTTATTCACTTGTCATTGCACGAGAGTACGGCAAAGGTATTAGGGATGCCCAGTCCCGAAATGAAAAATAACTTTACTTTATGTTGTTAAATAATAAATTCCTTGGAAAGTGTTGGTATGGACGGTGCTCGTGGATTCGGTTAACCGTGGAATGTGAAAGTATGGTGGAAAAAGGAATAAACTTTTTGTTTGGGAACCGCCTATGATATATCTAGTATGGGAAGTATTGGGAACTAATTGATTGTTTTCGTTGACAGGAAAAGCATTCCACCCAAAATGTTTGTATCTCTCTTTTTTTTGCTTTGAGCTCTGGCACCTCTACAAAAAATCCCTACTTCCCTCTGCGAAGGGCCTTTATTTTACTTTATGGAATTTTTATTTTGAGTCTCCATCTTCTCCTATAAAGCACCAACTAATGGGCACTATGATCGTACTTGAGATTGGGTGTAGCCAATATGCGAGTGTGTTTCATAAATGGATCAATGACTGAGCATAATGGGCTAGGGATAACTTGCTTTAGTGTTGATATTTTGAAAGACATGGTTGCTTGTTGATATGCTTGAGTATTGAATTCTTCATGTCAAAACTAGACTATTGCTTTGAATCATATAAAAGTCCAAATGTCCATGCTACAAAGAAAAGAATATGTGATGAATATGTTAGGAAGGATTCCACATCAAAAATTCTATTTTTATCATTTACCTACTCGAGGACGAGCAAGAATTAAGTTTGGGGATGCTGATACGTCTCCAACATATCTATAATTTTGATTGTTCCATGCTATTATATTATCATTCTTGGATGTTTTACAATCATTTTATAGCAACTTTATATCATTTTTGGGACTAACCTATTGACATAGTGCCCAGGGCCAGTTGTTGTTTTTTACTTCGCGGGAAATCAATGCCAAACGGAGTCCTAACGTAGCGAAATTTTTTGGTGATTTTTTCTAGACCAGAAGAATACAGTGGGCCAAAAGAGTACCTGAGGGGGGCTCCGAGGGGAGCACAACCCACTAGGGCGCGCCTGGGGACCCAGGCGCGCCCAGGTAGGTTTTTCCCACCTCGGCCGCATCCCGCACCACCTCTTTGCTCTATAAATACCCAACATTCCAGAAACTCTAGGGGAGTCGACGAAAATCAATTCTAGCCATCGCAAGTTCCAGAAATCACAGATCCAATCTACACACCATCACGGAGGGGTTCATCATCCTCAGTGGTGCCTCTTTGATGATGCGTGAGTAATTCATTGTAGACCTTCAGGTCCGTAGTTAGTATCTAGATGGCTTCCTCTCTCTCATTTGATTCTCAATACAATGGTCTCTTAGAGATCTATTAGATGTAACTCTTTTTTGTGGTGTGTTTGTTGGGACCTGATGAACTTTAAGTTTATGATCAGATCTATGTTTTTATCCATGAAAGTTATTTGAGTCTTTTGATCTCTTATATGCATGATTACTTAGAGCCTCGTATTTCTTCTTCGAATATTTGGTTTAGTTAGGCCAACTAGATCGATTTTTCTTGCCATGGGAAGAGGTGATTTGTGATGGGTTCGATCTTACGGTGCTTGATCCCAGTGACAGCTGGGGAACCGACACGTATGTATCGTTGCTACTAAGGATAACAAGATGGGGTCTATTTCTACATAAATAGATCTTGTCTACATCATGTCATCGTTCTTATTGCATTACTCCGTTTCTTCATGAACTTAATACACTAGATGCATGCTGGATAGCGGTCGATGTGTGGAGTAATTTTAGTAGATGCACGCAGGAGTCGGTCTACTAATCTTGGACGTGATGCCTATATAATGATCATTGCCTCGATATCGCCATGATTATTTGAAATTCTATCAATTACCCAACAGTAATTAGTTTACCCATTGTATGCTATTTTTCTTGAGAGAAGCCACTAGTGAAATCTATGACCTCCGAGTCTATTTTCTCATCATATACTTTCAGATCTATTTTGCCATTTGCCTTTTTATTTATTTGCAACTTTTATTTTCAGATCTATATTATCAAAAACCCAAAAATTCCTCGCTGAATTTTATTTGCATCTATCAATCTATTACAACTTTCTCCCATCCACATGCCAATTTCTGGCGCCGCTACCCGAAAGGGATTGACAACCCCTTGAACACGTTGGATTGCAAGTATTCGTTCTTTATGTGCAGGAGTTGTTTACGTGCTGTTATGTGGTTCTCCTACTGGTTCGATAACCTTAGTCTCATCACTGAGGGAAATACCTAGTGTTGCTGTGCTGCATCATCCCTTCCTCTTTGGGGAATACCGATGCATTTCAAGAAGACATCAAAGGGCATACGGGAATTTCATCTAGTCACTTTCATCATGTTGGTTCGGTTCGCGTTCGCTACTTGATAATTTGATATGTGGGTGGACCGGTTCTTGGGTATTGTTCTTACTTGAAAAAACCTCCCACTTATGATTACCCCCCCCCCCCCGCGCGCGCGCAAGCATCTGCAACTACGAGAAAAGTATTAAGATAAAATCTAACCATAGCATTAAACATTTGGATCCAAATCGGTCCCTTACGAATTAGCGCATAAACTAGGGTTTAAGCTTCTATCACTCTAGCAACCCATCATCTAATAACTACTCCACAATGCATTCCCTTAGGCCCAAAGATGGTGAAGTGCCATGTAGTCGATGTTCACATGACACCACTAAGGGAATCACAACATACATATCATAAAAATATCGAACACACATGATTACTTGCAACATGACTTCTCCAGTAACCTCAAGAATAAAAGTAACTACTCACAAATGATATTCATGCTCAAGATCAGAGGGGTATTAAATAGCATAATGGATCTGAACATATAATCTTCCACCAAATAAACCATATAGTAATCAACTACAAGATGTAATCAACACTACTAGTCACCCACAGGTACCAATCTGAGGTTCCGGTACAAAGATTGAACACAAGAGATGAACTAGGGTTTGAGAGGAGTTGGTGTTGTTGAAGATGTTGATGGAGATTGCCCTCCCAAAGATGAGAGGGTTGTTTGTGATGACGATGGCTTCAATTTCCCCCTCCGGGAGGGAAGTTCCCCTGGCGGAATCGCTCCGCCAGAGGGCAAAAGTGCTCCTGCCCAAGTTCCGCCTCGAGACGGCGGCGCTCCGTCCCGAAATTCCTCCTCTTATTTTTTTCTAGGTCAAAATGACTTATATACTAGAAGATGGGCACCGTAGGTGGGTCGGGCTGGCCACAACCCACCAGGGCATGCCTGGGGGGCCTGGCACGCCCTGGTGTCTTGTGGTCACCAGGTGCCCCCCCGGTAGTTTGTTCCAGTATTTTTCATATATTCCAAAATAATTCTTCGTAAATTTTAGCTCATTTGGAGATGTGCAGAATATGTATCCCTGACGTAGCTTTTTCAGGTCCGAAATTCCAGCTGTCGGCATTCTCCCTCTTTGTGTAAACCTTGCATTTTATGAGAGAAAAGACATTAGAATTACCCCATTAAGCATTATTACACATCAAAACATTATAAATAACAGTAGGAAAACATGTTGCAAAATGGACTTATCATGTACTAGTGGAGAAGAAAGGCTCCGGCAAGTTGAGGGTGTGGATTGATTTCAGATATTTGAATAGAGCTACACCCAAAGATGAGTATCCCATGCCTATAGCTGGTATGCTTATTAATGATGCTTCTGGACATCAGGTCATTAGCTTTCTTGATGGTAATGCGGGGTATAACCAGATTTTTATGGCCGAAGAGGACATGTCCAAAACGGCTTTTCGATGCCTTGGTTTCCTTGGTTTATTTGAGTGGACCGTGATGACCTTTGGATTAAAGAGTGACGACGCCACGTATCAAAGGGCTATGAATTTAATTTTTCATGATTTACTCAGTGTTATACTTGAGGTCTATATTGATGATATTGTTGTCAAATCAGATGCTTTAGAATCTCAATTAGCCGATTTGCATTTGGCTTTTGAAAGAATGAAGTAATATGGGCTGCAAATGAATCTTTTGAAGTGTGCGTATATCGGCTGGGAAGTTTCTGGGCTTCATTATTCATGAAGATGGCCTGGAAATTGATCCCAAAAATATAGAAGCTATACAGAAAGTAGAGGATCCAACATGCAAGAGAGATATGCAAAAATTCCTTGGCAAGGTCAATTATTTGAGGAGGTTCATAGCCAATCTATCAGGGAAGGTTGATGCATTTACTCCTATCATTCGGTTAAAGAATGATGTTGATTTTACTTGAGAGGCAAAATAGCAAGAGACATTTGATATGATTAAGAAATATTTCTGCACTCCTCGGGTTATGAAAGCACCCAGGCACAGGGAGCCATTTAGACTTTACATTGCAGCGGAGGAAGGTGTTATTGGTGCTGTTTTGACTCAAGATACCAAAGGAAAAGAACATGCTATTACTTATTTGAGCCGACGCTTACTGGACGCCGAGACAAGGTATACATTTATTGAAAAACTATGCCTATGTTTATATTATGCTTGTACTAAATTGAGACACTATTTAGTACCTAGTGCTTGCATAGTTACTTGTCAAACTGATGTCATTAAGTACATGTTGCATAGACTAATTCTTAGTGGTAGAATTGGCAAGTGGGCTTATGCTTTGATTGAATATGATTTGACCTACGAATCTCTAAAGTCCATGAAAGGCCAAATCGTTGCTAATTTTATTGTTGGCCATCGGATTGATGACAAGCATGATGTTGATATAAACCTTGTCTCATTAGTACAGTGGAGATTATATTTTGATGGTTCAGTTTGTAGAAATGGCCAAGGTGTTGGTATTGTTTATATATCTCCTCATGGTGTTGTTTTTGAAGCCGCATGCCGCTTAGAATTTTTTTGCACAAATAATCAAGCCGAATACGAAGCATTGTTATTCGGCCTAGAGATGTCGCTTGCTATAGGTGCTACACATATTGAGGCTTTTGGTGATTCGTTACTAGTAGTACAACAAATATCCAAAGTTTTTCAGTGTTTGGACGAATCACTTAATGTTTATCTTGATAAATGTCTAGATATAATTTCTATTTTGGATTGTTTTAGCATTGCTCATATATCTAGACATGACAATTGGAAAGCAAATGAGTTGGCAGGACAAGCATCTAGCTATCATGTTGATCATGGCATATTTTATATTTCTCAAAGGCCGATGTCTACCCTTGCCAATGTAGAGGCCGAACCAGAGCCCACTGCTTTGGCCATTAACAAAGAATCTAGTGCAGGTGACAATCATGACTGGAGGAAGTCCATTATTGATTACCTGTGTAATCCGAGTGAAAGGGTGGATAGTGCCATTCGGCGTATGGCTTTCAAATATACGATGAGAGATGATGATCCTTATCGCCGAGCGATTGATAATGTTCTTTTAAAATGCTTGGACGAGGACCAAGCGAGAGTTGATATGGGAGAGGTTCATGAAGGAATTTGTGGCACTCATCAGTCAACTCCCAAGATGAAATGGTTGTTGCGACGGGCTGGATTTTATTAGCCGACAATGATTAATGATTGCTTTAGGTATTATAAAGGATGTGAAGCCTGTCAAAAGTTTGGTGATATTCAGTTCGCTCCTGCTACTATGTTACATCCTATTATCAAGCCATGGCCTTTTAGAGGATGGGGATTAGACTTTATTGGAGAGATTCATGCTTCTTCTTCAAAGGGGCATCGGTTCATGTTGGTGGCAACTGATTATCTCACTAAATGGTCTGAAGCAACACCACTCAAAAATATGACGGATATAGAGGTAATTCAATTTATAACTGAGCACATTATTCATAGATTTGGCATTCCTCAAACATTAACTATGGACCAAGGTTCATCTTTTATGTCACATCAAGTTAGAGAATTTTGCAAATCATATAAAATAAAGTTGCTCAATTCCTCTCCATATTATGCCCAAGCCAATGGACCAAGAAGAAGATTGAGGATAATCCAAGGAGATGGCATGAGCTATTGTCCTAAGCTTTGTGGGCACACAGCATCTCAAGGCATGGTGCTACAAAGGTAACTCCATATGAGATCGTATATGGTCAAGAGGCCATTTTACCAGTGGAAATGAATTTGAATGCTTTTAGAATAGCCAAACAAAATGATTTATCGGCGGTGGACTTTTATAACTTGATGATGGACAATATTGATGAAGTTGCCGATAAACGTTTGGCTACTTTGAAGGCCATAGAGAGAGATAAGTTGAGAGTGGCAAGAGCTTACAATAAGAAGGTCAAGTTGAAGAATTTTCAAGTGGGTTGTGACGCCCGGATAATTAAGCTATAGTAATCCCCTTCTAATGGTGCCATGTCATCAGGTTACTGTTGCTAATCTCATCTGGTTCAAAATCGATTCACTTGCAAATTTAAAATAAACGTAACAATAAAAGTTTTCAAATGTCAAAACTAAAAAGTACAAAGTGTGACAAATAATACATAAGTAGTTATGGTGGTGAGCCAACATTTTTAGAAGTGGATTAATGCCCTATAAAAATTAATATAGTGGCTATAGCAATTAATTAAAATGCCTTCTTCATTTTATAAATTATCAAACTACTTTATTTAAGAGTGAAACTTTTTGTGGTGGGGGGATAATCTAAAACAATAATTTAGGTGTTGGTCACAAATTTTTATAAAACATAAATATGCTAATAGTAAAATAAAACAGTAAAGAAAAATGAAAAAGAAAAGGTAAAAAAAACAAAATAAAGAAAAGAGGCCTAACCCCCTGGTCGTGGCCCAGCTGTCCCTCCAGCCAAACCAGCCCACCTGGCCGGCCCATCCACATCCCTGCCCGTTCCCTTTGCTACATGGATGGGGGTTACCGTGGCGGCCATCCACGGCACCATGGCCGCGGTGGCGGCCATCGTCGGCCCCCTCCCGCCTATTTAGTCGGCGCCCCTTCCCTCTGGTGCCAAACCCTAACCCCTCTCCTCCCACGCACCCCCCGTCCTCTCTCCCTCGTTGATGTCGCTGTGCCCTTGACGCTGAGGCCACCGTGCTCGTCCCCGACGCCGTACGCCATTCGTCCTCGCCTCGTCGTCCCCGACATCCTCCCCGATGAGCTCCACCGAGCCACGCCGCCCCTCTCTGCAGCGAATGTGAGCCCCGTCCGATCCACCCCGTTCCTCCTTTCCCTCGTTGCCATAGTCTCCGTGGCACCCTTACCCGCGACCTTTGGCTCCTTAGTCCGTCGTGGCCGGAGCACTGCTCTACCGCGCGCTTGCGCACCATCCGCCCCTACATTGATGATGTAGTGTGCGCCCCTCACCTGTCTGCCTCTGCTACCAACACCGTCCTCGCCTACTCGCGCCCCGCCTATGCCTGAAGCCCACTCGCCCGGACCTCTCCCCGCCCCCTGCTCGCTGCTCTACTGTACCTACTGCCCGGTGCCGCATGCCCGTACAAACATCATCGCTAAGCCGTGGTCGTTTCCCTACCCTCCCCCCACTCGGCTACCCTGCTCCCCTCGCCGCTGCGCGTGCACGCCGCACTGGTCGCGCCCAGGGCGTTCAACCTGCACCTGGCCGCTCCTCCTTTGCCTCCCTACTCGCGCCGCTGCTCGCCTGCTGCTGCTTCGCGTCGCGGCCGCCGCTTGCCGCTGCCCGCGCGCGCCCATCCCTGACCCCACGACTGCCCGCCTCCGCCCGCGCCTATCGAGTGTGGCCTCTGGACGCGCCGCCGGCGTCCCCCCCCCTCGCTTCATTCCTGCCCGTTGTTGCCGCCGCTAACTGTGTGCTACACTGGCCCCCTGCTCGCCTGTCGTTGCCGCTCACAGCCCCTGTCGTGCGCCCATGGTCGCGCCTCCTGCTGCCACCAACCCCCGCCGCACAGCTCACGGCTCCAGCCGCCCGGCCTCGCCCCACTGCCATTCCACCGTCCGCCGAGGCCTGTGGCCACCGGCGCCCGACGCCCAGGTCCGCCACCATGGGCGCCCACGCCCAGCCACCTGCTGCCTATTATGTCGTCGCCCGCTATGCCCTCCCGGCCCACTGACTTCAGGGGCCCAGCCCCTAAAAAACAAAAAAACAAAAAATTAGTTAAGTTAATTAATTTAAACATAATTAGTCTAATTACCTAATTAGTCAATTAGTTAGCACTAATAGAAACTAACATGTGGGTCCCCTGCCCAGTTGACCAGTCAACTGGTCAATAGTTGACCTAGTCAACGGGGTCCACTGTCAGCCTCTGGTGGCCTTGCTGTGTGCAGTATGCTGGGTGCACATATCAATTTCACCTTTTATTTTGAACTAATAATAATTTCAGAATATTGTTTAAACTTCGGAAATTCATAGAAATAATCCATAACTCGGATGAAAATAATGTATACATGAAAATTGCTCAGGAAAATATGACGATTCCGAATATGCTCTCCGTTCATCTGTTGTGTGCCTCTAGAATAGCGAACATGGAACCATCCCCCTCCATTTTATCTGTCCAAAAATGCCTAACACCGGGAAAACTTTCCCGGATGTTATCCCCCTCCGCCTGTATCGTGTAACGCTGCGTTAGAACACGCGTAGCACCGCGTTTCATCATGTCATGCACCTGTTTGCTTGTATTTACTATTTCTTCCCCCTCTTCTCTCCGGTAGACCCCGAGACCGCTGCTGATGTCCCTGTGATCGACTATGTCGACGACGACCCTCCTTCCATTTCAGCAGAGCTTCCAGGCAAGCCCCCCCTTGATCACTCTGATATCGCCAATTCCATTCTCTCTCATGCTTGCATTAGATTTTGCTACTGTTATTGTTTGCTCCTATTCTGATGCATAGCCTATTTTTGTAACCTGCTCATTGTACCTTACCTGCTTAGTATAGGTTGGTTGGTGATTCACCAGTGACCCCCACCTTGTCCTTGTTGCCCCTGCTTCATCATCGATGACTATATCAACGTGATCGATGACCAGAGATCGACACATCACTTCACCCCCTTAGTTGTACGACTCTGCATAATTACTATCGAGTGCCAAAGGTTTTACCTCGTAACACACTCCTAATGATAACTCTGCAGTGTAGCTATTCCGACGTGGTCATCGAGGGTGATTCCTCCTTCACCACTCCCGATACGACTCTGTCATGCAACCCCTCAAGTGTGAATCTCGAAGGTGATTCCTCCTACGTTCTCCTTGATGATTACATCAAGTGGAGTCCACCGAGGGTGATTCCTCAGGGTTTCCCCTTGATGTTTGGACACACAGTTACCTTGACTTTACTTGAGACCTTTGTGAAAGTCAGGCGGGCCCGGAGAGCACCCGAGGAGTTACGATGGTGGCTGGTTGTTTAGCGGTATCACCCGGGAGGGGGTGGTAGCTCCAGACTTGTCCCGACAACCGTCACTTCTTTTAAATTGTTAATGCACTAACAAATTTGGGTATTTGTTCTAAGTTGGCCTTTGGCCTTTGCGCACTAACCACCACGTGGGAATATTTATGGGCCTCGGTGTCGTAATATCAGCTAAAGCTTTGTCAGACGTCCAGTTCGGCATTGCGGCACGGCTGTGTCGGCACCATCCTGTAGTGGTGGAGCCTGGACCCGCCCTGCTCGCAACAACTTGGAGTGCAACGGGCGATGGGCCTAAGACCCCGGAGTGCTTAGGATGTAGACCTGCAGGGACCTCTCTGCTGAGCCTAGGTAGGGTGCGATGTGTTGATCTTTCAAGGCCGGGCCTTGACCCAGGAAAATGTGTCTGACCAGAGTAATCAAGCGTGTTGGAAAACATGGTGCACCCTTGTAGGGAAGATTATCTATTCGAATAGTCGTGTTCACGGTAACGGACTGATGACCCACAAGTGTAGGGGATCTGTCGTAGAAGTAAGAGTGTCGAACCCAACGAGGAGCAGAAGGAAATGACAAGCGGTTTTCAGTAAGGTATTCTCTGCAAGCACTGAAATTGTAGGTAACAAATAGTTTTGTGATAAGATAATTTGTAACGGGTAACAAGCAATGAAAGTAAATAAGGTGCGGCAAGGTGGCCCAATCCTTTTAGTGCTTGGGTGCTGCCCTTTCTTGGACCAACATCCCACTTATGATTAACCCCTATTGCAAGCATCCACAACTACAAAAGAAGTATTAAGGTAAACCTAACCATAGCATGAAACATGTGGATCCAAATCAGCCCCTTACGAAGCAATGCATAAACTAGAGTTTAAGCTTCTGTCGCTCTAGCAACCCATCATCTACTTATTACTTCCCAACGCCTTCCTCTAGGCCCAAACAATGGTGAAGTGTCATGTAGTCGATGTTCACATAACACGACTAGAGGATAGACAACATACATCTCCACTAGAGGATAGACAACATACATCTTATCAAAATATCGAACGAATACCAAATTCACATGACTACTTATAGCAAGACTTCTCACATGTCCTCAGGAACAAACGTACTACTCACAAATCATATTCATGTTCATAATCATAGGGGTATTGATATGCATTAAGGATCTGAACATATGATCTTCCACCAAATAAACCAACTAGCATCAACTACAAGGAGTAATCAACACTACTAGCAACCCACGGTACCAATCTGAGGTTTTGGTACAAAGATTGGCTACAAGAGATGAACTAGGGTTTGAGAGGAGATGGTGCTGGTGAAGATGTTGATGAAGATTGCCCCCCTCCCAATGAGAGGATCGTTGGTGATGATGATGGTGATGATTTCCCCCTCCCGGAGGGAAGTTTCCCCGGCAGAACAGCTCCGCTGGAGCCCTAGATTGGTACCGCCAAGGTTCCGCCTAGTGGCGGTGGAGTTTCGTCCCGTAAGCTTGCTTATGATTTTTTTTCCAGGGTAAAAGACCTCATATAGCAGAAGATGGGCATCGGAGGCCTGTCAGGGAGCCCACAAGGCAGGGGGCGCGCCCTACGGGGGGGGGGGGGGCCCACCCTCGTGAACAGGGTGTGGGCCCCCTGACGCTGATTCCTTCGCCAGTATTTTTTATTAATTCCAAAAATGACTTTAGTGGAGTTTCAGGACTTTTGGAGCTGTGGAGAATAGGTCTCTAATATTTGCTCCTTCTCTAGCCCAGAATCCCAACTGCCGGCATTCTCCCTCTTCATGTAAACCTTGTAAAATAAGAGAGAATAGCCATAAGTATTGTGACATAACGTGTAATAACAGTCCATAATGCAATAAATATCGATATAAAAGCATGATGCAAAATGGACGTATCAACTACCCCAAGCTTAGACCTTGCTTGTCCTCAAGCGGAAGCCGATATTGAAAAATATGTCCACATGTTTAGAGATAGAGGTGTCGATAAAAATAAAGTACGGACATGCAGGCATCATGATCATTCTTATAACAGCAACATATATATATATATATATATATATATATATATATATATATATATTGTCATATAATTTCTTATGCCCAAGTAACAATCTATTCACAATGTCAAGTATGGTTCAGAAACTTTGTTGAGAACTAACAAACTATAATCTCAGTCATTGAGGCAATTGCAATTTATCATAACATACGAAAGAGTCAACATAAGAGCTTTTTAGCAAGTCCACATACTCAACTATCATTTAGTCTTTCACAATTGCTGACACTCACGCAATACTTGTGGTTATGGATTTTTAATCAGACATAGAGAAAGATAGGGGCTTATAGTGTTTTTTTTTTTTGCGGGTGAGGGGCTTATAGTGTTGCCTCCCAATGTTTTACCTCAAGGGTAATGTCAACAATAATAGGTCATGCTAACGTACATCCAATTGGATATATGTATCAGGATCTTTCCAACACGAGGTGCTTGCCAAAGGATAAAATAAAAAGGAAAGGTGAAGATCACCTTGACTCTTGTATAAAGTAAAAGATAGGCCCTTCGAAGAGGGAAGCAGAGGTTGTCATGTGCTTTTATGGTTGGATGCACAAAATCTTAGTGCGAAAGAACGTCACTTTATATTGCCACTTATGATATGAACCTTTATTATGCAGTCCGTCGCTTTTATTACTTCCATATCACAAGATCGTATAAAGCTTATTTTCTCCACACTAATAAGTCATACATATTTAGAGAGCAATTTTTATTGCATGCAACATGACAACTTACTTGAAGGATATTACTCAATCCATAGGTAGATATGGTGGACTCTCATGGCAAAACTGGTTTAAGGGTATTTAGGAAGCACAAGCAATTTTTACTTGGTGCAAGGAATTTGGCTAGCATGATGGGGAAAGGCAAGCTCAACATGTTGGACGATCCATGACAATATACTTTAACTAAGATGTGAGAAAGCATAACCCATTATGTTGTCTTCCTTGTCCAACGTCAACTCTTTTAGCATGTCATATTTTAATGAGTGCTCACAGTCATAAAAGATGTCCAAGATAGTATATTTGCATGTGAGAACCTCTCTTTCTTTATTACTTCCTATTAATTGCAACGATGACCAAAACTATGTTTGCCAACTCTCAACAACTTTTATGCCTCATACTCTTTATGTGTGAAGTCATTACCATCCATAAGATCAACATGGTTCTTTTGTTTCTTTTTATTCTTTCTATTTTTTGTCAAGATCATAGCAAGATAGCAAAGCCCTTGACTCGACACTAATCTTTATTATAGATAGCTCACGGACTTGATTACATAGAGGGGTCGCAAAGCAAAACTCAAACTAATTCATACCAAAACTTTATTCTACTAGATCAAGATATTACCAAAAGGATCGAACTAAGAAAAACTGTAAAGATAGGAGTGTGATGGTGATACGATACCGGGGCACCTCCCCCAAGCTTGGCAGTTGCCAAGGGGAGTGCCCATACCCATGTGGTTATGTCTCCTTTGCTGGTGAAGAGGGTAGTGTTGTTGACGATGTAGGCTTGTTCCTTAGTTTGCGTTTGAGGATAGAATTTTGCTCCCTTAGATCATCGATATCCTTCTCAAGGCTTACTATCTTTTTGCACAATTCCTGTTTATTCTCCTGCAAGAGACGAAAAGGGATGAACTCGATCTTAGGTTTCTTTGCTCTATCAGGGAGGCTTGACTTTTTAAATTCCACAAGCATGTCCCCAGGTTGAGGTACTGGGACTTCATCTTCATCTGATCTCGTTTCCTCCTTTCCCTTAGGCTCATAGTCTTCTTCTTCCTCCATGGTCCAACCATAATGGTCTAGGGCGACATAGTCTTCTTCTTCCCCATAGACCTTAGGGTTTGCAAGGTAATCAGCCACATAGCTTTCTCCCTCCGAATCCTAGGGCGACATATTGCTCTAATCTGTGGCAGAAACGGTTCGAAACAAAAACAGAGGATATTTGCGTGATACCGTGGTCAAAACTTCTAGGAGATTATATAATGATTTATCGACCGAAAGAAGTATCGTGCAAGAAAACGGAGTCCGGAGAGCACACGAGGTGCCCACGAGGTAGGGGGCCACGCCCAGTAGGGTAGGGCGCGCCCTCCACCCTCGTGGACGCCTCGTGTCCTTCCCGGACTACTTCTTGTTTTCCTATTTTCTTAAATATTCCAAAATAGAGAAATATTGTTGTTAAAATTAATTTGGAGTCGGTTTACTTACCGTACCACGTACCTATTCCTTTTCGGAGTCTGGAACATTCTGGAAGGTGTCCCTTATGTATTCCTTCGGGGTTACGGTTTCAATAACATTAGTTTCGACATTTATTGGGTTACCGAGATAAAATGTTTGATTCTTTGACCGTTCACCACCTTCGGATTTGTGCCCTCGAAGTTGTTGATTTTTATGGCACCAGAACGATACACTTCCTCGATAACGCAAAAAATCTTAAACGAGAGTTGAAGAGCAACACATAGTCACCTACATTAAACTCACGCTTTTGTATCCTTTTGTCATGCCATCTTTTAACTTTTTCTTTAAACAGTTTGGCATTTTCATAAGCTTGGGTTCTCCATTCATCAAGTGAGCTAATGTCAAATAACCTCTTCTCACCGGCAAGTTTGAAATCATAATTGAGCTCTTTAATAGCCCAATATGCCTTATGTTCTAGTTCGAGAGGTAAGTGACAAGTTTTTCCATAAACCATTTTATATGGAGACATACCCATAGGATTTTTATATGCAGTTCTATAAGCCCATAACGCATCATCAAGTTTCTTGGACCAATTCTTTCTAGATCTATTAACAGTCTTCTGCAAAATTATTTTAAGTTCTCGGTTACTCAGCTCTACTTGGCCACTAGACTATGGGTGATATGGAGATGCAATTCTATGATTAACATCATACTTAGCAAGCATTTTACGAAAAGCACTATGAATAAAATGAGAACCACTATCAGTCATTAAGTATCTAGGGACTCCAAACCTCGGAAAAATAACTTCTTGAAGCATCTTAATAGAGGTGTTATGATCAACACTACTAGTTGGAATAGCTTCTACTCACTTAGTAACATAATCAACAACAACTAAAATATGTATATACCCATTAGAGGCAGGAAAAGGTCCCATATAATCAAAGCCCCAAACGTCAAATGGTTTAATAACAAGAGAATAGTTCATAGCCATTTCTTGACGTCTACTAATATTACCAATTCTTTGACATTCATCACAAGACAAGACAAACTTACGGGTGTCTTTGAAGAGAGTAGGCCAATAAAAACCAGATTGCAATACCTTATGGGCAGTTCTATCTCCAGCGTGGTGTCCTTCATATGCCTCGGAGTGACACTTGCATAGGATTTGTTCCTGTTCATGCTCAGGTACACAACGTCTAATAACACCATCTACTCCTTCTTTATAAAGGTGTGGGTCATCCTAGAAGTAATGTCTTAAATCATAGAAGAACTTTTTCTTTTGTTGGTATGTAAAACTAGGTGGTATGAATTTAGCAACAATGTAATTAGCATAATTAGCATACCATGGAGCAGTACGAGAAGCATTTATGACATCTAATTGTTCATCTGTAAAGCTATCATTAATAGGTAGTGGGTCATCAAGAACATTCTCTAACCTAGACAAGTTGTCTGCAACGGGGTTCTCAGCTCCCTTTCTATCAATAATATATAAATCAAATTCTTGTAGCAAGAGAACCCACCTAATAAGTCTAGGTTTAGCATCTTTCTTTTCCATAAGGTATTTAATAGCAGCATGATCAGTGTGAATAGTTACTTTAGAATCAACAATATAAGGTCTGAACTTATCGCAAGCAAATACAACTGCTAAAATTTCTTTTTCAGTAGTAGCATAATTTCTCTGGGCACTGTCTAGAGTTTTACTAGCATATTGAATAACATTTAGTTTCTTATCAACTCTTTGTCCTAGAACAACACCTACAGCATAATCGCTAGCATCACACATAATTTCAAAGGGTAAATTCCAATCAGGAGGTTGAACAATAGGTGCATAAACCAAAGCTTTCTTAAGTATTTCAAATGCTTCTACACAATCATCATCGAAGACAAAAGGAATATCTTTTTGTAATAGATTAGTCAGAGGCCTAGAGACTTTGGAAAAGTCCTTAATGAACCTCCTATAAAAACCAGCATGATCAAGGAAACTTCTTATACCTTTGATGTCCTTGGGACATGGCATCTTTTCAATGGCATCAACTTTAGCTTTATCAACTTCAATACCTCTTTTAGAAATTTTATGCCCCAAGACAATGCCTTCATTAACCATAAAGTGGCACTTCTCCCAGTTCAAAACAAGACTAGTATCTTCGCATCTCTGCAAAACTTGTTCAAGGTTTCTCAAGCAATCATCAAAAGAGGATCCATAAACGGAGAAATCATCCATGAATACCTCACAAATCTTTTCACAAAAGTCAGAGAATATAGCCATCATGCACCTTTGAAAAGTAGCAGGTGCATTACATAAACCAAAAGGCATACGTCTATAAGCAAAAGTACCGAAAGGGCAAGTAAAGTGGTCTTTTCTTGATCATCCACTGACACAGGTATTTGAGAGAAACCAGAGTAACCATCTAGAAAGCAAAAATGTGTATGTTTGGATAGTCTTTCTAGCATTGATCAATAAAAGGTAAAGGGTAATGATCCTTTTTAGTAGCTTTATTTAATTTGTGGAAATTGGTTACCATCCTATAACCTATAATAATTCTTTGTGGGATCAATTCATCTTTATCATTAGGAACAACAGTAATACCTCCCTTCTTAGGGACACAATGGATAGGACTTACCCACGTACTATCAGCAACGGGATAAATTATACCTGCCTCTAGGATCTTTAATATTTCCTTTCTTACCACTTCCTTCATCTTAGGGTTTAACCATCGTTGATGATCAATAACTAGTTTGGCGTCTTCTTACAACTTAATTTTGTGTTGGCATAGAGTGGGACTATGCCCTTAAGATCATCAAGAGTATATCCAATAGAAGCACGGTGCTTCTTCAGAGTTTTCAATAATCTTTCCTCTTCCAGCTCTGAAAGGTTAGCACTAATAATAACTGGATATATCCTCTTCTCATCAAGATAAGCATATTTAAGAGTATCAGGTAATGGTTTAAGTTCAAACACGGGATCACCCTTGGGTGATGGGAGATCCCCTAGGATTTCAACAGGTAAGTTGTGTTTCAAAATAGGACCCTGTTTAAAGAATACTTCATCTATTTCCCTTCTTTCATTCATGAACATATCATTTTCATGGTCTACCAAATATTGTTCTAAAGGATCAGTAGGAGGCACAGCAACAGAAGCAAGACCAATAATTTCATCCTTACTAGATAGTTCTTTATTATGGGGTTGTCTACGAAATTTAGCAAAATTAAACTCATGAGTCATATCATCCAAGCCAATCGTGACAACATATTTTTCGCAATCAATTCTAGCATTAATAGTATTCAAGAAGGGTCTACCAAATATAATGGGACAAAAGTTATCTTGTGGGGAACCAAGAACAAGAAAATCAGCCGGATATTTAACTTTCCCACACAAGACTTCAACATCTCTAACAATACCAATTTGTGAAATAGTATCTCTATTGGCAAGCTTAGTTGTAACATCAATATCTTCTATCTCAGCAGGTGCAATGTCATGCATCATTTCTTGATATAAGGAAATAGGTATTGCACCAGCACTAGCACCCATATCACATAAGCCATGATAACAATGATCTCCTATTTTAACAGAAATAATAGGCATGCCTACTACGGGTCTATGTTTCTTAGCATCAGGTTTAGCAATTCTAGCAGCTTCGTTACAGAAATAAATAACATGCCCATCAATATTATCAGCCAAGAGATCTTTAACCACAACAATATTAGGTTCAACTTGAATTTGCTTAGGTGGTGTAGGTGTTTTAGTATTACTCTTACGAACCACAGTTGAAGTTTTAGCATGATCCTTCATCCTAATAGGATCATTATAAGTGATAGTATTTTCTTCAACTTTAATAGGTGCAACTACTTTTACTTCAGTGGGAGGATTATATTTAAACCACTTCTCCTTAGGGAGATCAACATGAGTAGCAAATGATTCACAGAAAGAAGCTACTATCTCAGAGTCAAGTCCATATATAGTGCTAAATCCACGAAAAACATCGGTATCCATAAAAGATTTAACACAATCAAACTTAAGTGTCATACCTGACTCCTTACCATCGTTGGAATCCAAATCTTCAGTGTTGCATTTAATTCTTTCCAATAAATCCCACTTGAATTCAATAGTCTACATCATAAAAGACCGAGCACAAGAAGTATCAAGCATGGTGCGATTGTTGAGAGAAAGCCGAGCATAAATTTTTTGAATAATCATTTATCTTGAGAGCTCATGATTGGGGCATGAATATAACATTGACTTAAGCCTCCCCCAAGCTTGAGCGATACTTTCTCCTCCGCGAGGCCAAAAATTATATATGTAATTACGATCACGATGAACAAGATGCATATGATAGAACTTCTGGTGAAATTCCAACTTCAATCGTTTATAGTTCCAGGATCCCATATCATCACATAGCCTATACCATGTCAATGCGTCTCCCTTCAAAGATAAAGGGAAAACCTTATTCTTGATAACATCCTCAGGCATACCTGCAAGCTTAAATAATCCACAAACTTCATCTACATAAATTAGGTGCAAGTCGGGATGTAATGTTCCATCTCCTGTAAAAGGATTAGCTAGCAGTTTCTCTACCATACCCGAAGGAATTTCAAAGCAAACATTTTCAGTAGGTTCAGTAGGTTTAGGAGAAGCTCTTTGCTCTACTGGTCGGGGTGAAGATACCCCGAACAAGCCCCTCAAAGGATTAGTTTCCATACTAACAAGTGACAGTAAATTTCAGCACACTATATAAATTTTTCCTTACCAAGTTCCACTTACCAAAAGCGCTTCACTCCCCGGCAACGGCGCCAGAAAAGATTCTTGATGACCCACAAGTGTAGGGGATCTATCGTAGTCCTTTAGATAAGTAAGAGTGTCGAACCCAACAAGGAGCAGAAGGAAATGAAAAGCGGTTTTCAGTAAGGTATTCTCTGTAAGCACTAAAATTGTAGGTACCAGATCGTTTTGTGATAAGATAATTTGTAACGGGTAACAAGCAATGAAAGTAAATAAGGTGCAGCAAGGTGGACCAATCCATTTAGTATCAAAGGACAATCTTGGACAAGTTCTTATATGAGAAAAGCGCTCCCGAGGACACATGGGAATTATCGTCAAGCTAGTTTTCATCATGTTCATATGATTCGCGTTCGTTACTTTGATAATTTGCTATGTGGGTGGATCAGTGCTTGGTTGCTGCCCTTTCTTGGACAAGCATCCCACTTATGATTAACCCCTATTGCAACCATCTGCAACTACAAAAGAAGTATTAAGGTAAACCTAACCATAGCATGAAACATGGGGATCCAAATCAACCCCTTACGAAGCAACGCATAAACTAGGGTTTAAGCTTCTGTCACTCACGCAACCCATCATCTACTTATTAATTCCCAATGCCTTCCTCTAGGCCCAAACAATGGTGAAGTGTCATGTAGTCGACGTTCACATAACACCACTAGAGGATAGACAACATACATGTTATCAAAATATCGAACGAATACCAAATTCACATGACTACTTATAGCAAGACTTCTCCCATGTCCTCAGGAACAAATGTACTACTCACAAATCATATTCATGTTCATAATCAGAGGGGTATTGATATGCATTAATGATCTGAACATATGATCTTCCACAAAATAAACCAACTAGCATCAACTACAAGGAGTAATCAACACTACTAGCAACCCACAGGTACCAATCTGAGGTTTTGGTACAAAGATTGGATACAAGAGATGAACTATGGTTTGAGAGGAGATGGTGCTGGTGAAGATGTTCATGAAGATTGACCCCCTCCCAATGAGAGGATCGTTGGTGATGATGATGGTGATGATTTCCCCCTCCCGGAGGGAAGTTTCCCCGATAGAACAGCTCTGCCGGAGCCCTAGATTGGTTCCGCCAAGGTTCCGCCTCGTGGCGGCGGAGTTTCGTCCTGTAAGCTTGCTTATGATTTTTTTCTAGGGTAAAAGACCTCATATAGTAGAAGATGAGCACCGGAGGCCTGTCAGGGGGGCCACAAGGTAGGGGGGCACGCCCCCACCCTCGTGAACAGGGTGTGGGCCCCCTGACGCTGATTCCTTCGCCAGCATTTTTTATTAATTCCAAAAATGACTTTCATGGAGTTTCAGGACTTTTGGAGCCGTGCAGAATAGGTCTCTAATATTTGCTCCTTTTCCAGCCCAGAATCCCAGCTGTCTGCATTCTCCCTCTTGATGTAAACCTTGTAAAATAAGAGAGAATAGCCATAAGTATTGTGACATAATGTGTAATAACAATCCATAATGCAATAAATATCAATATAAAAGCATGATGCAAAATGGACATATCACGGACGTTCAGACTTGTATCCTGATCTTTTACAACTATAAATGGATACTTGAGATATGTGATGGATATGTGGCTCCGAGATTGCTTTCTCGCAGGGAGTCGAGGAAGGATCTCTGGGCGTTAATTCTACAACATGTTTGTTAAATATAAACTGCTATTCTATACTCTTTTGAATGCTGCAAGATGCTTGGTGACACTTAAAGATGCTAGTCTTTTATAGGCTAGGCTTTCCCCTCTATTCTGGCATTCTGCAATTCAGTCCACAGATACATACCTTCCTTTCATACCAATGCATACTTAGTATAGATCTTATGCTTGTGAGTACTTTGGATGAGTCCTCACGGTTGCTTTGCTACCCCTTTTCCCCCTTCTTTCTTCTTTTCGATTGTTGCAACCAGTTGGTGGATCCCAGGAGCCAGATGCCACCCCCGACGACTACTACTACTATCCGAGGTGCCTACTACTACGTGGAGACCGCCGACGACCAAGAGTAGTTAGGAGGTCCTAGACGGGAGGCCTTGCCTCTTCGATCGTCTATGTTTGTGTTTGCCTTCTTAAGGCATCCTTGTTTAACTTATGTCTGTACTCAGATATTGTTGCTTCCGCTGACTCTTGTGTTCGAGTGTGACATCCCAAATTTTCAATTTGGATGTTATACATAGATCATTCATGTGCATTTCATAATTTATTGCATTTGGTTGTGATCCAAGAAAATATTAAGCAACTCAAGGACCCAAAGAGAGAGTTGGAGGTTTCATTTAATTTTCATTTTTGAATTTAATTCAAATTTGAAAATTGGATCAATTTGATTTTTAATAAATTCTTTCCAATTATTTCTAACAATAAAAATAAATGAGAGAAGATAAAATGACTTCTTCAAAGCAGAGGGGAAATATTGGAAAAGAAATTTTGAAGTCAAATTATTATTCTTTTATTTTGCTATTTTATTTAGTTGAATTAGAGAAAAATATGCATTTTTAAAAATTGTATTTAGTCCAGAAAAATGTTCACTTTGTCCCAAATATTAGGTAGGGATGGTGAAAATTGTTTCTGGAATTTTTGGACTTCTATTTTTATTTTCCTAGGATTTTTCTTCACAGCGCCGTTTAAAAAAAATTCACCTGGCCGGCCCAGCCGAAGCCAGGCCAGGCCCAGCGCGCCGCCTCCCTTGTTCCCGTGCCGCTGCCGGACTCCGGGAGGAGTCTGAGCTCGCCCCGCCGCCCGACCCCCTCCCGAAGTCGGTCTCGCCGCCGCCCCGGGCTTTATAAGCCGCCACCCCGGCCCTTTCTCTCCCCAACCACAGTCGCCACCGCCGCCTCCACCGCAGCCGCCGCCGAGCCCGCGCCGCGCTGCCGCTAGCCACCGCCGCCGCCACCTGCGCCGCCGTAGCCGCCGCCGCCGACCGCACCTCGCCTCACCCCACCGAAGCTCCACCAGAGCCGAAGCTGCCCCGCCGCCGTCAGTTTTTCTCGCCACCATTAGCCGGTAAAAACCGTCCCGGTTCGCCGGTTATTTTTTTTCGGTTTAGATTTGTTCGTTTTTTAGATCTCCTAGTTAGCGAGCGCTTGCTCATTTAGCCTCTGTAACAAACGGATTCGTTCATTAGTCTCTGTTAGCTGAAGTTCGTCCGATAGATTTTTTTTTCTGTTTATTTTTGGCCAGGGACCTATCCGCGAATAGTTTTATTGCGATTTAGCCCCTGATCTTCAAACTAGCATAAATTTTAGCTCGTTTATCCAAATTAGATGAAACCTATGCCTAAATCTTCGTAACAATCCCCTCTTTCCAGTAAACCAACTTGAACAAGATTTTGACAAATTAAAATTTGAGTTTAGATCAGATTAGTATTCGATCTTGTTTCGTTTGTATCTTGAGTTTCATAGCTCCGTTTGAGTTGATTCTTTTTGCAAATTGTAGCTAATCACGTGTACCTATTGTTAAGATCTAATTCACATGAAAATAATGCTGTTAGGTTTTGTTTTCTGTTTAATTTAGTCGTTTGCTTGTTTTGAGTTTTATTTGGATCTTTTCTCGATTTCTCTTTGTTTCATTTGCTTGATTGCTTATGTATGTTACCGTTTGTCTATGCTAGATTACCCAGAGTGTGAAGCTTGTTACTATGAATCTCTAGAGTTTGCAAATCGTTAGCAAGGCAAGTTACACTTTGAACATATTCTTCTATACCCAGTTTTTACTATGCATTAGTATTGCCCCTCAAATATATGCATGAGTAGGATTGGGAACATGTGGTTTGGTTGTAGTACTTGAGGTAGGAACCTAATGCCTTTTGATCACCCCGGGAATATATGTTATGCTCAGTTATTGCTTAGCCATGCTCGTAGACGGGGATTAGATCGTGATACACATGGAAGTTGTGAGAGTTATTAATCTTGGATAACATTAAGGTGGCAACTTTAATACACATCTGGGTGGATTGGTTGGGGCACCTGGAGAATCCAATGTTTATCTGTTTGGGAAATTCCAGAGTACCCATGTGATTTTTCCTCGGTTCGCCACCCAGGCCTAGAAATTTCCGTGTGCAGCCACAAGCCGTTATGGGCTCTGGTGTAGTTGAGTAAGTTGCGTGACCTCTCGAAGAGGTGGACTAGCAGATAGGGGAAAGTAGGTGTACCGGTCTGCCTAGAGTAGAGAGTTAATGCTTCAGAAAGACTATGTCTCGATCTTCCGATCATGGATGCGGTTGAGTCTTGTGGGGAAAAGTGCGCAACCTCTGCAGAGTGTATAATCTAATCATAGTTAGCCGTTGATACGTCTCCAACGTATCTACTTTTCCAAAAACTTTTGCCCTTGTTTTGGACTCTAACTTGCATGATTTGAATGAAACTAACCCGGACTGACGTTGTTTTCAGCAGAACTGCCATGATGTTGTTTTATGTGTAGAAAAGAAAAGTTCTCGGAATGTCCTGGAAATCCACAGAGGCACTTTTTGGAATTAATAAGAATTTTTGGCGAAAGAATTAATGCCAGGGGGGCACAGCCTATCCACGAGACAGGCCCCCCCCCTAGGGCGCGGCCTCCTATCTCGTGGGCCCCCTGGACCTCCTCCGACCTCAACTCCAACTCCATATATTCCGTCTCGGGGAGAAAAAAATCGGAGAGAAAGTTTCATCGCGTTTCACGACACGGAGCCGCCGCCAAGCCCTAATCTCTCTTGGGAGGGCTGATCTGGAGTCCGTTCGGGGCTCTAGAGAGGGGGATTCGTCGCCGTCGTCATCATCAACCATCCTCCATCACCAATTTCATGATGCTCACCGCCGTGTGTGAGTAATTCCATCGTAGGCTTGCTGGACGGTGATGGGTTGGATGAGATTTACCATGTAATCAAGTTAGTTTTGTTAGGGTTTGATCCCTGGTATCCACTATGTTCTGAGATTGATGTTGCTATGACTTTGCTATGCTTAATGCTTGTCACTAGGCCCCGAGTGCCATGATTTCAGATCTGAACCTATTATGTTTTCATGAATATATGTGTGTTCTTGATCCTATCTTGCAAGTCTATAGTCACCTATTATGTGTTATGATCCGACAACCCCGAAGTGACAATAATCGGGATACTTCTCGGTGATGACCGTAGTTTGAGGAGTTCATGTATTCACTATGTGTTAATGCTTTGTTACAATTCTCTATTAAAAGGAGGCCTTAATATCCCTTAGTTTCCGTAAGGACCCCGCTGCAATGGGAGGGTAGGACAAAAGACGTCATACAAGTTCTTTTCCATAAGCACGTATGACTATTTATGGAATACATGCCTACATTACATTGATGAATTTGAGCTAGTTCTATATCACCCTATGTTATAACTATTGCATGAGGAATCGCATCCGGCATAATTATCCATCACTGATCCTTGCCTATGAGCTTTTCATATATTGTTCTTGAAAGTGCTAGTTATCGACTAGAGGGGGGTGAATAGGCGATTTTTAGGAAAGTCTTCAAAACATGGAAGTTTCAAAGACAAACGATAGAAACAGCCTAATTGATATGCATCGGAAGATAAACTACAACAAGCAAGCCATAATCAAGTATGCAATAGCATTAACATTTGAAGATTAATAGCAGCTAGGTAGTAGGATCAGGATGGAAGATAGTATGAAGCCAATCAACAATAGTAGTCAAGCAATGAAGTCAATCGGATAAAACAATAAGCAATGACTTCACAAAGACAAACTCAAAGTAAAGGAGGGAAGAGATAGAACCAGTTGCTTGCTGAGGACACATGATTTGTTGGACCAGTTCCAGTTGCTGTGACAACTGTACGTCTGGTTAGGGAGGCTGAGATTTAACTCAAAAGCCCGTGTCTTCACCTTATTCCCCTTGAGCTAAGGTCACTTAGTCCTCGCCCAGTCACTCTGGTAAGTCTTCAAGGGAGACTTCCAAACCTTCACAGACTTTGTTCACTCGGCAATCCACAATGACTCTTGGATGCTCAGAACGTGACGCCTAACCGGCTGGAGGATACACAGTCCTCAAGTGTAATAAGTCTTCAAGTCACACAGACAGAAAGACTTCAGTGATGCCTAACACTCTTTGGCTCTGGGTGTTTGAGCTTTGTCCTCACAAGGATTTCTCTCTCTCAAATGCTTCGAGGTGGGTTGCTCTCAAACGACAAAAGCCGTATACAAACTCTGAGCAGCCACCAATTTATGGTGTAGGGGGTGGGCTATTTATAGCCACCAGGCAACCCGACCTGATTTGTCCAAAATGACCCTGGGTCACTAAGGAACTGGCACGTGTTCCAACGGTCATATTTCAAACACACATGGCAACTTTACTTGGGCTACAAGCAAAGCTGACTCATCCAACTCTGGATAAGATTTGCTCTCATTGTCTTCGCTCGAAGACATAGGATTTGGGTTGAGCATCACTTCAGTCACTCTGACTTAGTTCACTTGGACCCCACTTAACAGTACGGTGGTTCCTATGACTCAACAAAGAAGAAAGGAAACGACGAAACCACACAGTCTTCGCGCTCCATTGTCTTCACGTAATGTCTTCTCATGTCATAGTCTTCAATATGAATATCTTCTCATACCACCATTGTCTTCAATGTCTTCATACATTTTTAGGGGTCATCTCCGGTAGGTAAACCGAATCAATGAGGGACACTACCTGCGTTATCCTGCAATTCTCACAAACGCATTAGTCCCTCAACCAACTTTGTCGTCAATACTCCAAAACCAACTAGGGGTGGCACTAGATGCACTTACAATCTCCCCCTTTTTGGTGATTGATGACAAACTGGTTGAAGTTTTCAACGGGGATAAAGTATGTGAAATTGTAAGGATAGGAATTGTCTTCATAAGTAGCAAGGGCTCCCCCTGAAGATGTGCATATTAATAATTTGCTTTTGGATTGCAAATGCACATGGCAGGTTGTACTTATGGAGATCCACTTCAACTTATGAAGATAATTCATCATGCATGAAATGATATAACAAGTAGAATGACATGCATAATGAAAAATGGACGTCTGCAGGATGATCTAAGTGCGGAAGTTATCATCGCATCAGAGTAAAGCAAACACGTAGCAGAAGTAGCAGACGACCATCAAGTTTAGGTGTTACAACTCAAAGAACCAAATGTATCAAAATGCAAGAGTTGTAAGCACGCAGCAAAATATAATGCAACCGCCCATATGAACCCGCTTGAAGACTATCAGCTCATACGCTTCTCCCCCTTTTGTCAGTAATGACCAAAAAGGTTTGAAGACATAGAGCATCTACTCGTCTTCTTGATGAGTAGGTGAAGCAGCAGGGTTGTTGTCGTTGGGTGGCGGTGCAGAGGAACTTGGTGCAGTGTCGATGCGCGCAGTAGTTGGAGGTGGTGAAGTAGCGTCATCTTCATCATCGATCACTCTGGCATTAACTGTTGCCGCGGAGGAGGAATATTCAGAGTCTTCAAGAGATGGAGTTCTTCGTAAGACAACATTCCGTGGAGGAGTGGAGTCAAACTGAAATCTTTCATTGAAGCCATCGTCTTGAAGATCTGCTTCAGCACTAAGCAGGGTCAAACTCTTCCATGATCTCCGGCAAGTTTCATGAGCAACAAAGGCATTCTTGGTGGCAAGGTTGCGAATGCGATTGACATCCACCAAGATGCTTTGCATCTGTCTCTTGAGCCAAAAGTGATGTTTATCCTGTTTCTGATGAAGGGCCACAAGAAGTTCTCGGTCATTGAGAACGCGAGAACGCTTGCGAGGCCTTTGGGCAATGGTGCTTTCAGTGGCTTCAGTGGGCGCTCTGTGAGGCAGACGAGTGTTACCAGCAAATGGATAGATTCGTGTTGCTGCTTGAACACCTTCAATGGGTTGAGTGAAGCTTTGGTGCTCGGCATTCTGAAGACAAAGAGGCTTCTTGGCAGGGTCAGGATATATAGCTTCAACTGACATATCAACCTCAGGTAGAAAAATCACATGATTGCGAGCAGAAGGTTGATAGTTGACAGTAGAGTGTCGCTTTATGAGGCGCATGACCCATGGAGCATAAAACTTCAGACCAAAGAGATCAGAACCAGAGGCAGCCAGTTGTCTGATGAAGAAATCTTGTGCATTGAAACTGATGCCATTGTAAATGTAGAAGACCAAAGTCTTCATAGCTCCTTCAAGCTTTGCCGCTGATGAATGTCCTTTGATAGGCCATAGAGTCCGCCTGATGATATGATATATGGTGCGTGGCAGATACTCAAGGTCTTCAACAAAGAACTCTGTTGGATATTCAGCATCACGGGGCAAAGGCTTCATCATGCTCAGCATCTGACTCATATTGGGTTCAGGCCTATGAAAGATGCTTTCCAGGGCATTGCGATGATGTTGACAGCCAGGTTCATACAGTTCTCCAGGAGTGGCAAGCCCTGTAAGCTCGATGATGTCCATAGCTTTGGCTTCATGATGAACATTTCCAGTCATCCACTCGAGAACCCATGTCTTGATGTCTCTGTTGTAGCCGCGAATGTGCAGAGTGGCATAGAATTGAAGCAATAGCTCTTCATTCCAATGTTCTTTGTCTGTCACAAAGTGGAGCAGACCAGCATCACGAAAGCAATCAAGTGCTTCTTCTAAGCATGGCAGTCCAGCAATGGCTTCAGTGTCAAGGCGCATATGAGGGAAAATGCGCCCTTGATCATATAACACGCATGAGTAATAGCTTCTCTGTTGATAGCTCCAGAACCGATCTGATGCAATTCTTGGCTTCGTGTAGGGGTTCTTCGAGCTGTCAAAGAATGTGTTGTGGCTCTTGAAGCCATTAGCATTGAAGGACCCGGGGGAGTTGGCAGTACCTGGAAACCTTGGCAACCTGGGCTTTGGCTTCTGCACTTGAGGCCTATGCTCAATATGATAGTCAAATTGCGGTCCTGAGGCAGAGGGTGGAGGCACCAGAACGGGCCATCGGACAGTAGTGAGCTGACCATGACTATATGCTTGCTCAATTGTGTGAGGCCTTGGAGGCGGAACAGGAGCAGAGGCAACATCGGAGGCAGGCTGCACGACAGGTGCTTCGGGAGCAGTTGTCATGTTGACTTCAGGTGCAGCATCCTCATTGGCTTCGGGTGCAGCATCCTCATGGACTTCAGGTGCAGCATCCTCATTGACTTCAGGTTCAGTAGCCACATTTGCTTCAGGCACAGTTAGTGTAGGCTCCACATTAGCATCAGCCATGACTACGTCACTGGCTGTATTGACGTTGGTGGTGGCAGCCTCAACATTTTCAGCCTCCACTTGAGGAGCTGGAGGGTCAGACACAGACACGTTCAGATCATGAACTGCTTCTTCTTGAATGGGGGGAGTAGAGACACGTTCTTCTTGACGCTCTTCATCGGCTGATGCAGCCGGATTGTCTTCAGCAGCATGTGCTTCAGACTCGGAGACATTCACAGTTGGAGCAGGTTCAGAAAGTACTTGCCGTGCAACAGGTGAACGTTGCACTTCTCCTTCTGGAACGCTCGACAGAGGGACTTCAGGCCTTTGTCCTCTGCGAAGCCTGCGAAGAGCTGGCTTCACTTTAGGAGATGGAGTTGGCTGAGCCTGAAAGTCTTCATCCTCTTCTTGCACGTTGGGGGTAGCTTGTTGTTGTTGTAGGGGAGTACTGGGGGAGTCTTGTTCTTGTGGGCGATCAGCCCATGAATCATCCTGTGCAATTGGCGTCAGAGGACGACCAATGCTGATGAGTTCGCTGTTCGTACGAACAGGCGATGATACCACATTGTATTCGATCTGAGGAAGAACTTCATCATCTTCAACATTGTCATGATGACCAATGTCTTCAGCAGCGGTGGGTTCAGCTGCTGGAATATCTTCAGCTTCAGGAGCCTCTGTGGAAGCAGGCTCATGCACAGTCATGTGAAGTTCTTGGGATGCAGATGCAGGATGAATCACTGAGAGGGGTTCAACAAAAAGGGGCTCTGTGGGAGCAGCCCGATTCTTCTTGGTCTTGCGCTTCTTCTTGGAGGGAGCGGCATCAGAGGCTTCGGTATTCTTCCTCTTTCTAGCTTCTGCCTCTGCAGCCCTCGTTTTCTTCTGTTCAGAAGCGGTTGTGGTGACCTTTGGCTTCGAGCCAGTCATGCTACTTGGGAAGATAATACGTGGAGCTTCTTGGCTTGAAGGCGCAGGCTGATCAGCAGGAAACTTCTTCTTTTTCTTTGCAGCCATTCTGGGGTCAATGCCAGGACGGCCAAGTGACTTGCGCTTCTCAGCCTCATTGTAGGCAAGCACACACTGATCAGCCAAACTCTTCATGCGCTCACGAGAGCCTTGAGCTTCTTGGCGCTTCTTCTGAAAAGCTTCTTTAAGCTCATGCAGCATGACCTTAAAGTTTCTGACGTCTTGAACACTTAGCTTGGCCACATGCTTCTTGAATTGAGCCTTCTCATAATCAATCTTGTGCTTGAGCTCAACGATTCTCTGAGCGAGAGCCAGCTCAGAAGCAATGGCGCCATTGAAAGAGACGCTGAGGCCAATTGGAAGCTGTAAATCTTCAAAGCTGACATTTGGGGTGTCGAACCACTCATCAATGAAATTGTGGATGATGGCCACATCAAAGAGAGGCAAGTTGTTGAAGATTTCTGCTTCTTCCTTGCTCTTTATCAGCTGCTCAAGAGCATCATCCGCAAGATCTTCATCACTTGATAGATCAATGGGTTCTTCACGCAGAATAGCAGCAGGAGTCAGAGCTTGATCAGCACGCCTGACAAGTTGCTTTTTCTTCTCCGTCCTCTTGGAGATACGGGATTGATCTTTAGACTGCACACTGGCTTCAGGAGGTGCAGTGGCCAATGGCTTCACACGAGAAGCTTTTGGTGGTACGGGTTTAGAAGCCTTTAGCTTCTTTTGCTTCTGTGGCTTCGAAGGAGGAGCTGGGGCTTCATCAGAATCAGCCTCATTGTCAGAATGATCCACTTTGGCACCTTGTACCAAGATGTAGGAGATGAGGCCATCAAGGTTTGCAAAGGGGCTAATTCTATTTTCTTCAGCTTCACGAGTCCCATCCTCACGGGGAGTAGAGGGACCAGGATTGAAGTCCAATCCCCATGACTTCTTGTTTTCCTTTGCCGAAGCCACAACAAACTGGAAGTTGCGCTTGAAGAGATTGTCGTCGCGACACCAGAGTAATGATGATGGGTTGGCTTCTTCAGGCTGTGGTCCACGGACCATGCAAGGATAGAATTCTTGCTCAATGGCTTCAGCTCTGTTCTTGGGTTGAAGGCCTCGATAGAGAATATCGCCCCAAGGACTCTTGATAGCATTTTTCTCTGCATATTCCTTGGTGACAAACTTGTACTTGAACCATTCTTCAGCCCAATAGCGTCGAATCCATTGGATTCGTGTCTTGCGCTGATGATAAGTCTCTTCAGGGTCTGTCTTGTACAGTTCTGCTAGGTCATCAGGCAGATCTTTGGATGTTCCTCCTCTGCGCTGTCTGCCACCCTTCCTTGCTGATTTTTCTGCAGCCATGAACTTCAAGCTGAATGGCTTCAATACGTTCAGAGGCTTCAGAGATTTACGCTTGCTGGTCAAGCAGGAACTGGCTTCAGGAGAATTGATATGATGCTGTAAGTATTCTGCAAACGAATGCAGACTATGAGAACCAAGGGATTCTCCCACGGACATGTACCTGTGACAGCATTAGAGATGCGAGGGAAGGGGAAGAGGTCATATGCATTCTCAGAAGATTTTGAAGATAAATCAGTTTGAAGACATTGACCTCATGATGCGAAGACATTCACTTATATGTGGTGAGTTGGTTCCAGATTTGTACCAATCCGTGAATAAGTACAAGTGAGGAATCAAACTAGATAGGAAATCTAAGTGAATAGACTAGGCATTATGAGATGCAGATAGAATAGATCTAACATTTAGTAGGCAGAAACCACTTTCGGTAAGTAGGATGAATCTATGAAGATCAAAAAGGTGGTAAAAATAGAGTTATAATTACCGCACGAAGAACTGCTAGATGGGAAGAATGAGAGACCGAGCAGTTCAGCCCACCGTGCCCTAACTTGGCGACGGAGGACACCTACGGCGACGGCGGAGAGAAAGATGTCCGCGGCCGGCGTGAGGACGGCGTCGGAGAAGTCGCGGCAGCTAAGCGCTTCGTCGCCGGCGTCGTCGAGAGCTAGCGGTGGCGCTAGGGTTTTGACGGAGGTGGAGAGGTGGAAGAAGGATTTCTTTACCGCAGGGGACACATATTTATAAGTAGGTGTGCAGCACAGCGCAATTACGCAGGTGCCCCTGTCTGTTCACATCCGTGGGGTACGTGGCAAGCATGCAACATATTTAGAATTGTCCCACGTTCCCACGCCCGCCAGGTATGTCGGATGTTCGTTCCGGCTTCTCCGGATATCGACAATTAAGATGATTCATTTAAATAGAACTTGATGTTTGTCTCTGTGTCTTCTGCTGACAAGGATGCAGAGAAGACATTCGACAGTTTCAATAGAATGCATATGATTTGGACAGATAGAGTTTGAGATAGTAAGCAGTGAGAGATTAGGGTCCGATCACATTCACTTAGTTCAAAAGATTCAATAGTGAAGACATAGCTATAAGTGAATGCTGTAGAGGACAGAATGCTAGTATATATATATATATATGCAATCAAATCACCAAAGCAAAGAAAAATCATGAAGATAAATTGAAACTGAAGACAAACCAAATGCGAAATCTTTGCAAAATAACTCCATGAGTGAAACACTTCAAACAGAGAAATTTGGTGGTGGCGTTACCCACCGTATAGGAAGTATTAGACCCAGACACGGCGCACAATTATCGTGGCGCTCCGAAGTCAAATTCCATGTTAATGTATTCACACTCAGAGTGTAAATCTTCATTGATTGAAGATATACATTACTTTGTGTGTTGCACATCTAAGTCATCAACATGCATAAGTGTTAGGATGTGTGCCTGATCACAGGACATTCGAGGATTCCAAGATATTTAGCTCACACCGTAACTTGCAAAACCTTTTCTCGTCCAAGGGCTTTGTGAAGATATCTGCCAGTTGCTCTTCAGTGTTGACGTGCATGATATCTATATCTTTCTTCATAACATGATCTCTGAGAAAGTGATGACGTATTTCAATGTGCTTTGTCTTCGAATGCTGGACTGGATTGTTGGCAATCTTGATGGCACTTTCGTTGTCGCAGAAGAGAGGGACTTGCTTCAGATCGATGCCATAGTCCTTGAGAGTTTGCTTCATCCACAGAAGCTGAGCACAACAAGATCCAGCAGCAATGTATTCAGATTCAGCAGTTGAGAGTGACACACAGTTCTGCTTCTTTGAAGACCAACAGACAAGTGATCGACCGAGAAAATGACATGTGCCTGATGTAGACTTGCGATCCACTTTGTCACCAGCATAATCAGCATCCGAGAATCCAACCAGATCAAACCTTGAGCCCTTTGGATACCATAATCCTAGTGTTGGGGTGTAAGCCAAATATCGAAGAATTCGCTTCACAGCTAAGTGATGCGATTCCTTTGGTGCCGCTTGGAATCGAGCACACATGCAAACACTAAGCATAATATCTGGCCTAGATGCACATAAATAAAGCAAAGAACCAATCATGGAGCGGTATACCTTTTGATCGAACTCTTTACCATTGTCGTCGGGACCAAGATGGTGCTTGGCTGGCATTGGCGTCGTGTAGCCTTTGCAGTCTTCCATTCCAAACTTCTTCAGACAATCTTTGAGGTATTTTTCTTGAGATATGAAGATGCCATTTCGTTGCTGACGAATTTGAAGACCAAGGAAGAACTTCAGCTCTCCCATCATGGACATTTGATATTGCTCTTGCATCATGTACCCAAACTCATCACTGTACTTCTGGTTGGTGCAGCCGAAGATTATGTCATCCACATATATTTGGCACACAAACAGTTCACCATCATATGTCTTCGTGAAGAGTGTGGGATCGAGAGATCCAGGTTTGAAGCCTTTGCTCTTCAGGAAGTCTTTGATTGTATCATACCAGGCACGAGGAGCTTGTTTGAGGCCATACAGTGCTTTGTTCAGTTTGTACACCATATCAGGATGTTTTGGATCTTCAAAGCCAGGTGGTTGTGCAACATATACTTCTTCTTCAATCTTGCCATTTAGAAATGCACTCTTTACATCCATTTGATATAGCAAGATGTTGTGATGATTAGCATAGGCTAGCAGTATGCGAATAGCTTCAAGCCTAGCAACCGGAGCAAATGTTTCATCGAAGTCAATTCCTTCAACTTGAGTATATCCTTGAGCCACAAGACGAGCTTTGTTTCTGACGACTTGACCATGCTCATCTTGCTTGTTTCGATATATCCACTTTGTTCCAATAATGTTATGCTTGCGAGGGTCAGGTCGCTTGACAAGTTCCCAAACATTATTTAGCTTGAACTGTTGAAGTTCTTCTTGCATGGCTTGAATCCATTCAGGTTCCATAAAAGCTTCAGCAACTTTCTTGGGTTCTGATATTGACACAAATGAAAAATGCCCACAGAAATTTGCTAGCTGTGTTGCTCTTGAGCGAGTGAGCGGACCAGGTGCATTGATGCTGTCAATAATCTTCTCTATTTGAACTTCATTTGCAACACGAGGATGAACAGGACGAAGATTCTGCTCTGGCTGATCATTGTCATCATTGGGAGATTGTCTTCGGTCTGAGCATTGTCTTCAGGTTGATTTGGTGCAGAGATGATAATTTCCTCTTCAGGCTGTGCTTCAGAGGGCATGATCTCACCAGTTCCCATCAACTTGATAGATTCACAGGAGGGAGCTTCATCCAGTGTACTTGGTAGAATTTCTCTTTGTGAACCATTGGTTTCATCAAATCGCACATCCACTGTTTCAACAATTTTGTAGTGGAAGAGGTTGAAGACTCTGTAAGAGTGCGAATCCTTTCCATAGCCAAGCATGAAGCCTTCGTGAGCTTTGGGTTCAAATTTTGACTTGTGATGGGGATCCTTGATCCAACATCTAGCACCAAAGACTCTGAAGTAGCTAACATTTGGCTTCTTGCCAGTGAGGAGCTCATAGGATGTTTTGCCCAGAAGCTTATGGATGTAGACACGGTTGACGATGTGATAAGCTGTATCAATGGCTTCAGGCCAGAACTTTCTTGGTGTCTTGTACTCGTCAAGCATTGTTCGAGCCATCTCGATGAGGGTTCTGTTCTTGCGCTCTACAATGCCATTTTGCTGAGGTGTGTATGGAGCAGAAAACTCATGAGTGATTCCCATTGTATCCAGATAAAGATCAAGCCCGGTGTTCTTGAATTCAGTGCCGTTATCACTTCTGATATGCTTGATCTTGACACCATAGTTGTTCATTGCTCGATTGGCGAATCGTCTGAAGACATCTTGTACTTCAGTCTTGTAGAGAATTATGTGCACCCATGTGTATCTTGAGTAGTCATCAACAATGACGAAGCCATAGAGACACGCCGTTGTTGTGAGGGTGGAGTAGTGGGTAGGTCCAAATAAGTCCATGTGAAGCAGCTCGAAGGGTTGAGATGTTGTCATGATTGTCTTCGAGGGATGCTTGGCCCTTGTCATCTTTCCAGCTTCGCAGGCACCACATAGATGATCTTTCTTGAACTTGACACCTTCGATGCCTATGACATGCTTCTTTTTGACGAGAGTATGCAAGTTCCTCATGCCAGCGTGCCCTAGCCTTCGATGCTAGAGCCAGCATTCTGAAGCTTTAGCAAGAAGACATACGGCAAGTTTTGGACCTGCTGAGAAATCTACCATGTATAGATCACCTTTCCTATACCCTTCAAAGACTAGAGATTTGTCAGATTCCATTAGTACAAGGCAACGATATTTTCCAAATATCACAATCATGTTTAAGTCACAAAGCATTGAGACAGACATTAAGTTGAATCCAAGCGATTCAACAAGCATCACTTTATCCATGTGTTGATCCCTTGAGATTGCAACTCTACCTAGACCCAATACTCTGCCTTTACCAGTGTCAGCAAATGTGATTTTACTCTTGTCGGATGGACGTAAGGTTGAGTCCATGAGAAGACTTTGATCACCAGTCATATGATTAGTGCATCCACTGTCAATAATCCATTCTGAAGCTTTTGGTGACATGCCCTACAGTGCAGTTAGGAGGATAGGCTTCACAAGGTATGTTGTGAAGCATAAGCATTTTACACACACATGGATTATCACAGTTTAGATCAAGATTAGCACACAGTATGACAGATAAGATATCATATGTGGAATTTATAGTAAGTCATTTTATCATGCGTCCCTTTATGTTTTAGGTCCCCAGCAATTATATCGGACGCCATTGATTGCTGGCTGGAGACCACATTCTGCAAAAGAGAGTTAGTTCTTCTTCACCACCCACATTTTCAGGGGTGGCTTAGAAGCAATGAGTCTAAGTGCAGCATCTGAGAATTTCGGCTTTGAAGCCCTAGCAAATAGCCTTGCAGGAGATGAATGATACTCATGTGAATAAGCAGAGAAGTTCTTAGTTCTATGAACATATCGATTTGAAGACACACGCTCATATTCATGAGTCTGAGTATGATTTCCCTGCAAAACATTGGCGTTAGGGTGACTCAAGTGAGTCCTGTGTTCGCAAGTAGCCGTTGGACCATATGATGCCTTTGGTCTGGGGTTTGTCTTCTTCACTGGTGGTGTCATGATGACATTCACTGGAAGATTCTCAAGACAGCTTTTGGGTACCCAGATCTTCTTCATAGGAGGTCCATTCCTGCAGTTAGTACCAATATACCTGGCAAACACTTCACCATTCTGGTTTTTGAACAGTTTATAGTTTGCATCAAAGGATTCATCAATAATAATAGGATTAGCACAGGTAAATCCAGATAAAGTGGATGGATCCACTGAAGGTTCCTTTGCAGCAACCCATGTGGTTTTGGGATACTGCTCAGGCTTCCAGTAGGAACCATCAGCATTCATTTTCCTCTCGAACCCAACACCCTCTTTCCTAGGGTTTTGGTTCAGAATCTGCTTTTTGAGGACATCGTAGAGAGTCTGATGTCCCTTCAAACTTTTGTACATCCCTGTTTCAAGCAATGTCTTCAACCTAGCATTTTCATCAGCAATACTAGTGGTATCCTCCGCAGAGGGGTTAGCAACCACATCAGTAGTTGAAGACAATGAAATAGCAGCAGCAGTGGAACATTCAGCAACAGATATAGCGTTATTACGCTCAATGCATTTTAAACATGGTGGTTCGAATCCATCCTGAGTAGCGCTGATGTGTTGAGCAAGGAATGAATCTCGCTCCTTCTGAAGATCTTCATAATCCACTCTAATCTTTTCAAGGTCTAGCTTTCTTTGAAGACATTGAGAAGAAAGCTTCTCATGATCAGACAAGAGAGCATTATGTTGATATTGAAGGGCGTCAAACTTAGCATGAAGTCTCTGAAGACTATCAGCCAAAGCTTTTGACTGATCCATTTCCTCACCCAACATATCATCAGTCTTACTAAGCATGTCTTGAACCTTTTCCAAGATTCTTTGTTGTTTAGTGGCAAGGGAAGCAAGTTTGACATAGCTGGGGCCAAACTCATCACCTGATTCATCATCACTAGTTTCAGAAAGATAGCATTCAGTTACCTTAGCACCCCCTGCCATGAGGCATGGTGAAGATGAAGACGGTTCAGATGGAAAGGTCGTCTCTTTAAGGGACTCCTTGTAGTCATCAAGCCAAGGATCATGACGATTAAGATGACTATCATAGACCTCAGCAAGTCGGTCCCAGATTAGCTTCGCGTGATTGAGGTGCATGACGTTCCTGAACTGATTTCAGGATAGGCAGGAGCAGATGACATCCTTCGCAGTGAGGTTCAGTAGAGTGTACTTACGAATGTCATCAGCCTCTGCCATCTTGCATAGATCGGTGAGACCAATCTCGGTGACGGTCCATAGTTCGCTTTCCATAGCCATGAGTCGCTTCTTCATCATGGCTTTCCACCGGGGATACTCATAACCGTCAAAGGTAGGGCAAGATACATTCCTCAATCCTGCAGTCGACATAGCTGAAACTCCAGGTGGTTAAACCGAATCACACAGAACAAGGGAGTACCTTGCTCTGATACCAATTGAAAGTGCTAGTTATCGACTAGAGGGGGGGTGAATAGGCGATTTTTAGGAAAGTCTTCAAAACATGGAAGTTTCGAAGACAAATGATAGAAATAGCCTAATTGATATGCAGCGGAAGATAAACTACAACAAGCAAGCCATAATCAAGTATGCAATAGCATTAATGTTTGAAGATTAATAGCAGCTAGGTAGTAGGATCAGGATGGAAGATAGTATGAAGCCAATCAACAATAGTAGTCAAGCAATGAAGTCAATCGGATAAAACAATAAGCAATGACTTCACAAAGACAAACTCAAAGTAAAGGAGGGAAGAGATAGAACCAGTTGCTTGTTGAGGACACAGGATTTGTTGGACCAGTTCCAGTTGCTGTGACAACTGTACGTCTGGTTAGGGAGGCTGAGATTTGACTCAGAAGACCGTGTCTTCACCTTATTCCCCTTGAGCTAAGGTCACTTAGTCCTCGCCCAGTCACTCTGGTAAGTCTTCAAGGGAGACTTCCAAACCTTCACAGACTTCGTTCACTCGGCAATCCACAATGACTCTTGGATGCTCAGAACGCGGCGCCTAACCGGCTGGAGGATACACAATCCTCAAGTGTAATAAGTCTTCAAGTCGCACAGACAGAAAGACTTCAGTGATGCCTAACACTCTTTGGCTCTGGGTGTTTGGGCTTTGTCCTCGCAAGGATTTCTCTCTCTCAAATGCTTCGAGGTGGGTTGCTCTCAAACGACAAAAGCCGTATACAAACTCTGAGCAGCCACCAATTTATGGTGTAGGGGGTGGGCTATTTATAGCCACCAGGCAACCCGACCTGATTTGTCCAAAATGACCCTGGGTCACTAAGGAACTGACACGTGTTCCAACGGTCAGATTTCAAACACACACGACAACTTTACTTGGGCTACAAGCAAAGCTGACTCATCCAACTCTGGATAAGATTTGCTCTCATTGTCTTCGCTCGAAGACATAGGATTTGGGTTGAGCATCACTTCAGTCACTCTAACTTAGTTCACTTGGACCCCACTTAACAGTACAGTGGTTCCTATGACTCAACAAAGAAGAAAGGAAACGACGAAACCACACAGTCTTCGCCCTCCATTATCTTCACGTAATGTCTTCTCATGTCATAGTCTTCAATATGAATATCTTCTCATACCACCATTGTCTTCAATGTCTTCATACATTTTTAGGGGTCATCTCCGGTAGGTAAACCGAATCAATGAGGGACACTACCTGCGTTATCCTGCAATTCTCACAAACACATTAGTCCCTCAACCAACTTTGTCGTCAATACTCCAAAACCAACTAGGGGTGGCACTAGATGCACTTACAGTTCTTCGCTTATTTACTTTTCCATTGCTACTGTTACAACTACTACAAAAACCCAAAAACATCTATCTTTACTTTTGCTACCGTTACCTTTATTATCATACCACTTTTGCTACTAAACACTTTGCTGCAGATACTAAGTTATCCAGGTGTGGTTGAATTGACAAGTCAAGTGCTAATACTCAAGAATATTCTTTGGCTCCCCTTGTGTCGAATCAATAAATTTGGGTTGAATACTCTACCCTCGAATGTTGTTGCGATCCCCTATACTTGTGGGTTATCAAGACTAATTTCTGGCACCGTTGCCGAGGAGCATAGCTCTATTCTCTGAGTCACTTGGGATTTATATCTGTTAATCACTATGAAGAACCCGAAAGACGCTAAGACCAAGATTTTGCCCTCAACTATGAGGGGAGGTAAGGAACTGCCATCTAGCTCTGCACTAGATTCTCCTTCCTTATTAGTAGGTTTGCGACACCTAAACCTGCTACTGCTATGAATTCTGATATGTCGTATGTTATTGATGATGCCACTTCTGCTATGCATGATGAAACTACTTCTGTGCGTGATACTACTTTGCCATTAGGTGAATTTCTAGATGAACAACTTGTTAGAGTTAGGGGGAATGAAAATATTGAAGAACCTATTATTGATGATAGTGATGATGAAGGTTCCCCCAATGATTATGTATTACCTGTTGTTCCTAAGGGTTATGTTATGAATGAAGCAGCTGCTATGGAAATTCTTGCTTGCAATGATAGAAATGATCTTAAGAAATTATTAGCTAAATGGAAGCAGCAGTCTTTTAATGCTAGAAGGAAACCCGATCCTACTTTTGCTACTTCACCTATTTGTGTTACTGATAAGGATTATGAATTCTCTCTTGATCCTGATATTATTACTTTAGTTGAATCTGGTCCTTTTTATTGCCTTGAATCTGAAACTATTGTGGCACATCTTACCAAGTTGAATGATATAGCCACCCTGTTCACTCATGATGAGAAGTCTCGCTATTTATACATCCTTAAGATATTTTCGTTCTCATTAAAGGGTGATGCTAAGACTTGGTATAATTCTCTGGCTCCTGGTTATGTGCGTAGTACCCAGGATATGATTTATTACTTCTCTGCTAAATATTTCCCTGCTCATAAGAAACAAGCTGCCTTGCGGGAAATATATAATTTTGTGCAAATCAAAGAAGAGAGTCTCCCACAAGCTTGGGGGAGGCTTCTACGGTTACTTAATGCTTTGCCTGATTATCCTCTTAAGAAAAATGAAATACTTGATATCTTTTATAATGGACTAACCGATGCTTCCAAGGACTACTTGGATAGTTGTGCTGATTGTGTTTTCAGGGAAAGAACAGTCGACGAAGCTGAAATATTATTGAATAATATGTTGACTAATGAAAATAATTGGACTCTTCCTGAGCCAGTTCCTGAAGTAATTCCTGAACCAATTGAGCCAACTCCTGAGCCTATTCCTAAACCCACTCCGAAGAAGAGAGGTGTTTTATTTCTCAGTCCTGAAGATATGCAAGAGGCAAAGAAATCAATGAAAGAAAAAGGTATTAAAGCTGAAGACGTTAAGAATTTACCACCTATTGAAGAAATACATGGTCTTAATTTACCGCCTGAAGAACCACATTGTCTTGATAACCCGACACAGGTAGTAAAGGTAAATTCTCTCTATAGATATGATAAAGTTGAAATACCCTCTACTAAATTTCATAGCCCTTGCTTAGATGAATTTGATGACTTTATGGCTAGACAAGAAAGTTTTAATGCCTATGTTGGTAGAGAGTTAAAGAATAATGCTTTCGAGATAGGACGCGTAGGTGATAATCTCGCTAGAGTTAAAGATGAACTTCACCGCGTTAGCAAATATGCTTCTATGGTTGCTACTCAAGCTGAGCAAGTACTCAAAGCTCAAAATGATTTTCTTGATGAATTGAATAATAAAAATGACTTTGCTGTTAGAGTGGCTACTAGAACTGGTAGAATGACTCAGGAACCTTTGTATCTTGAAGGCCACCCTAAGAGAATCGAGCAAGATTCTCAGAGAAATAATTTAGAGGCACCTAGTTCTTCTAAAAAGAAGAAGAAGAAAAATAATAGAACTTTGAATGCTTCTAGTGAACCTATTGTAGAGACACCTGATAATCCCAATGATATTTCTATTTCTGATGCTGAAACTCAATCAGGTGATGAACATGAACCTAGTGATAATGTTAATAATAATGTTCATGTTGATGCTCAACCTAGCAAAAACAATGATGTAGAGATTGAACCTGTTGTTGATCTTGATAACCCACAATCAAAGAATCAGCGTTATGATAAGAGAGATTTTGTTGCTAAGAAGCACGGGAAAGAAAGAGAACCATGGGTTCAGAAACCCATGCCCTTTCCTCCTAAACCATCCAAGTAAAAGGATGATGAGGATTTTGAGCGCTTTGCTGAAATGATTAGACCTATTTTCTTACGTATGCGCTTAACTGATATGCTTAAAGTAAATCCTTATGCTAAGTATATGAAGGATATCATCACAAATAAAAGAAAGATACCGGAAGCTGAAATTTCCACCATGCTTGCTAATTACACTTTTAAGGGTGGAATACCAAAGAAACTTGGAGATCTGGGTGTTCCAACTATACCATGCTCCATTAAAAGAAATTATGCCAGAACTGCTTTATGTGATCTTGGAGCCGGTGTTAGTGTTATGCCTCTCTCTTTATATCGTAGACTTGAATTGAATAAGTTGACACCTACTAGAATATCTTTGCAAATGGCTGATAAATCAACTGCTATACCTGTCGGTATTTGTGAGGATGTGCCTGTTGTGGTTGCAAATGTCACTATCTTAACGGACTTTGTTATTCTTGATATTCCCGAGGACGATAGTATGTCTATTATCCTTGGTAGACCTTTTCTTAATTCTACAGGGGCTGTTATTGGTTGCAACAAAGGCAATGTCACTTTTCATGTTAATGGCAATGAGCATACGATACACTTTCTGAGGAAACAATCTCAAGTTCATAGCATCAATTCTATTGAAAAAGTTCCAACTATCATTTTTGGAGATTTTGAATTTCCTCTCCCTACTGTCAAGAAAAAGTATGATATTCTTATTGTTGGGGATTTTCATATCCCCGTTGAGGTAACTTAGTGTCATTCGAAATTTCTCTGGTTCCGTGTTATTCGGAATGAGTTTATTAACAAGACTTGATCAACCTTGTTAGTGAGTTCATTTTGATGATCACGAGATGGATGAAACTAGAAGGCACAACCTTTTGTACCCTCCTTTTACTTTCTGTTATTTAGAATGAATAAAGCAAAAATAGTATTATCCGTCTGTTTTCTGAATTATCCGTGCATTAAAAAATAGTCCGAAAATAAAAGTGCTCCAAATGCCCTGCAAATTTAGTATGATTTTTTCTGGAATATTTGAGGATTTTAGGCACTGAAAACACTGCAGGAGGGGCAAGCACCAGGCCACGAGAGAGGAGGGCGTCCCCCTGTAGGTCACGCCCCCTGTCTCGTGGGCCCCTGGTGGCTCCCCTCCACTTATGCCAGCACCCACACACTTCATCTTCTACCCAAAAAAATCCCCATCCAGCTCAAGCATGAGTTCTAGCTCGTTTTGCTGCGATTTTTGATCTCTTAGCTCAAAGCTCCATTCACAAAACTGCTTTGGGAGATTGTTGCTTGGTATGTGACTCCTCCATTGGTCCAATTAATTTTTGTTCTAGTGCCTTATTCATTGCAAATTTATGTTGCTTAGGTGACCATGTTCTTGAGCTTGCATGTTAAATTTTTGACGTCCCAAGCAATTCCAATGCATGATATAGGCTCTAGGCACTTGTAGGAGTAGTTGCTATCAATCTTGTTTAGTTTTATCCACTTCTATTTTGAAGTTACTAAAATTTCAGAAATTTTCAGAAAATGTTAAGGAGGCTTTTTAAAGGCTCTTCTAGCCAAACTCTCAGGAAAAACAAGCCAAAGAGAAGGAAAAGCCAAGTACAATCTTCCTCGCTTAGCGGAGTACGGTCGTGCGAATGGCCATGTGAGGATTTCTTGAAAGAAGCCGGAATTCATGAAGACTTTTATGCTTTAATTGAGACTGCAGGCCTCACCGGTTTCATCAACGACCGAATCGATCAGTATCTCTTACTTACCAATACTTTCATGCAAAACTTTTATTATTATCCTAAGAAATCACCGCATGCAGTATCATTTCATTTATATGACGAATTCAAAGAAATGTCTTTACGTCATTTTTGCGCAGTATGTAGGATACCTTATGAGGGAGAATTAGATGAACCCCATCGTGAAGATGTGGGTGGATTTGTTAACACTATTGCTGTAGAGGAGCCAAAGAAGGGCTCCGAGGCGAAGGTCTATAGCATACACTTTCCTGTTTTACACTACTTTGCCATATTTGCTAGTAGATACTTGATTGGTCGTGGAAATAGTGGAAACTTGAGCGTTCCTGATATTATCATTCTTCAACATGCTCTGCTTGGAGACAATACTTTTAATATGGGTGCAGTCGTTGCCAAAAGGCTAGCCCTGAATCGTACAAAAGGCCCCATATTTGGAGGTATCTATGCTGCACGTCTTGCTAGACATTTTTAGATACCCATTAGGCACCATGAGGAAAAGGAGACAATATTGCCTCCTCACATTTTAGATTACAAGAGCATGATAGCACACAAGTTTATTGTTGACAACGAAGATAGGATGCTCTTGTATAAACTTAGATTCAGTAAGAAACACTTTGAGGTTATTATCTTGCCTGCGCCTTTGTTGTTTGATTTGCTTGCAGAAAATTTTCTCGTCACATCGGAAGCGGTGAACAATCATCGAGCTCAAGCTTTTACTCCAGAACTGGAACCTGAGCTGGACCCTTATCGTGCATCATCTGTCCAGTGGGGTCCGGAGATGACCAGCCAGTATTATCCTGATTACACCTCCCATTACACCGGGGAGAGTACTGGCGGTCATTGGTATTAGACCAACTTAGGCCAGAAGCCTAAGCTTGGGGGAGTACATATTTCTCACCGACTTTACATTCATGTTCACACACTAGTCGTCGGTGCTCATACTCTTTCATTGTATTATCCATGTTAGTTTAAATTTCTTTTTCTAGTTTTCTTCTTGTGTGTTTGATAAACCTTAAGAAAAAACAAAAAAATTAGTTAGTTTGATTTCCTTGCATGTAGTAGGAATTAAAATGAAAACCCAAATGATTTCTCGTTCTTATTTTACTTGTTGGGAGCTTTCCCATGTAAATAGTTTTATTTTCTTTTCTTTCCTTTGGGGGTCAAGAAGACCATAATGAAAATGCTTAGTGGCTCTCCTATGCATGATTGTTTATTTAATTTAGAGCCCATATTACTTGTCTTCTCTCTTGAGTTGAATGCTTGCAGATCCCAGCTTAGTCCAATGCACGTGCACTCTTATTATTATACACATCGTTTGGTCGTGCGAGTGAAAGGCAATAATGACGATATATGATGGACTTATTGGGATGAGAAAAGCTGGTATGAACTCGACCTCTCTTGTTTTTGTAAATATGATGAGTTCATCGTTCTTGAGTTAGCTATTATGAAGTAAACATATTTGCAATGACATTTAGAGATTATAGTTACTTGTGCCATGCTTGATTAGCTATGAGTTATAATGGTTTACCTTGCGTGCCAACATGCTATTAGAATGATTATGATGTGATATGATGGGATGGTATCCTCCTTTGAATGAACTGAGTGGCTCGACTTGGCACATGTTCACGCATGTAGTTGAATCAAATCAACATAGCCTTCATGATATTTATGTTCATGGTGGATTATATCCTACTCATGCTTGTACTCGGTGTGAATTAATTTTCATGCATGTTTACGACTGTTGTTGCTCTCTCAGTTGGTCGCTTCCCAGTCTTTTGCTAGCCTTCACCTGTACTAAGTGGGAATACTGCTTGTGCATCCAAACTCCTTAAACCCCAAAGTTGTTCCATATGAGTCCACCATACCTACCTATATGCGGTACTTACCTGTCGTTCCGAGTAAATTTGTATATGCCAAACTCCAAACCTTCAAATGAAATTATGTTTTGTATGCTCGAGCAACTCATGTTACAACTAGGACTGCCTATATCTTCCATGCTAGGTGGGTTATTCTCAAGAGGAGTGGACTCCGCTCCTCATTCACGAGAAAGGGCCGGTAACCGGGATTCCCAGTCCCATGATCCAAAAAGATCAAATCAAATCAAAATAATTAAACAAAACTCCCCGAGGGCTGTTGTATGTTGGAGGCACTCGTTGTTTCGAGCAAGCCATGGATTGATGCTTGTTGGTGGTTGGGGAGTATAAACCTTTACCATTCTGTTTGGGACCTGCCTATAATGCATGTAGTATGGAAGATATAGCCATCCCATAGTTGTTGCGTTGACAGTAAAAGAATGCCGCCCAAAATCTTATTCAATCTCTATTTTAAAATCGAGCTCTGGCACCTCTACAAATCCCTGCTTCCCTCTACGAAGGGCCTATCTATTTACTTTTTATGTTGAGTCATCACCCTTCTTATTAAAAGCACCCGCTGGAGAGCACACTGTCATTTGCATTCATTACTATTGGTTTATATTGGGTATGACTTGACTGGATCTCTATTACCATGAATTACGATGTTTAGTCAGTCCTTGATCTTTAAAGGTGCTCTGCATTTATGTTTTGCAGTCTCAGAAAGGGCTACCGAGATACCATTTTGTTATATCATGTTATGATTATTTTGAGAAAGTGTTGTCATCCGAGTTTTATTATTATGGCTCGCTAGCTGATTATGCTATTGATGTGAGTAATTGTGAGACCTATGTGTTATTGTGAGTATGGTTAGTTCATAATATTTGCTGAAACTTGAATGCTGGCTTTTCATGTTACAACAACAAGAGCAAACAGAGTTTGTAAAAGTTTTTCTTTATCACTTTCAGTTTATCAACTAAATTGCTTGAGGACAAGCAAAGGTTTAAGCTTGGGGGAGTTGATACGTCTCCAACGTATCTACTTTTCCAAACACTTTTGCCCTTGTTTTGGACTCTAACTTGCATGATTTGAATGAAACTAACCCGGACTGACGCTGTTTTCAGCAGAACTGCCATGATGTTGTTTTATGTGTAGAAAAGAAAAGTTCTCAGAATGTCCTGGAAATCCACGGAGGCACCTTTTGGAATTAATAAGAATTTTTGGCGAAAGAATTAATGCCAGGGGGCCCATAGCCTGTCCACGAGACAGGGGGGCGCCCCCCTAGGGCGCAGCCTCCTATATCGTGGGCCCCCTGGACCTCCTCCGACCTCAACTCCAACTCCATATATTCCGTCTCGGGGAGAAAAAAATCGCAGAGAAAGTTCCATCACGTTTTACGACACGGAGCCGCCACCAAGCCCTAATCTCTCTCGGGAGGGCTGATCTGGAGTCCGTTCGGGGCTCCGGAGAGGGGGATTCATCGCCGTCGTCATCATCAACCATCCTCCATCACCAATTTCATGATGCTCACCGCCGTGTGTGAGTAATTCCATCGTAGGCTTGCTGGACGGTGATGGGTTGGATGAGATTTACCATGTAATCAAGTTAGTTTTGTTAGGGTTTGATCCCTAGTATCCACTATGTTCTGAGATTGATGTTGCTATGACTTTGCTATGCTTAATGCTTGTCACTAGGGCCCAAGTGCCATGATTTCAGATCTGAACCTATTATGTTTTCATGAATATATGTGTGTTCTTGATCCTATCTTGCAAGTCTATAGTCACCTATTATGTGTTATGATCCGACAACCCCGAAGTGACAATAATCGGGAAACTTCTCGGTGATGACCGTAGTTTGAGGAGTTCATGTATTCACTATGTGTTAATGCTTTGTTCTAGTTCTCTATTAAAAGGAGGCCTTAATATCCCTTAGTTTCCGTAAGGACCCCGCTGCAACGGGAGGGTAGGACAAAAGACGTCATACAAGTTTTTTCCATAAGAACGTATGACTATTTACAGAATACAAGCCTACATTACATTGATGAATTGGAGCTAGTTCTATATCACCCTATGTTATAACTATTGCATGAGGAATCACATCCGGCATAATTATCCATCACTGATCCATTGCCTACGAGCTTTTCATATATTGTTCTTCGCTTATTTACTTTTCCGTTGCTACTGTTACAACTACTACAAAAGCCCAAAAACATCTATCTTTACTTTTGCTACCGTTACCTTTATTATCATACCACTTTTGCTACTAAACACTTTGCTGCAGATACTAAGTTATCCAGGTGTGGTTGAATTGACAAGTCAACTGCTAATACTCAAGAATATTCTTTGGCTCCCCTTGTGTCGAATCAATAAATTTGGGTTGAATACTCTACCCTCGAAAGCTGTTGCGATCCCCTATACTTGTGGGTTATCAGTTGTGTCCTCGGTTATGGACATCTTGAATATCTGGAATTGGATATTATTGTTGATCTCATCACTCTTAAATTATTTGAATTGGGTTTAATGATGATACTTGGTTAATTTTGGGTTTGAGTTGGAGGAACCTTCTCAAGTATTGGAACAACTTGGGAGTAGTAAATAATTGTATTCCTTTGTTGTAGGGAAAAACTAGCTTGATGCAAAATCTTAAACTTAGAGTCTCCACCAGCCAAATATTGCATGTAGATGTAGTTCTTGCATTCATTGCTTTACAATGTAACTCTGCCAACATATTCCATGTGCTGACCTACACGGCTACAATGTATCATGTTGCAGACCTCTCAAACGACGAATAAGGTGCGATAGGTCGTTGTCATGCACTCAGCTATGCTGTTGGAGTTGATGGACTCATTTACCTTCGAAGCTTCCATAGTTATTTAGTTAGATGGCCTTCAACCATATTATTTGTGTAATCATACTCTTTATGAGGATCTTGATGTAATAAGTGTGTGATTGAACTCTGCTATAATTCCTCGAGTACTGTGTGTGTCAACATTACCGATCCAGGGATGACACTTAAGCACAGAGACCTCGGTCCATTGGGATTGTGGTTGCTACAAGATGGTATCAGAGCATACGCTAATTGTAGGACGCGGCCACTAGGAAAAGCCACAGGATTACTCTTCTTTGCTCATTTCTAATTCTCCTCTATTTCTCTCTATAGATGGCGGACCCCAGGAACAAGTTCACTCAGCCGGATGACGACACCCCTTTTGGACGACACTTGAAGGAAGTCACTAAGTACATGAACATCAGACTACCAAGCTTCACTGGGACTTTCTGTGCAACTTTACCGGAAGAGGAGCGCTGGAATATCAAAGTTCGTGTACCTGGGAGGACGTTTGCACCAACAATGGAGCCCATTGATTTTTACTTGGATGCACCAAGTTGGAACTTGGGAAAGAGCATGGCATCCCACATCACTTTTCGACGCATTCGTGAGGTGTACCACAAGGAGCTTGAAGACACCGTCTATCAAATATGTGGACGTCGGGACGAGGAATTGGAGATGATTAGTACCAGGAAGGATGGATGAATTGCAGCTTACATTCAGGAGATGGATCAGCACATTCAACGATACGAGAACCAGATGTGCTCCATCATGAAGAAGACCAAGAAGTTGATGAAGAAGAATATCGAGCTAGCAGAGGAACTCAAGTCAACATGCGATGGATATGAAGAAGAAATTGTTGTACTACTAGAGAAGCATGAAGACTTGAAGAGGAAACTAGGACTACCCTTGGAGAACCATAAGCGAGAACCTGAAGTGGAGATCCATTCGGAGGACTACATCATCTTGGACGACACTGACATGGACAGTGATGCAAATGATGACAGTGATGATGACTACATAGACGAAGCTGGAGCAGATATCATGGAGTCTTCCACCGATCAAAATTTCTAGACGACGACCATGTTACTAGTAGTATTCTACCAAGTAGTTAGCATTGATTGATTTGTAATCATAGATAGATCGTTTGTGTGAACCTTGTTTGATATTGAATGAAGTGAATTGATTGTATTTGCCTCATGTGCATATGGGTAGTGAAATCTCTCCGAGACCTTATTCTATTATGTTTTCTCACCCCTTCTAAACCATCATATGCCTCTGAGACGTGACACCGAATTCGTGTTCCCGCCGGAGCTCACTCAGTTGATCCAGCAGCAGAATGCCTTGATGCAGATGTTAGTCCAGAACCAGAATCAGAACCAAGGCAACAACAACAACCCACCGCCACCCCCCCCTGTTGACCACCTAGCCCGTTTTCTGAGGTTGAATCCGTCGGTGTTCTCTAGCAGTACCGAGCCAATTGTTGTAGATGATTGGCTCCGCAAGATAGGAAGAGAGCTGACTACTGGAGGATGCACATATGCGTAGAGAGTGCGCTTTTCCGCACATCAACTTGATGGACCTGCAACATCTTGGTGGGAGAACTTCACCACCACTTACCCCATTGATAAAGTTACATGGGATCAGTTTCAGTAGGCTTTCCGCACCGCCCATGTTTCAGCTGGAGCTATGAGTATGAAGAAACGTGAGTTTCGCAACTTGCACCAAGGAAGTCGTACAGTGGGACAGTATGTTGATGAGTTCAGAAAGTTAGCCCGTTATGCCCCAGATGATGTGGCCACAGATGCCGCGAAGCAGGAGAAGTTTCCTGAGGGACTCAATGATGGGCTAAGCATGCAGTTGATGGTGGCAACTTTCAACAACTACCATGAGTTGGTAGACAAGGCCCTCATGATAGAAGGCAAGCAGCAACAGATTGATAACCGCAAGAGGAAGTATGGACAGTGGAGGTACACTTCTGGAGCTCAATAGAAGCCCCGCTATTCCCCGTACTCGGGAGGACATACTCACAACCATGGAGGCTATAACCATGGAGAACATACGCACAATGGAGGAACTTCACACAACCACAGTGGCCCTAAGAATGGCAATGGGAATGGAGGAAGTAACAATCAGAACCGTTCCAACCCTGCGACACCAGCCAAGAGGGATCTGAGTCACATTACTTGTTTCAAGTGCGGGAAGACCGGACATTATGCCACTGAATGTCCTGAAGCAAAGAATGGAAATGGCAATGGAAGTTCTACAAAGAAGCCCAACCCCTTTACCAAAGGTCAGGTGAACCACGTCAGGTTGGAGGAGATTAAGGAGCAACCCGACGCAGTTGTCGGTAAGTTTTTGATTAATACAATTACAACACTTGTTCTTTTCAATACTGGTGCATCTCATTCATTCATATTAAGGGGATTTGTGGATAAGTACAAGTTGCCAACAGTAGCCCTTAAGTCACCTATGTTAGTGAGTTTCCCAGGAGCGGAGTATATGGCTAGTAGGGGATGCTATCAGTTGCCAGTGACCATAGGTAGACATGTTTTCCCCACCAAACAGATTGTCCTGGAGTCACAAGGATTGGATGTGATACTAGGCATGGATTGGCTATCCAAATTTGAAGGAAACATCGATTGCGCTAGTAAATCGATTCTTCTCACCACCCCGGAAGGAAAGAGGATCAAGTATGTGTCTAGACATGCGCCGAGGAGGACTCAGGTGAATTCCTTATCAGGAGTTGTTCAGGAGGAAGTACCAGTGGTGAAGGATTATCCTGATGTATTTCTAGAAGAGTTACCAGGCATGCCATTGGATCGGGAAATTGAGTTTTTGATTGAGTTATTGCCAAGCACCGGACCAATATCAAAGAGACCGTATCAGATGCCCGCAAATGATCTGGAGGAAATTAAGAAGCAGATTAAGGAGTTACTGGAGAAAGGTTATATTCGACCAAGTTCATCACCTTGGGGAGCCCCAGTACTTCTAGTTGAAAATGATGGATCTTTGGGGATGGTTGTTGATTATCGTGCGCTGAATGAGGTGACGATCAAGAACAAATACTCTTTGCCAATGATCAATGATTTGTTTGACCAGCTGCAAGGAGCTAAGGTTTTCTCCAAGATTGATCTTCGATCAGGTTATCACCAGTTGAAGATCCGAGAGCAGGATATACCTAAGATAGCTTTTACCACGAGATCTGGGCTATATGAGTATGCAGTTATGTGAAAGCACAAGTGCTCCCTGGGTGGTTTTGGTAATTAATGTCAACATACCTCTTGTTGGACTAACACTTTTACCTAGTATATTTCAGACAAGTTCAACAATGGAGTGGCATGGACTAAAGGATGTGGAACCCCTTCAAGATGCTAAGTACAAAGGATTGGCTCAAGCTCCAAGATCAAGACTCTACATTTTTCTATTTTAGTGATCCAAGATCACATTGAGTCTATAGGAAAAGCCAATACTATCAAGAGGGGATGAGGTGTTGCTTAATGGCTTGCTTGCTCAAAGTGCTTAGTGATATGCTCCAAAGCCCTCAACTACTTTCTCACATCCACATATGTCCTAAACCTAAAGTCAAACTTGGCCCCACCGATTCTTTCTATCCGGCGCCACCGAGTTCAGATGTCATAGCCACTGGCACAAACCCTAGGCAAATCGGTCTCACCGATAGGGATCTCGGTCTCACCGAGATGGGATTGTAATCTCTCTGTGTATGTCCATTGCTAAAACCGGTCTCACCGAGTTTGAGCAATCGGTACTACCGAGATTACAATGCAAACTCTCTGGTTAACTTATTACCAAAATTGATCCCACCGAGTTTGAGTAATCAGTCCCACCGAGTTTGCCTGACCAACTCTCTGGTTAGCTTATTACCAAAATCGGTCTCACCAAGTTTGTGTAATCGGTCTCACCGAGATTACGTTATGCCCTAACCCTAACCATATCGGTCCTACCGAGTTGCATGTCGGTCCCACCGAAAATCCTAACGGTCACTAGGTTTACTAAATCGGTCTGACCGAGTTTGTTGATTCGGTCCCACCGAGATTGGTAAATTGTGTGTAACGGTTAGATTTTGTGTGGAGGCTATATATACCCCTCCACCTCCTCTTCATTCGTAGAGAGAGCCATCAGAACAAACCTACACTTCCAACTTACCGTTTCTGAGAAAGAACCACCTACTCATGTGTTGAGGCCAAGATATTCCATTCCTACCATATGAATCTTGATCTCTAGCCTTCCCCAAGTTGCTTTCCACTCAAATCTTCTTTCCACCAAATCCAAATCCTGTGAGAGAGAGTTGAGTGTTGGGGAGACTATCATTTGAAGCACAAGAGCAAGGAGTTCATCATCAACACACCATTTGCTACTTCTTGGAGAGTGGTGTCTCCTAGATTGGCTAGGTGTCACTTGGGAGCCTCCGACAAGATTGTGGAGTTGAACCAAGGAGTTTGTAAGGGCAAGGAGATCGCCTACTTCGTGAAGATCTACTGCTAGTGAGGCAAGTCCTTCGTGGGCGACGGCCATGGTGGGATAGACAAGGTTGCTTCTTCGTGGACCCTTCGTGGGTGGAGCCCTCCGTGGACTCGCGCAACCGTTACCCTTCGTGGGTTGAAGTCTCCATCAACGTGGATGTACGATAGCACCACCTATCGGAACCATGGCTCAAAAATCACCATGTCTCCAAATTGCGTTTGAAATCTCCAAACCCTTCCCTTTACATTCTTGCAAGTTGCATGCTTTACTTTCCGCTGCTCATATACTCTTTGCATGCTTGCTTGAATTGTGTTAAGATTGCTTGACTTGTGCTAAGTTTGCTAAAATCTGCCAAAGACTAAAATTGGGGAAAGGCATAGTTTTTAATTGGTCAAGTAGTCTAATCACCCCCCCCCCCTCTAGACATACTTCTCGGATCCTACAAGTGGTATCAAAGCTTTGGTCTCCATTGCTTTGGTTTAATCACCATTGGAGGAAGATGGATGAGTCTACTTTGGGGAGTCTTAGACATTGAGTGCCTATACTTGATGGAGAGTATTTTCATGAGTGGAAAAATGAGATGCTTGTAATTTTCAATCAATATCATTTGAACAAGTACATTGCTAGTCCTTGTGCACCTCATGTTGATCCTATGCATCCTACCCTTGATGAGTCGATTGACATGATTAGGAATGTTAGAACTGTTAATCTTATCACTAGAGGCTTGCCTAGAAACTTGGTTGGAAAACTGCCTACTCTTGAGTGTGCCTACACTATATGGAAATTTCTTGAAGAACGATTTCCTAATTATTCTTTGAAAAATCTGGATGAAATTCTTCATAAGTCTATTGCCTTGAGTAAGATGAATTCCAATGATCCTATGTTTGGTAATTGTCTATTTGAACTTACAAATCTTATGCGTGCCAAAGGAAATGTTGGAATTATTAGCGATATTATTTCCGAAGCTACTAGACTTCATAAAGGAGATCATTGTCAAACTCATACTAATGAATCACCCTCTCTAGGAATTGATCCACCACATGATGATGTTGAACATGGATACTGTGATGAGGATGAGGATGATGACTTTGCTCTTGATGATGCAATGAGACACTTTGGTCTTATGGCAAATCTTCGGGGATATATGGCAGGAGGAAAGGAATGGGTTCTTGACAGTGGATGCACCGATCACATGACCGGAGATAAAGACATGTTTCGTGAGCTTGCTGAAAATGATGGTCCTTGAAAGTATGTCACTTTCGGTGACAACTCAAATGGTAAGGTGGTTGGCCTCAGTAAGGTGGCTCCATTCAAAATGTTATGCTCGTTGAATCTCTTGGCTACAACTTACTTTCAGTATCTAGACTTGCTGATTTCGGTTTCAATGTCCTATTTACTGAAGTAGATTGCCAAGTGTTTCGTAGAGACAATCATAAAATGGTCTTTACTGGTATACGTAGAGGTGATCTTTACATTGTTGATTTCACTAAAAAGGCTCAACCTAGAACTTGCTTCATTGCTAAATCCTTTAGAGGTTGGTTATGGCATAGACGACTAGGTGACGTTGGCATGAGAAACCTTGACAAGCTTATTAAAGGGAATCATATCCTTGGTGTTAATGATGTCATATTTGATAAGGATAGACTTTTTAGTGCTTGTCAAGCAGGTAAACAGGTTGGAGGAAGGCATCCCGTGAAGAACATCATGACCACCAGGAGGCCACTTGAGCTACTTCACATGGATCTTTTTGGTCCCAACGCCTACAAAAGTCTCGGTGGAAATTCTTTTGGTCTAGTTATAGTTGATGATTTTTCAAGATTTACGTGGGTGTTCTTTCTCGATGACAAATTTCAGGTCCAAAAGATCTTCAAAAACTTCGCCAGGAAGGCTCAAAATCAGTTTGAAGTGAAGATCGAGAAGGTTCGCAGCGACAACGGAACGGAGTTCGAGAACGCAAATGTGGACACCTTTCTTGACAAAGAAGGGATTTCACATGAGTTCTCGGCTATGTACACACCTCAACAAAATGGAGTTGTTGAGAGGAAGAACCGGACGCTCATCAAAATGGCAAGAACGATGCTTGATGAGTACAAGACGCCGAAGCACTTTTGGGCAGAAGCGGTTGAGACAGCTTGTCATGCAAAAAATCGCTTGTATCTTCACAAGCTACTCGGGAAGACGGCATACGAGCTCCTCACCGGTAACAAACCCCAAGTTGGATACTTTTGAGTATTCTGCTCAAACTGCTACATTCTTGATAAGCATCGTTGTTCTAATTTTGTTCCTAAGTGTCATGAAGGTTTCCTACTTGGTTATGGCTCAAACTCTCACACATACCGTGTCTACAACAATTTCACCCGAAAGGTTGAAGAGACGGTTGATGTGAAGTTTGATGAATCTAACGGCTCGCAAGTAGAGCAATTCCAATTGATGTAGGAGACAAAGACCCCTCGGAAGCAATCCAAGACTTGTCTATTGGCAAGGTTCGTCCAACGGAAGTGAAGGAGAGTACCTCATCCGTCCAAGTGGAAGCTTCTACTTCATGACAAGGTGAACCAAGAGTTGATACGGAAGCATCCACAAGTGGGACACACCAAGATGAAGAAAACGAGGAAGTACATCAAGAATGTCAACAACCTCCTTCTCCACCAAGACAAGAGAACGACAACGCCAATAATGAAGAAGGCCAAGAAGAAGAACAAGACGAAGAAGATGTTCAACCAAGACCCAAGCAAAAGCTTTCACGAGTTCGAGCAAGGATTACTAAAGACCACCCCGTCAAGCAAATCTACAATGATATCCAAACCGGGAGAATCACTCGCTCTAAAACTTGTTTAGCAAATTTTTGTGAACACTATTCATTCATCTCTAGTATTGAACCTATGAAGGTCGAAGAATCATTGGAAGATCCGGATTGGATAAATGCTATGCATGAAGAGCTACACAACTTTGAGAGAAATCAAGTTTGGACATTGGTAGAGAAGCCCGGCGACAACCACAACATCATCGTACCAAATGGGTGTTTCGCAACAAGCAAGATGAAGATGGACAAGTAGTTCGCAACAAAGCACGTCTCATCGCCCAAGGTTACACACAAGTCAATGGTATGGACTATGGTGAGACTTATGCTCCCGTTGCTAGACTTGAGTCCATTCGCATCTTACTTGCCTATGCTAATCACCATGATATCACCTTGTACCAAATGGACATTAAAAGTGCTTTTCTAAATGGTGAAATAGAGGAGGAAGTTTATGTTAAACAACCTCCCGGCTTTATCAATCCTAAGAATCTCAATCATGTCTACAAACTTCACAAAGCTCTTTATGGTCTTAAACAAGCTCCTAGATCTTGGTACAAATGCTTAACTAAGTTCCTTATTGAAAAAGGGTTTGAAATTGGGAAAATTGATTCTACACTTTTTACTAAAAGGGCTAACGGAGAATTATTGGTATGCCAAATTTATGTTGATGATATTATATTTGGATCAACTAACCCTCATTTTAGTGAGAAGTTTGGAAAGCTAATGTCGGAGAAGTTTGAGATGTCAATGATGAGTGAACTCAAATTCTTTCTTGGATTGCAAATCAAGCAAACCAAGGAAGGTACTTTTGTCTCTCAAACGAAGTACACTAAGGACTTATTCAAGAAGTTCAATATGCAAGAATGCAAAGGTATGACTACACCCATGCCTACTAGTGGACATCTTGATTTGACCAAAGATGGTGAACCGGTTGATCAAAAGGTTTATCGCTCTATGATTGGTTCATTGTTATACCTATGTGCTTCATGCCCCGATATTATGCTAAGTGTGTGCATGTGTGCAAGTTATCAAGCTGCACCTAAATAATGTCATCTTAAGGCCGTGAAAAGGATAGTGAGATATTTAATTCATACACCAAATTTTGGCATTTGGTATCCTAAGAGGGCCTCTTTCGATCTTGTTGGCTACTCCGACTTGGACTATGCCGGAGACAAGGTTGATAGAAAATCCACTTCGGGTACTTGTCAATTCCTTGGTAGATCTCTTGTGTCTTGGTCTTCCAAGAAACAAAACTCGGTATCATTATCCACCGCCGAAGCGGAATACATTGCCGCTGGTTCATGTTGTGCTCAATTACTTTGGATGACCCAAACTCTTAAAGATTATGGGATATATGTGAAACATGTTCCATTACTTTGTGACAATGAAAGTGCTATCAAGATTGCTCACAATCCCGTGCAACACTCTCGAACTAAGCATATTGAAGTTCGTCATCATTTCATTCGAGATCATGTTGCTAAGGGTGACATTAATCTTAAGCATGTTTGCACCGAAAAGCAATTAGCGGATATTTTCACTAAACCACTTGATGAGAAAGTGTTTTGCAGGTTGAGAGGAGAACTGAACATCATTGATGCTTCAAACTTGGAGTAGAAACTCCATTGGATACATGCAAGACATGAGCTTATGACTAATCCTTGATATTTCTCTTATGATGAAAATCTTATGTCTTGGATATATTTGCACCTTGCATGTTATCTAACCCATGTAGGTACTTGGTTGAATAAAATTCCATGAGATTGTAACCTACTCATATCTTGAGCAATCTCTACATCACCAAGACTCTACACAATGGTGGTTGAAGACAAGGAAGCACAGAATCATTCAAACATATCCTTTGACAAATTCTATGTTGAGTTTCATGATTGTCATTTGGACACACAAGTGCTCTTCCTTGCAAGAACTAACCCATGTAGGTAGATGAACTCAAATTCCAAGTGGTGCTCCCAACTCTTGATGAGCTACATCAACCTTGAGCAACCCACACAAGATGAACTACATGAACAATCAACATCACCACCCAAGGTATGTTTTTCCATCTTAGAGAAGCTTTACTCCGAGACATGAGTTAAAGCAACTCGACAAGATGTGAATACATCAAGATGCTTAAACGAAAAATGGTAACCCCATTTTGAGCTTAAACGATGAGTATGACCTATGATCAAGTGATCTCACTTGACTCCTAAGTCAATATACTCTAACATAGGTGACTTTGTCGCCGACCAATTCTAGATGAATTTCTCTCGTGTTCTTTTCTGTGCTTTTGCATTTCTATCATGCATATTTGTTTTCCCTTTCAAAAAAACTTCATCTAGATTTCTTTACAATTTCTTCTTGTTTACTGTCTGTTCTACATTACCTGCATCCAATTCTTTGCAAATCATTCAGTTAATTCCTTGCAAATCCTTGTGAGATCTTACTAGTCTAGTGAGCTGAGGTGACAGGTGTTTTCTCTGTGATGAACTCGGTCTCACCGATTTGTTGTTTTCGGTCCAACCGAATCCTTTCAGTGCAACCAAAGCATACCACTCGGTGCCACCGATTTCACAACAGGAAAAACATTTTGCCACTTATTCCTCTTTAGTTTTGATCCAGATCCACTAAATGAATCTTGTCCTCTATAAGCATCACGTTTTTATCAGTGCTTTGTGCTGTGACTCGAGGATCAAACCCATTCACGACAAATTCTAGAAGGCCCTTCTTGGAAATTGATGTCAAAGGGGGAGAGAGAGATCACATCAAAGCTTATCACTTCCAAAGGGGGAGAGAGAGTATCACCTCCACAGGGGGAGAGAGAGATCTCTAGGGGGAGAGAATACTCAAGAAGAGAGTAGTTCTCAAGGATCCCAGATGCTTGGTGTTCAAGAGGAGAGATGCCACATGTCTTCTTAAGGGGAAAGACATGTTCATATGTGCTTAATTGCTTTAGCTCTGATTTTCTGTTCCCTATCTTCTCTCAGTATCCCATGCTAGATTCAGGGGGAGCAAGATACTCAGGGAAAGAAGATCTTTAAATTCTTTGCATAACTTTACCTTTGGGGACATGTCTATGTTAAATGTGGTACTTAGTACTCACTCTCTACATGTCATCCTAGTCTTGGTATTCTTGTGGTTTCTTCTCGTTTGCTCTAGCTAGTAGATGCATCCGTGTTATCTAACCTTATTTTCACAGGTTCACTCTATCCTAAACCAACTCAAGACCACAAGGTAAGTATATGCATTACAATCATGTATATGAGAAATTCTTGCTGATGTACATACTGTTTGCAAGAAGGACTCATGAGCATGAAGGTATTTTTTATATATTCTTCGCTCTAATGCATATAGCCAAGATACATGTAACACATTGCCTACTCTGTCATGGTTATGCTCTCACATGCTTCTATATTCCATATTCACATGATTGCATACATGTAAGGGGAGCCTATGCTTGTTACATGTCATTCCAAAGCTTTACTTGCTATTCTCTATATCTTTATCTAAAGCTTTGATGTATGTTGTCATCAATTACCAAAAAGGGGGATATTGAAAGCAAAAGTGCTCCCTCGGTGCTTTTGGTAATTAATGTCAACATACCTCTTGTTGGACTAACACTTTTACCTAGTATATTTCAGACAAGTTCAACAATGGAGTGGCATGGACTAAAGGATGTGGAACCCCTTCAAGATGCTAAGGACAAAGGATTGGCTCAAGCTCCAAGATCAAGACTCTACATTTTTCTATTTTAGTGATCCAAGATCACATTGAGTCTATAGGAAAAGCCAATACTATCAAGAGGGGATGAGGTGTTGCTTAATGGCTTGCTTGCTCAAAGTTCTTAGTGATATGCTCCAAATCCCTCAACTACTTTCTCAAATCCACATATGTCCTAAACCTAAAGTCAAACTCGGCCCCACCGACTCTTTCTATCCGGCGCCACCGAGTTCAGATGTCATAGCCACTGCCACAAACCCTAGGAAAATCGGTCTCACCGATAGGGATCTCGGTCTCACCGAGATGGGATTGTAATCTCTCTGTGTATGTCCATTCCCAAAACCGGTCTCACCGAGTTTGAGCAATCGGTACTACCGAGATTACAATGCAAACTCTCTGGTTAACTTATTACCAAAATCGGTCCCACTGAGTTTGAGTAATCGGTCCCACCGAGTTTGCCTGACCAACTCTCTAGTTAGCTTATTACCAAAATCGGTCTCACCGAGATTACGCTATGCCCTAACCCTAACCATATTGGTCCTACCGAGTTGCATGTTGGTCCCACCGAAAATCCTAACGGTCACTAGGTTTACTAAATCGGTCTGACCGAGTTTGTTGATTCGATCCCACCGAGATTGGTAAATTGTGTGTAACGGTTAGATTTTGTGTGGAGGCTATATATACCCCTCCACCTCCTCTTCATTCGTAGAGAGAGCCATCAGAACAAACCTACACTTCCAACTTACTGTTTCTGAGAGAGAACCACCTACTCATGTGTTGAGGCCAAGATATTCCATTCCTACCATATGAATCTTGATCTCTAGCCTTCCCCAAGTTGCTTTCCACTCAAATCTTCTTTCCACCAAATCCAAATCCTGTGAGAGAGAGTTGAGTGTTGGGGAGACTATCATTTGAAGAACAAGGGCAAGGAGTTCATCATCAACACACCATTGGTTACTTCTTGGAGAGTGGTGTCTCCTAGATTGGCTAGGTGTCACTTGGGAGCCTCCGACAAGATTGTGGAGTTGAACCAAGGAGTTTGTAAGGGCAAGGAGATCGCCTACTTCATGAAGATCTACTGCTAGTGAGGCAAGTCCTTCGTGGGCGACGGCCATGGTGGGATAGACAAGGTTGCTTCTTCGTGGACCTTCGTGGGTGGAGCCCTCCGTGGACTCGCGCAACCGTTACCCTTAGTGGGTTGAAGTCTCCATCAACGTGGATGTACAATAGCACCACCTATCGGAACCACGGCTCAAAAATCACCGTGTCTCCAGATTGCGTTTGAAATCTCCAAACCCTTCCCTTTACATTCTTGCAAGTTGCATGCTTTACTTTCCGCTGCTCATATACTCTTTGCATGCTTGCTTGAATTGTGTTAAGATTGCTTGACTAGTGCTAAGTTTGCTAAAATCTGCCAAAGACTAAAATTGGGGAAAGGCATAGTTTTTAATTGGTCAAGTAGTCTAATCACCCCTCCCCCCCTCTAGACATACTTATCGGATCCTACATTATGTCATTTGGTTTGACTAACGCCCCTGCCTATTTCATGAGTATGATGAACAAAGTGTCCATGGAGTTCTTGGATAAGTTTGTCGTGGTGTTCATTGATGATATATTGGTCTACTCAAAGAATGAAGAAGAGCATAAGGAACATTTGTGCTTGGTTCTCGAGAAGCTCGGAGAACATCAGTTGTATGCCAAGTTCAGCAAATGTGAGTTTTAGTTGAAGGAAGTTGGATTCCTCGAACATGTTATACCCGGAGAAGGAATAGCAGTAGACCCTACCAAGGTTGCTTTTGTCACTAAATGGTGACACCCACCTCAATGGGACAGATCAGAAGTTTTCTTGGACTCGCAGGTTATTACCGGAGATTTATTGAGAATTTTTCCAAAATTGCGAAGACAATGACAGAGTTATTGAAGAAGGACACCAAGTTCAAATGGACTGAGGATTGTGAGGCCAGTTTTCAGGAATTGAAGAAACGTTTGGTTACAGCCCCAGTGCTGATTCTTCCAGACATACACAAGGATTTCCAAGTGTATTGCGACGATTCACGTCGAGGACTTGGAGGTGTGCTTATGCAGGAAGTAAGAGTTGTTTCGTATGCCTCACGATAGCTTCGACCTCATGAGTTGAATTATGCTATGCATAATTTGGAGTTAGCAGCCGTAGTGCATGCGCTCAAGACATGGAGACATTTCCTTATCGGTAACCATTGTGATGTTTATATGGATCATAAGAGTTTGAAGTACATATTCACGCAGAAGGAGTTGAACCTCAGGCAAAGGAGATGGTTGGATCTCATAAAGTATTATGACATGAGATTGCATTATCATCCAGGAAAGGCCAACGTCATAGCAGATGCGTTGAGCCGCAAGAGTTATGTTAACACGCTCATAACTGGAGGATTACCTAAGTAGTTAGTCGATGACCTTCGGGAGCTACACTTAGAGATAGTTCTAAGAGGTTATGTTGTAGCATTGGAAATTATGTCCACTTTGTTGGGTAAGATCGGAGAAGCCCAGAAGATAGACAAAGAGATTGTTGAGATAAAGAAAGGATGAGTAAAGGAAAGGCAAAAGGATTTCGTGAGGATGAGCACGACACTTTATGGTTTGAGGATCGTATTTATGTGCCTAATGACCCTGAGATCAGGAAGTTGATTCTTCAAGAGGCTCATGATTCTCCCTACTCAATTCACCCAGGCAACACCAAGATGTATCTAGATTTGAAGGAAAGTTTCTGGTGGACAGGAATGAAGAAGGATATTGTCGAGTATGTAGCAGTATGTGATGTATGTCAGAGAGTTAAGCCAGAGCATCAGAAACCAGCAGGGTTACTACAGCCTTTGCCGATACCCGAATGGAAGTGGGATAAACTTGGCATGGATTTTATCACTAGATTACCCAGGACCTGTTCAGGCTATGACTCTATTTGGGTTGTAGTTGATTGCTTGACGAAAGTAGCCCATTTCATCCCTGTGAAGACAACTTATATGAGTGCTAAGTTGGCAAAGATATACATGAACAAGATCGTATGTCTGTATGAAGTTCTGAGGGCCATCGTATCAGATAGAGGAACACAACTTACTTCAAAGTTTTGGAATCAGTTGCATGAAACTTTGGGTACTAGGCTAGAGTTCAGTACAACCTTTCATCCACAGACAGATGGATAGACCAAGAGAGTCAATCGGATTCTGGAGGACATGTTGAGAGCTTGTGCGCTAGATTATGGATCTAGTTGGGATGATAATTTGCCCTATGCAGAGTTCTCCTATAACAACAGTTATCAAGCCAGTTTGAAGATGGCCCCTTTCAAAGCCTTGTACAGAAGGAGGTGCGGGACACCACTCTCGTGGGATGAAGTTGGAGCTCGACAGTTGTTCAGACCAGACCTAATCAGAGATTCCGAGGAGAAGGTTAAGTTGATTCGAGACAGACTCAAGGTAGCCCAGTCCAGGCAGAAGAGTTATGCAGATACTAAACGCAAGGAGGTAGCCTACAAAGTCAGAGATAGAGCATATCTTCATGTGTCCGCACTTTGAGGAGTTAAGAGTTTTGGAGTCAAGGGAAAGCTAGCACCATGTTTTGTGGGACCATATAGAGTATTGGAACACATGGGAGAAGTTGCTTACAAGTTGGAATTACCCGAAGGATTGTCAGGAGTTCATGATGTGTTTCACGTTTCCCAGTTGAAGAAGTGCCATGCAGAGAGAGTCGACATTCCTTTGAGAGATACAGTACCTCTGGAAGCAATTCAGTTGGATAGTGATCTGACCTATGAAGAGAAACCAGTCAAGATTCTCGAGTTTTCCAGTCGAGTTACTCGCAGCAAGGTTATCAAGTTTTGCGAAGTTCAGCGGAGCCACCATACCGAGGAGGAAGCCACCTGAGAGCGAGAAGAAGACCTCGCAAGGACCACCCACACCTTTTTGCTGACCAACCTAAATCTCGAGGGCGATATTCATCTTAAGGGGGGGTAGGTTTGTAACATCCCAAATTTTCAATTTGGATGTTATACATAGATCATTCATATGCATTCCATATTTTATTGCATTTGGTTGTGATCCAAGAAAATCTTAAGCAACTCAAGGACCCAAGGAGAGAGTTGGAGCTTTCATTTAATTTTCATTTTTGAATTTAATTCAAATTTGAAAATTGGATCAATTAGATTTTCAATAAATTCTTTCTGGTTATTTCTAACAATAAAAATAAATGAGAGAAGATAAAATGACTTCTTCAAAATAGAGGGGAAATTTTGGAAAGAAATTTTGAAGTCATTTTTTTATTTTGCATTTTATTTTGCTATTTTATTTGGTTGAATTAGAGAAAATATGCATTTTTAAAAATTGCATTTAGTCCAGAAAAATGTTCACTTTGTCCCAAATATTAGGTAGGGATGGTGAAAATTGTTTCTGGAATTTTAGGACTTCTATTTTCATTTTTCTAGGATTTTTCTTCGCATCGCCGTTTAAAGAAAAAGTTCACATGGGTCGGCCCAGGTGAAGCAACACCAGGCCCAGCGTGCCGCCACCCTCGTTCCCGTGCCGCCGCCGGACTCCGGGAGGAGTCCAAGCTCGCCCCGCCGCTCGACCCCCTCCCCAAGTCGGCCTCGCCGCCGCCCCGGGCTTTATAAGCCACCACCCCTGGCCCTCTCTTTCCCCAACCGCAGTCGCCGCCGCCGCCTCCACCGCAGCCGCCGCTGAGCCCGCGCCGTGGCGCCGTTGGCCACTGCCGCCGCCCCGCGCCGCTGCTGCCGACCGCACCTCGCCTCGCCTCACCGGAGCTCCGCCGGAGCTGAAGCTGCCCTGGCGCCGTCGGTTTTCTCGCCACCGTTAGCTGGTAAAAATCGTTCCGGTTCGCCGATTGTTTTCGTTTTTTTTTGTTTTCGGTTTAGATTTGTTCGGTTTTTTTGGATCTGCTAGTTAGCGAGCGTTCGCTCGTTTAGCCTATGTAACGAACAGATTCATTCGTTGGTCTCTGTTAGCGGACGTTCGTCTGATAGATTTTTCTTTTTCTGTTTATTTTCGGCCAGGGACCTATCCATGAATAGTTTTATCGTGATTTAGCCCCTAATCTTCAAACTAGCGTAACTTTTAGCTCGTTTATCCAAATTAGATGAAACCAACGCCTAAATCTTCATAACGATCCCCTCTTTCCAGTAAACGAACTTGAACAAGATTTTGACAAATTAAAATTTGAGTTTAGATCAGATTAGTACTCGATCTTGTTTCGTTTGTATCTTGAGTTTCGCAGCTCCGTTTGAGTTGATTCTTTTTGCAAATCATAGCTAATCACATGTACCTACTATTAAGATCTAATTCACATGCTGTTAGGTTTTGTTTTCTGTTTAGTTTAGTCATTTGCTTGTTTCTAGTTTCATTTGGATCTTTTCTCGATTTCTCTTTGTTTCGTTTGCTTGATTGCTTATGTATGTTATTGTTTTTCTATGCTAGATTACCCAGAGTGCGAAGCTTGTTACTACGGATCTCTAGAGTTTGCAAATCATCAGCAAGGCAAGTTACACTTTGATCATATTCTTCTATACACAGTTTTTACTATGCATTAGTATTGCCCCTCTAATATTTGCATGAGTAGGATTGGGAACATGTGGTTTGGTTGTAGTACTTGAGGTAGGAACATAATACCTTTTGATCACCCCGGGAATATACTTATGCTCAGTTATTTCTTAGCCATGCTCGTAGACGGGGATTGGATCGTGATACACATGGAAGTTGTGAGAGTTATTAATCTTGGATAACATTAAGGTGGCAACTTTAATACACATCTGGGTGGATTGGGTGGGGCACCTGGAGAATCCAGTGTTTGCTCGTTTGGGAAATCCCGGAGTACTCATGTGATTTTTCCTTGGTTCGCCACCCAGGCTCAAAGGGATCATATGATATTTCATGCCTAGAAATTTCTGTGTGCAGCCATAAGCCATTATGGGCTCTGGCATAGTTGAGTAAGTTGTGTGAGCTCTTGAAGAGGTGGACTAGAAGATAGGGGAAAGTACGTGTACCGGTCTGCCCGGAGTAGAGAGTTAATGCTTCAGAAAGACTATGTCTCGATCTTCCGATCATGGATGCGGTCGAGTCTTGTGGGGAAAAGTGCGCAACCTCTGCAGAGTGTATAATCTAATCATGGTTAGCCGTGTCCCCGGTTATGGACATCTTGAGTATCTGGAATTGGATATTATTGTTGATCTCATCACTCTTAAATTATTTGAATTGGGTTTAATGATGATACTTGGTTAATTTTGGGTTTGAGTTGGAGGAACCTTCTCAAGTATTGGAACAACTTGGGAGTAGTAAATAATTGTATTCCTTTGTTGTAGGAAAAAACTAGCTTTATGCAAAATCTTAAACTTAGAGTCTCCACCAGCCAAATATTGCATGTAGATGCAGTTATTACATTAATTGCTTTATAGTCTAACTCTGCCAGCATATTCCATGCGCTGACCTACATGGCTACAACGTCTCATGTTGCAGAACTCTCAGACGACGAATAAGGTGCGATAGGTCATTGTCATGCACTCAGCTATGCCGTTGGAGTTGATGGACTCATTTACCTTGAAAGCTTCCGCAGTTATTTAGTTTAGATGGTCTTCAGCCATATTATTTGTGTAATCATACTCTTTATGAGGATCTTGATTTAACAAGTGTGTGATTGAACTCTGCTATAATTCCTCGAGTACTGTGTGTGTCAGCATTACCGATCCAGGGATGACACTTAAGCACAGAGATTTCGGTCCATTGGGATCGTGGTCACTACATCGAGCTTCTGTATTCGAACTCTCGAGGCCCATGGATTGTAATATAAAGCTTGTATTATTTTGATTTGTGTTTAGAGTTGTGTTATGATATCTTCCTGTGAGTCCCTGGTCTTTATTATACACATTTGCATGCATGATTAGTGTACGGTCTAATCCGAGGCATCACATTGGCGATCTCGTGTGGAAGGTGATTCTGCCAATTGGTTCAAAAGACAGAAAATTCGGGAAGTGGTCTCCAAGTTGGAGGGTCCTTTTAAGATCACAAGAGTAGTTCCTGGAAACTCATATTTGGTGGAATCTGTACAAGGGACATTGTTACCTTGAGCTCTCAATGGCAAATATTTAAAGAAGTATCACCCAAGTGTGTGGCAAGAAGCCTAGATAGGCAACAACTGATATATAATTATCGTCCTAAGAAAAGACATGGACGATAAACAACTATCGCCCTTAGCATAAACATGGTTGATACGTAATTATCGCCCTGAGAAATTTAAATGGACAATGGAGTGTTGACATCGTCCTTAGAACAAATACACTGCAAATTATTTTTCGGCACGCAAGTTTGCCCAAAATAGCGGGGCATGTGTTGACACCAGATTTTGGCATGGTCAAAAACATAATTAAGAAGGCCTCAAATGAAAAAGTGCTCAAAGTGAGAAAGTTTTGTGTTGTCGAAAGGAGAAACTTTGATATTTGGTTCATAGCCAGCCAATCTCGTCTCTAAGGCCGAACTTGTGTTCGAAGTATTGAGATTCTGTATCCAGAACACTGTTTGGCTAATTATGCCCCCGAGACGACCTCATATCAAAAACTTATCTGCACGAGTTGTCTTCATCTCGTCGAAATGATTGAATTTGATATAAAAATCATCGCAATCCGAGGTCATATGCAAAAGTTAGAGCCTGCACAGTGCAACCCTACAGTGAGCAAAATATGATGCCCGGGACCAGACACACATGTGACTATGTCTGATGAGTTGCGTGAGTAATTACCTGTTTTGCGCTAGCGATTTGGCCCTGAAGATGGTCTCAAATCAAAAAATGTTCAACACAAAAGTTGTTCGTCTCGTCAAAACAAATAAATATGCTTTTGAGTACATTTACATCGGAGGTCGTTTACTGCCTCAAAAGTGACCCGCAAGGTGCAGCCAGATTACAAACCGAATATTTTTGGAAAGTTTGGATTCTGAGTTGGACCCAAATTAGGGTTTTGAACGTGAATTCTAACCTTTCCTTGCACGGTAAGTCCATCTGCCTCTTATATACATGAGGGGTGACGGCCGATTGAAAACACAACACACAATTGCAAAACCCATCTACAAACTTTCATCTCCTACCCTAGTTTTCTACATCTTGTTCATCGGTGTTCTTTGCTTCGGAGAGCTTCGATCTACGAAATCCTGGGGGCGGGCATTATGACCTAGGGCAGCCCATCACCGCCGTGCGTCCAGACAGAGTCTCTCTCGACCGCGTGGGGTTTCGGGTCTTCAAAAGCACTCGCTGGATTGTCTTGCGTATCGCGCTTCTGGTGAGCCTCCTTCGGCGACGTGTCTTGCGTATCGCGCTCGACGCCGAGGGTACACGGTGACGTGTCGTGTGCGAATAGTATGAGATTGGATAAATAGATCTAGCGAAAACACAAAATAAAATAAATAAATAAAAAGTGCAGCAAGGTATTTTTGGGTTTTTGGAATAATATATCTGAAAACGATATGATAGAAAATAGACCCGGGGGCCGTAGATTTCACTAGTGGCTTCTCTCGAGAAAATAGCATATGTCGGATAAACAAATTACTGTTGGGCAATTGATAGAAGAGCAAACAATTATGACGATATCCAAGGCAATTATTCTGTATATAGGGATCACGCCAAAGATTAGTAGACCAAAATGATTCTGCATCTACTACTATTACTCCACACATCAACCGATATCCAACATGCATCTAGTGTATTAAGTTCATGCAGAAACGGAGTAATGCAATAAGAACAATGACATGATGTTGACAAGATCTATTCATGTAGGAATTAGACCTCATCTTTTTATCCTTAATAGCAACGATACATGCATGCCTCGCTACCACTTCTGTCACTGGGTGAGAACACCGCAAGATCGAACCCATCACAAAGCACCTCTTCCCATTGCAAGAAAAATCAATCTAGTTGACCTAACTAAACCAAAGTTTCAGAGAAGAAATACGAGGATATAATAATCATGCATATAAGAGATCAAAGAAGACTCAGATAATATTCATAGATAGAACTGATCATAAACTCGCAATTCATCGGATCCCAACAAACACACCACAAAAAAGTCGTTACATCAAATAGATCTCCAAGAACATCGAGGAGAACATTGTATTGAGAATCAAAATGAGAGAAGAAGCCATCTAGCTACTACCTACAGACCCGTAGGTCTATGGTAAACTACGCACACATCATTGGAGGAGCACCAATGAGGATGATGAACCCCTCCATGATCGTGTTCCCCTCCCGTAAGGTGCTGGAAAAGGGCTCTAGATTGGATCTCGTGGTTTTGGAACTTGCGGCGGTTGGAATTGTGTTTCGTCCGCTCCCTAGGGTTTATGGAATATTTGGGTATTTATAGAGCTAAGAGGTGGTGGAAAGGACCTTCGTGGGCCCCACCACCCATCAGGGTGTGCCATGGGCCTTTGGCGCGCCCAGGTGGGTGGTGGGCCCCACGGGTCTCCCCTCGTGCACTTCCTTGGCTCCCAAGTTGTCTTCTGGGCAGAAAAAATCTCCAAAAAGTTTCGTTGCGTTTGGACTCCGTTTGATATGGATATTCTGCGAAGTAAAAAACAAGCAAAAAACAGCAACTGGCACTGGACACTATGTCAATAGGTTAGTCCAAAAATGATATAAAGTTTCTATGAAATGAATGTAGAACATCCAAGAATGATAATATAACAGCATGGAACAATAAAAAATTATAGATATGTTGGAGACGTATCAGGCACTAAGTTAATAGGTTAGTCCCAAAAATGATATATAATTTCTTGTACATATAAAACATCCAAGATTTATACTATAATATCATGAAACGATAAAAAAATTATAGATACATTGGAGACGCATTGTGGACGTCCATATCGATCCCTATGGTCACACGAATGACATTCAAGTGGACCTTTGGTTATGGTGTGATGGTTCCCTTTGCTTCGCAATACTTTACAAAACTCTCGGAGTGTCGGTACCCTCCTGAGTCATGCACATGCTCACTACACCATCATCATCGCTGTTGGTTTTGTTCTTCGTTCTCGTTCAAGTGTTCCTCTATCCCCGTGGCGTAGTCACCTGTGTCTGGCAAGATGATACATCTTTGTCGTATCTACTTTTTCAAACACTTCTGCTCTTATTTTGGACTCTAATTTGCATGATTTAAATGAAACTAACCTGGACTGACGTTGTTTTCAGCAGAACTACCATGGTGTTGTTTTTATGCAAAAATAAAAGTTCTCGGAATTGGACAAAACTTTTTGGAGATTTTTTATAGAATATATGAAATATAATGGAGCCAAGACCCACCAGAGGGGGGCACCTATTGCCCACCTGAGCATAAGGGCACGAGGGTTTGAAGGTGTTCTTCCTTTTTTTATCTCCATATTACATGTAGCCCCCAAGCTCCGAGTTTAACAGTTCATGATGACTTAGTGCTTTGCATAAAAATAATATCTTGATTATGTAGCCCCCAAGTGTCGGGTTGTCTTGCCTGTAGCAACCTGGGACTTGTATTTGTCTTATACTTATAAAACTTCAGCCAACGTAGCCCCCAAGGGCCGACTCATCAGTATGTGATGGATCGGGTCTTCAATGTGGACCTTATGACCTGTTTAAACAACTGAACACTATATCCCTCAAGTGTCGGGTTGTATGCCTGTAGCGACTCGGGACTTACATGTATTTCTCCTTTGAAAAGAATAACATCATATGATGTAGCCCCCAAGTGACGGGTTGTATGTCTGCGACGACTTGGGACTGTGTGAGAATAATATAACCCATTTAAAAATTATACATGCAATGCTGAATCAGGTCGGCTCATGAATTTCTCAGTTGAAGGAGCAGAACTTGTCGCATTTTCTGGTAGTGCCCTTATGAACTGCATAAATTATGAACTGCTATTAATCTGGCTTCAATGAATCCTTGACCGTGGTTGCAGTGCAACCCAGCAGTTTATCGGTTTGTACAAATAAACTGGAATAATGCCTTTGTGCTTGAAATAAATCATGGGCCATGGTTGCAATGCAACCCTGTAAATATGTGTGGAGAAATTCGTAAGTATTGTAGTTTACTACAAGGCACATGTTGAATAACCCAAAACCCGGTCAATTAAATGACCCGACATTATATGTCACCCGACGGATTTGTAACCCGGGAATTTAAAAAAATTGATACCTGCAAAGAAAATGCATAGAGAGGGGGAGAGAGGCATAAATAGCATATGACATAAAAAATAAATAACAAGCCGGCTTTCGAGGCTCGAGTCTGATTTGCTTCTGTGAAGTAGGCCTTGTAGCCTCTTATGGTTTATTCTAGCTCTCTGAAAGCTGGCTCTTACGTGACTTAAGCCGGTGTTTTAACTTTGATAAGTTCAGGTTCAACAAAGTCCATGATAGGTGTCAGTGTGATTGACTTATCAAAAGTACAATCGGTCACCTTTTCGGAGTAGCATCAATCTAACAAGCAGGTTTAACCAAGTATTGTGGTGACATATGTCGGGTTAAGAGAGATGTTATTAGCTAAACTTGATGAGTTGGAAGCCCTCAAGTGACCATATGATCATGGAAAAACTCAGCATAGGATTTTGAGCTAGACTTTCCTTGAGTTGGATTTTGAGCTGGAACTTCCTTGAGATGGACTTTTCTTAGCTGGACTTTCCTTGAGCTGGATTTTGAGATGGACTTTTCTTGAGCCGGATTTTGAGCTGAACTTTGAGCTGGACTTTCCTTGAGCCGGATTTTGAGCTAGACTTTCCTTGAGCTGGATTTTGAGATGGAATTTGAGATGGACTTTCCTTGAGCTGGATTTTGAGTTGGACTTTCCTTGAGCCGGATTTTGATCTGGACTTCTCTTCAGTCGGATTTTGAGCTGAACTTTGAGTTGGACTTTCCTTGTGTAACATCCTAAATTTTCAATTTGGAATGTTATACATAGATCATCATTGCATATCATATTTTATTGCATTTTCGCTTGATCCTAGAAATTCTACGCAACTCAAGGACCAACGGAGAGAGTTGGGGATTTCGTAAATTTCATATTTGAGTTTTCTCAAATTTTTGAAATAGGATCATTTGGTTTTATTTATTTTATCTTCAATTATTTCAATTATAAAAATATGAGAGAGGGAATAAAATGACTTTGCCAAAATAAAGAAATATTGAGGATTTAATAAAAATCAAATAAGATTTTATTTTGGATTTTATTACTATTTTATTTGAATTTAGGAAAATTGCGCGTTTTTCAAAATTGCATTCAGGCCCCAAATAAATGTTCTTCTTGTCCGGCTTGATTTTAGAAGTCGGGGAAAATTTATTTCGGGATTTTTGGAGTCTGTTTAGTATTTCTTTCGTTTGATTTTCTGCGCGAAATTTTTTTTTTTTTAAAAAGTCTGAACCGACCTTGGGCCGTAACCGGCGAGGACTCCGCCTGGTCGGGGGTCTTTAAATAGCGCTCCCCGGGCCGACCCCCAGCCCAAGCCGCCACCCGCGCCCGTGCCCCAAACCCTAACCCTAGCGCGCCGTCGCCCCGCGCCGCCGCCGGATCCGCCGCCGAGGTTGACCCCGCCGCCGCCGCCGTTTTTTTAGAAAAACCGTTCGGTTTTTCCTTCAGTTTTTTTAGATCTGTTTTTTTAGATCGTTTTTTCGGTTTAGGTTAATTAGCGAGCGTTCGCTCGTTCGTTCGTTTTAATGAACACGTTCATCATTTAGATCCAGATAACGAACGTTCATTCGTTAATCTGTTCGTCGTTTTTCTTTTTCTCGGATTTATTCCGCGAATTTTCTGATCGCGATTTCTGATCCGATTTTCGTTTTAGTTTAACTTTTCGCTCGTTTATCGGAATCAGGCGATTCAAGCGCCTAGAGTTTCTTCTCGAAACCCTCTTTTCATTTAATCTACTCAAACAAGTTTTTGCTACTGTAAAATTTGACTTAGGTCCAGATTAGTAAACGAAGTTTGTTTCTCTCGCCGTTTGACTTTCATTGTTTCGTTCGATTTGATTCTTTTTGCAAACCGGAGTTCTTAAGTTGAACTTTCTGGTTAGATCTCTTATTTGAGTTTTACCTATGCATTAGATGAGTACTTATTGTATGCTTATTTTTTTGCTTGCGATAGAGTACCTGGATTGCGCCGCTTGCTACTTCGAATCCCTAGGTTTCATGGATCATCAGCAAGGCAAGTAACACTTTGATCATATCCTTTCATACCCAGTTTTTATGCATTAGATCAATCCTCAAACAATTGCATCATTAGGATCTGATTAATATGTGGGTTTTGGAAAGTAGATGTGGTAGTACCTATTACCTGTTTTATTATCAAACCCTTGGGAGTTACTTCTATGTTTGCTTATTATGTCATGCTATGCTAGTAGACGTGGATTGGGTGAGTTAATTTCCATGACAGATGTGAGGTTGTTAATTGATGGTTTATTTAAGTTGGCAACTTCAATACATATCTGGGTGGATTGAGGCACTTGGGTATTCCAGAGCAGCTCATCCTCAAGCAGCCCAGCAATCGATTACTTTGTTCATACGTGTGCTGCCTCGCGCCGCCTTTCCTACTTCGCCTTTGTCGGACTGGGCCGCATCACCCTTCTGGGCCGACGACGCTGTGTGTCCATGGGCATTGCTTGCTGCCACCGGATGGCGCACGAACGGTGATATGAATTTGATGTCCCATAGTCGTTTCAGCTAAGTTAGAGGATCTGGAAATTTGTTCCCATCATCGGCACAATTACATTCTCTATGGAATTGTCCGCGAATTCCTTTATTGCTTTCTCTAAAGTGGTCACCCTATTTGGACAAAGTGTACTGCCGGTGCCGTTGAGCCGGCCCGTACTCTGCCCAAATATGTCTAAATAGAAGTCCAAATTTATACCATTCGACAGTGACATCACTAGATTGTAAATTATTCAATGCCAGAACAGCAATACAGACTAATATCAACCAAATTACTGCCCACAACTGAAACCCACATATCAAGTTTTACTGAAGTGGTGTTTCCAACAGTTGCGCAAGTGGAAGGAAAAAAATTACTTTTCTAACACAAGTCACCCATAGAGCTCCCAAATCTATATGCAGGCTGCTAGTAGACTAACTGTGAACGCCACATACTTCCATGTCAATGACGCACACCAAGCAAGTGGAAATCAATAGGATTTTTTCAGTTATGCACTAACCTCTTAGTCCACCCCGGGCTTGCTGGTCGACTGCGCGGACACCGGGGGTGAGTTCTTCCTTCCTCCAATCACCACGGCTTCTTCATCCCAGATCTGCGCGCCTACAGTCAAGACTGGCGCCGGCGCTTGTTCCAGCTTCCCCACCAAAGCAGCCACCGTGGAAGGTGGCAGATCCATGGGGGGCTTCATTGTCCTCGACCTCTTAAAGCACAGGGGATCTGGTACGGATACACAACAGATAGCATATTCAGCAGACATCCTACTCCAAATTAGTTAAGCCAAACCAAAGATTCCATCGCTTACCCGCTTATAGTCTGCATCAAGAAATCCATCCCTTGCGCCGTCTCCTACCCCGGATTCGCCTCTACAAGTTTCAGAGAGGAAACGAACCCTACAATAACTCTATGCGGCCGCACTACCAGAAAAGCCACGTTCCTGTTCCACGGATCAGAACTGGCGAAACGTCGTGACCCACGGCTCATCGGCAAAGCCTCTAACGGAAGTCGTTTTCCTGGCCCACATCACAGTACCTGGCAATACGTGCAGCAGGCAAAAGCAAATTAACGCACCCTCCGTATATTTTCAGAAAAGTAACTGGAACAAATCCCGAGACCTTATTGATGGGATCAGGTGCGCTCGTGTGTAGAAACTCCACGTCCGTTAGAGATGCCCTTATCCAGATGTTTTGTGCTATACAGAAACATACACGTCTTTGAACAACAGAACAAAGTCTGAAAACACTGTGTGGATTTTTTTTTAACAAACACTGTGTGGATAGCAGTGCAAAGTCTCAAAACACTATGTGTGGATAGCATGCGCCTTCCACGAAAATTACTACTACCTCCAATTTATAATAAGTTAATAAGTGTTGCAGTTTTAAACTAACAGCTGTTAAAAAATGCGACCCTTATTTTGGATCGGAGGGAGCAGGAAATAGGTGCATCAAATATCTCATGCACATGCTCCCAGGTGAAATCGAGAACTGAAAGTTTGCATGCCCAAATATCCCGGGAAAATTACAGATCTCATGCCCGAGTACTTTGAAAGCTTGTAGAATTTCATGAAGAAACGAGTACTGACCATCAAACTTGTAATTTGCTCAGTACGACAAGAGCACTCATTTCTGATGTGCCCCTCTGTTTTTACCGTTGCCATCTTCCACCATTTTGTAGACACGCCAAGTACACTAGTGATATCTTAATGAAAACATAATCAAAATTGGCACTAGAGAAAATTGATTATAGTTGATACACTAGAAGCATTTACAGGAATAGAAGCTCATGCTTTCGAGCTGACTAAACTTATTCCTAGAGACTAGAGTGAAAAAAAATTGGGGCGTAGGAGGGAACAAGGTAATATATACTCCCTCCGTTCCAAAATAGATGACCCAACTTTGTACTAAAGTTAGTACAAAGTTGAGTCATCTATTTTGGAACGGAGGGAGTACCACTTATCACCAATGAACCAAGAAAATGCTAAAAAAAAAAAAAAAAAAAACTATGACAATGCCCATTGACATCTACTCTAACCTAATTCATGAATTTCCGACAGTCAGCAGTCTGGCACAGGCAAGGAACTTTGCAATCATCAGCCTCATCAGGGTCAAACAGGTAATCATACCTAGAAATTACACACAACATAAAAACATGTTTAGTCTCCTTGCAGAAACACAAAGATTATCATGATGGAGTTTAACATAGTTTGCTGAGACCATCTGCAAAGAAAAAGAAAAGGAAATCATATACGACATACGTTAGCTCTTCACCGGCACAAACATTTCTCTTGGCAATTAGAACAATGCGGCTCTGATCATGCCCCACGCTCATAATCCTCGCATAAAAGTTTGGCGTGCACTGCAACAAAAATAACAATACATCAGGTACATATTATTTAGAATCTTAAGTAGATTTGAAGTTCATTATATGATCCTTACAGAATGATTAATCAGGCGGGCCACGTTTCCTTTGTCTGTGGCATCAACAACCACTTCCTCGCTGATTTTGAAAAGCTGGGCAGAAAAAAGGACAGCATAAATGTAGTTAACGTTAGATGTATTATCAGAGGCTATTAAAATAATACATCATAAATCCATATAATGCATACAACACGTGATTTCCAGCAGTTGGGATGGCCAAATAGCATGTGTGTTGTAGATATAATGTTATTTCACAGAAAAAAAATGCACTCATAGATACACCACATAACAGGTGAACTGGTATGGAAGATGACTCACATAACAATCTTTTCCCTGTACACGATATTGTGCTTCCCGTAAGTCCGCAACACTTCGTCTGACCTGTTCACCGCGGTACTCTAGAACCTGGAAAAAAAGTTAACCATGAGCAATTTCTTGAATGAGGGCAGCCGCGCGTTAATGAAGACCACATGTAGGATAGCGGAATGCCGGCTTAATAATGGAAACTAGGGCGCATATATGGGAACAGAAATTACCACGAGTGGTTACAAAGCAACCATGTAAGAAAAGTATAAATGGACCTCTAGAAAATATCAATGGAGCGTAACATATAAAGTAGAAAGAAAACCGTGTCATTACAACCAAGCATATCTACTGTTCAAGCGCCCCCAATTGTGAAAAAAGTTTCCATGGCATATAATAGTGTTTGAGGGAATACCATTTCTCCTTCTTGAATGTCCCTACGAGCAAAAAGTCCCCACCTATGAATTCCTGACCTACCAAAGCATACTCTACTATGTTCCGTTTTCTGAAATAAAGAAAAATTAATTAGTTTCATACTACAAATATATAGGTACAAGGGAAAGCCAACAGACATATAGTAACCTGAAGATAACGTAGACGCTCCTTAAAAGTAGAAAAGGATTCCGGATCCCTCTCTTCCTGCAGAGTACAGAGTTTTCCTTCATAAGAAAATTTGACTAAAAGATGGGAAAGGATATCTAATAAGCATGCATACATTACAGAATTAATCAAATTACCCTTCGTGGATTCAGACTGTCAATTTCATCCCAGCGGTGTTGACAATATCCCCTTACTCGGTGTGCCATTGCTGCCTCCCGGGATCTCTGCATGCAACAAAATTCCAATCAGGTGCGCACCAATGGGTTATCGATACAAGATACCAACCGGCAACAGTACTTATATTTTGGGAACACGGACACGCACGTTTGGCTCTCGGGTGTAATTACACCCATTTTTAAAAAAAAAAGTAATTTGGAAGAAAGTCAAAAAATCTGAAACTTTTTGCGAACAAAGTAGATTTATTGTTGCACTCGTATAAAAACTTTTGCAAAGAGAAGACTTTCCTGTTGTTCTGGACGTAAAAAAACAAATTTGTTGCTATATACGCCGTACTGTTCACGCTTTTGTCAGAGAATATTTGTCATTTTTGTCAGAGAATATTTCATTGCAGATTATTTTTGTACGCTAGAAATGACAGCTCAAGTTTGTTGGGGAAAAAGTTTTGGAACGTTTTGACTTTTTCTAAAAAAAATACATAACCAGGTGTAATTACCACCATGTTCCAAAGGGTATTTTCCCAGGAACACTGCCTATTGAGCAACACCATATGAGTAAATCATAATGAACATCACAAAAAGGAATTAAAACAGATAATGATCCTTGTCGAATTGAAGTTGATGTGACAAAGGTTATCAGCAAGTGGTGAACTAGGATGCAAGCGCATTAACCAGCAACTAGGAACCTGCATTACGGTTAGACTGGGCACTGTTGTGGACTCCTTTTGGGGTCGCATGTATTGATTTCGCTGCGGCCTTAGTCCTGCATTCCCAGTTTATAAAAACAGCGAAGATGCAGTGAGAGCTGCAGAAGAAGCCCCAAGAGAGGAACAGCGTGCCAGGTAGAGAAGCAGCAGGCACATGATGACATGACTGGGAGTCCTAGACCAAAGTCGAGTCCAGAGAATCTGGCCAGTGGGAGGCGTTGGGATTAGGAAAATAAACAGCAAACAAAGGTTGAATGCCTTGCAGTAATGTGCTCCATATGGTCACAACTAATGAAAAGAAGAGGAATCAGGGTCGGATAGCAAGGAGTCGGAAGTTCAGCTAAGCAATTACAAAAGGCTGTTGCATGTGCTCTTTGAAAAAGCGTTTTTTTCTTCGCTTAAATCAGGCACAGCTCAGGATGTCTTTGCCACCTGGAGAATGAGGATGAGCGACTTATGGTGCTACCCGATCCACTCTTAAGCCTGGAAGTCAGAATCTGCTTCGTCCCACTATGACATTTCACAAAAAAAAAAACTGCTAACAGCTACAAACTCCAGATCTGATCAAACATTGTCTTTGATAACCGTCTGGATAAATCACCACACTGGTTTCTAACTAGTACCTATGCTAGCTAAATGAATTAAATGTCCCAGCCTGCAAGGTATCTTGCAAGTTCACACAAGCCTACAAAACATGTTTAGCCCTATTTTTGGATGTAACGGTTAGCTGAAAGTTTTTTTTTCTGAGACATAACACTTGGTTGGAAGTAGTAAAAATCCCACCAACTAACTAGATTCCATACTGCAGCACAACAGAGAGTAGAAAGCACAGACTATCTGCTAGTAACACAGGGGTAACTTTAGCTACTATCCTAGTTACCCATTCTCATGTAGCATTAGCATCAAAAGATAATGCCCACATCCTTAGAATTAACAAGTACTTCCCCGAACTTTATTGTTAAAAGCTGCTATAATGGCTATATTACCATGCTAGACGTACGTTTAGTGGCTTACATTGTAGCTAGCATAAAGGTGCATTCATTATTCTTTCAACTTTAAAGCAAGGCATACCTTTAGTTCTTTCCTAACATAAACTCGACATCTTGCAGAACATAAATTCTCTGTAGTTTCAACTTCTGATGCTGAATCCTTGGGAAGATCTTTCCTAATCAGTCTTGAAGCAGCTATAGTGCCACTACTCTGAACAAGCCTTTTTGAAGAGAAAGTTCCAGCAGGAGTTTGAATTATCAAAACATTATCAGGGTTAGGTCTCCTGCACATAAATAAATAATCCAAGACAATCCAACATTCAGTATTGCACAAAAAGATGTGAACAAATTTAGCTTTACTGGTGCTTCCACTTAATAAATCTTACCGATGATGAGCACAATATGAAATCATCTTTGTTGTCTGTTTGCCGTTTTTTTCCAAGCAGTGCAGCTGCATACATGGAAAACATAGTAAAGTTCAGACGTGCTAAAAAAACATGAGATGCAAGCAAAAGAAATGAAATTACACACTTTTCTTCATTGATAAATAGCTTAAGCAACATGTTCTTGCAGCGATCAGTATTAGCTGTACCTCCATTCGATAGCCTGCCCTTGATGCACAGGTGGCATGGTAATAAGTCGAGCACCTGTAGCATTGTGTACAAGAACCATGTATTTGCCTACAAATGACGCACATCTGGAGCAATGGGCAAGAATGGAACATAATTAGGTCAACGTAGTCAAACATACGAGATACGTAGCACTCGTTCAGGATCAATCATCTTAAGCCACTTAAGCTATAGCACCAGCATATGTATACAACCTTCATAAATAGCAGAGGTGCCATGCTCAATATCCCAATAGCAGGTTCCATGAGCTCATCACTATCAAAAGCCACCTGTGGCTGAAACCATGCACATGCCACATGTACCCACAAGTTATCAACATTTGTTGGCTTCAGCGCTCCACCTAAAATAAGTGTTGAAGCCAGCAAGAACCAGGTTAATGATTACAAAAATGCTCAATAAAACAGAATGTCACAACTTGATTTCCCGGTATCAGATTTGACAAACTTAATTTAGTTGCTGTGGTGCTGTCACTATTGTTATTTAGAAAGAGACCTAGGTTCGACATTAATAGTAGTACTGATGAATTATTCTGTTACGGAATCTATTTCGTCCAGTTACCACTGAAAGGATAGCAGGTACATACCTTTCACAGGGCAAAGGCAGCAATCCCTCTTTTGTTCAGGCGTTTCACAAGCCCTACAAATCCACGAGGTGAAATCTTGCTTACTGCTCACACCATAGCATTCCTGATGAACAGCTATCTGGCATCTGAACATGAATGTGGTCAATTGCAAACTTTAGTCCATATCTCAAAATGATTCACACCAAAGAAAAACATTGTGAGCAACACGAACTTAATACCTGTTACAAATCACAATCTTATTGTAATCCCAATCTTCAACCCATCTACAGACTGCACACCTTTCGGTTGTCCATTTCACTTGTACATGATCATAAGGTTCTGTACATAAATTCAAGGTCCATCACTTCAAATTCCTGGGAACCAGATCTTCTAATACTATAGGCTACAAAATAAATGCTCAGTTACCATTTAACAAATCAAGTAACTGCTGTTTTTTCAGTTTCTGAGAGGAGCGCTTTGAAGGATATGTGGAACACACGCTTGGTTGATGTTGATCTATCTGTAAAGAGAAATGTGGGACGATCATAACCCTAACAAACAGAACTACAAACCAACAAAGGAACAGAAATAAAAACTACAACACTACTATACAGTTGCACAAGAACTAACAGCATCTATATATGCAGTGGAAAAGGTTGAAATGAAAGCATGCTGTCATTACTGTACGAACCCATTTTCCAAATGGCATAAGTGTTTCCTTCATTTTAATACTAGATTTCCAATTTTTACTTCTGCAGCCAGCGTGCCTTTCCCATTCATTGAACAAAAACTTTTGCCCCTTACAAGGGGCACAATGGCAAGAAATCCTGCAAAAGAAAGATAGTTTGAAGTCATAAGTAGGTCCAGATATATATGGAAAACATCAGAGGTACATGCAGATGAATGGAAACCACCTAAACAATGAACGAGAGCAAGCAGAAAGATAAGTTCAAGCCAAAAAACAGGAATCAATAATCTCGCTAAGTGTGCATAATTGTGAGAAAACTGAAATTAAGCTATGGTGGTGCAGGCATGCCATGCCAGTCACAAGTACAAATAACTTTACTACAATCTAATGCAATTCAGATAAGTGGTTCTTACAGTTCGAGATTTGGTAGGTAAGTTCCTTCCATATCAAAACAGATGACCCCTACTCTGTCAGGCTTCCTTCCTTTCTGTGCAGAATTATCTTTACTGTTTCACAAATGGATTGTACATGTTACTCTTAAGAGCCATAAATTAGAACCTTGAAATATGAAGTTGTAGCATAAACAAGTGGTTCTAGCCTTCTAACTCACCTATCATCAGGAGAGTTTGTCTTCTTGCTGGACAGATTTGAGTTACGTTTAACCCTACAGTAAAGGCAGAAATAACTTTTGTCTCGTAGATCCTATAGCATCAAAATGAGCATGTTAGCGATGGTAAATTACTAAAGCACCAAGGATATTATGACGAGAAAAACCTTCAGGTTGCTGCACTTTTTGTCACATTCTGCGTGAATCCAACTTTCGCAACCATGACAGCAAACCTGGTTAATCACCTCCCATCTTCAGAATTTTCACGGTTGGAAACATAAGATAAATTTATATTGCGCTAATGGCTACACTATGTCTTACCCATCTTCGGTCACATTTATGTTGCCAACTTTTCAAGCATATCCCACAGTACTCTTTTGATCTCAAGATCTGCACATACAGGAAGGTAGTGTAAGCCGTAAGGACAAGACACTCAGAGTGAAGTAGGTTCACCAATACATACCCTAGCACAGTATTTGCAAGCAAGTTGCTCCATCACATAAACCAACTTGTTTGACTCTTTGTTTGGAAAGCAATTTCCACAACTTTCACACTGCAATTCACTTGTATAATGCTGTGTACAGAGAATAAGCAAAAATCTAATTAGTCTATTGGGGAAATATATGACAGTTGAAGAAGCAGTTTCATTTTGTGATAAATAGTACAAGAACAGCACTGAAGTGTAATGGCGTTACTAACTATGGTCGGCCATTGACTGACCCAGAAGGCAAGCTATATAAGGCCAATAAGTTGAATAACCATTGGTACTCCACAATACATAAACATGCTCAGTTTTATCATTCTGCTTATACACACACAGTACTATGTCTGCTAGATAATGTTTCTCAGAAGATTTTTCTGCAGTCATGCATCAATGCACTTTTCAGGCGTTAGGTTTGAAGAAAAATCATATGAATGTAGATAGACCTAAAAACCAGACAGGCAGGATTGAATACAAAGCCACGGAAGGTTGGACCAAAAATATTGATAAATTTCTGAAATTTCCTGTGAACACATGTCTTCTTAGTTGTGAAAAAATGGTCAACTTGCCTTAATCTGTGCCTGGCACTCCAGCTCGTTTGAACCAGTCACTTCTTCTAATTCGTCTGGACAAGATTGACACACAACAGGCTGCCCTGCTGTGCTGTCATCCATGGGCACTTCAGAGAACCCCTGATCGGCCAAAAAGGCCTCTTCTAGTGCCCTCTGGAAATCACCAGGCTTGAGACTGCTCAAATCTGTTTGCCCTTGAAATCTGAAATGGAAATACATATTTTTCTTAGCACATGTGCGGGTGCTATTCTATAGCTCGGCACAATTACTTCTACTTCTTGCCAATAAAAAGGCTTTCCTGATATGCTTTTGCAGCACTTTAAATGCAATAACTGATAAGTTATTTTCAGTGAATTACTAATACTTACTGGTCAATGTAGTCCACAAAAGGAAAAATCCCTCCTTGCCTCACCCAGACATACTTCTGCAACACACGAGCGTCATTAAATGGTCATTCAGAAAGAAAGAAAGAAAAGCTCAAAAGCAAAAGAGGAAGTGGCACCAATTCGAGTCAGTCAGCCCTAACAAAACAGTAATTAATGTACCTTCTCGTCACTGAACTCTGCACGCCAGCCAAACAGCATCACACAAAGCACAGCACCACCACGCGGCTGGGGCGGCATTGCATCAGCAGCGGCCTGCCGAGCTGGGTCGACGACAACTCCTGGCCACGCTGGTTGCCGCTTACCCAGCCGTGCCCACACAATGTCGCCATACAAAAACTCTGTGCTCCAATGAAGGTCCTCCTTCTGCGCCTGCAGGTCCTCTTCTGCCTCTTCGTCTTCGTCTTCCATCAACTCGTTTCTATGGTAACCGCTGTACGGTTCATCGTGCAAGGAGGTGAGTGCGCTCAGAGACATGGAGTACTTCCTGGAGGCAACAAAATTCTGGCACGCTCGGTAACGCTGTGCCTCCTCATCCTCATCCACCTCTGACAATGCGGAAGTTCTATCCAGGATTGCACCTTTACGGCAGAGCGGCTTGCTTTTGGGGACGAGCTGCTCGACCTTGGGCGGTGCAGGCGGCTTGGCCGGCTTCTCCTTCTTCCAGGGGTCGATGAGCACCGAGTCGTTGAACCGCGAGGGCAGCACCTGGGCACGCCCGCGCGACGTCCGGACGACAGGCGGGCGCGTGGCGGCGGCGGCGGCGGGCGCCGGCGCAGCGCCGGCAGGTGATGCAACCTCGGGCTCCTCGCACCAGCGGAACCCGGCGGCGGCATACGGGATACCGGAGGCCGGCACGTGGCCGAGCAGCTCGACGGGGAAGAAGTCGTCACCCCTCTGCCTCTTTGGACGGCGCTCGCCGGCGCCGCCCTCGCCCTCGGCATTGCAGCGCTTGAGGCTGAGGATCTCCGAGCGCTGGGTCCGCTTGAAGATCATCCCACGCGAACCCTTTGCCCCCCGCCCGAATTCACCGGCCCGGCGGCGAGATCACGGCGAATTCGGCGAGGGCTGCCCCGCAAACCCTAACCCTGCCCCTCGCCGCGGCGAATTGGAGAGGAGGGGAATCCGTCCCCCGCCTCTCCCCACGAGCCGTCGCGGAGACGGCGGAAGGGAAGGGGGGCAAAGAAGAAATCTTTGACGGAGACGCGCACGGAGAGAAAGAGAAATCGGGATTGGGGGGATTTTTTTTTTGTTTTGTTTTTGGGCTCGGCTTGGGAAGGTGCCTGTTCTTTGTGTGTTCTAATGGGAGGGCTCGGGAAGAAGAAGTCCTACGAGAAACGAGGAGCGGAGCGCGACCCGGTTGTAAAAACGATCTTGTTGGCCCTGATTTTTCTCTCTCGTGGGATCGGGTTGGTTTCGTGCGGGAGGATGGATGGATGGATGGGATGACATGGATGGAAGTCGTCGTCGTCGTCGTCGTCGTGGGTGCAGGTGGAGTTGCCGTCCCGACTCGCCGTTGGATTTTGGTGGTGGTGACGGTGCGCGTCCATGGAGACGGAGGAGGCCGGTGGGCGTTACGAGGAGCTTGGAGTTGGCGTTTTGGCGTCGTTACGGGCATTTTTCTCGCCCGGACGGAATTTCATTTGGATTCGTGTGGGTTCGAGCTTCGAATCCGGAATTTGGTCTGGGCTTGTGAGTTGTAGTTTCTTTTGGGTTTGGATTTGGAGAAGATGGTTTCGACATGGACGGGAGGAGAGAGAGGGAGAGATGATCAAGGTGGCCATGAACGAGTTTTGTGCAGTGTGGGATGGGTAGGGGAGCTGGCTAGGCTAGGGCGACGTCACGACGAGTAGGTAGGTAGGCGCTGTACCTGTAGTGATGATTGATCGTCCCTCCCGGGCGGAGAGACGGGTTGATCCAGATGCGACTCACTGACTGTCTTCTCAAACTCGATGGAAAGACCAATGGTCGATGGGCGATTTCGCCACCCCGACGGAATGAAGGAATTTCCGGGTTTTATTTTCTTTCTTCTTGTTTCGAGTTCGAGTTCGAGTTGGAGTTGGAGTTCCTGCAGCTTTGGTCCTGGTAGTGACCGGTGTTTGATCTAGTCCAGGTGGAGCTTCCGGTGGGATTTGTGCGAGTTTCCATGTCGGCCTTGTGGATCGAATCGCGAAACAACAATCGTGCACGGGCCAGGAGAGGAGAGGAGAGCGCATGGTGGCCGCAGGCGTCGTCGATCCTGGTCGAGGCATCACCGGCGGGTGTTAATCCAAGCACAGACGGTCGATTAATCGGACTTCCTTTTCTCTTTTGATTTGATTGATGAATAATCTATCTACTCGTATTCGTATGTAGCTACAAGTTGGATCGTGGTCGCCGCGCTCGAATCCACGGTCGCAAAGGCGTGCGACTTTGGCCGGCCGGATGACACTTCCTCCCTACATTCGTGTCGCCTTGCCCGACCGTCACCGCGGGTGCTTCGTCGGCCACGATTCGCCGGAGTTGGACGGACCTTCAGCGCGCACAGGCACGGGCGCCGGCTTGTTTGCTGGATTGGATTCCTATAGGCGTACCGTCGGAGTTGGCGCTTCCATGGCCATCGGAGCAAAGGGCATGGGATGTCAGTGTTGTGTGCAGAGATTACAAGGGATGTCCGTCCATGGCCATGAGTGAGGCGTGGAGGAGCTGCTCCAGTCGACGCAGCGACACAAGAATTAATTAGGGGTAGGTGTCAAAGTTTTCTTGGTTCCTGTGCGTGCAGCTTTTCTCATCCTGGCGTGTTTCTTTCTCCTTTTGTGCTTCACCGAAGAAATTCTCCTCCTTGAGATTCACAGATACTAGTACTACTAGTAGATCCGAAAATGAAAATGATCCTGTGAGGAGAGCGTTGTGCCTTCACACATTAGAAACATGATTTTTCTCACGGGTATCGTTAGGGCGCCGTAGTCCAGTGTCCAATCAACCCATCCGCGAAGCCGGCAAGAAATGTCAGATCAATTTTATTGTTCGGCTCATTGGGGACGCCCAAGTTGCCGATCCAGCCGTGTGGAGAACCCCCGGCGCTGCCATGCTTCCTGCCTGACGCACCGCCATCGACCGAAGCAGGCGAGAGACGATCTCGTTCGCTCGTGCAGATGCCTCCATCTGATTTTCGAGCTCTAGCTACAAACGGACCCCCGAGTCGCTCCCGCGAGCGTCCTCGGGGGAAACCCTAGCAGCCGCCCCTCGTCCCCCCCCGTTGATCTCTCTCCCCCCGCCGCCACCGCACAGCGCCACCGGGCAAAGACCGGCCGGCGTTGGTGGCGGCGGGGATCTTGCCCCACTTCTCGCGGTTGGCGTCCGGCGCGGGACGGCGCGGCGCGGTACGGCGCTGGGCTGGGCGGGCCTAGCGGCGCGGCGGAGGGCGTGCTGGGTGGCGGCGGTTCTGCCTGGCGGCGGTGCAGCTACGGCTTCAGGCCTCTCCAACGCGCGGCGGCTGTGGCTTCTCTGGCGGCGGCGCGAGTTCCCGGCGGCGGCTTGGCGGCGTGGCGCGGCGGAGCTCCGGCGAGGATTCGGCGGCGGGCTGGAGGGCTAGGCACCGTCCAGTGGTGCTGCCTCCGCGGCGGTTGCGGCTTGGGGCCCTGGACCCCGATCCGATCTGGATCTGGTGGTGCCGGGGTCTGGCCCATGACGGCTGGCGAGGCATGGGATTCGTCGGGGCTTGTCGGCCTCTAGGCACCATGGGGGTGCCGGCGGCGACGTGTGCCCGGCGTGGTGAGACTGCTGGACGTGGTGGTCATCTTCTTCCCGAGATGGCCGACCAGAGGCTTGGTGATCAGATCTCATGATCCATCATCTTGTCCCGGCTGCGAGTAGGGGAGACATAGTTGCCGGTGAAAACCGAGCCGACGGCAGGCGATGGCGGCGTTCTCGCAGTTACCTTGATGAAGGCATCGTCGTGTAACTATTGTCGACCCACTCGTGCTGCTCCGGGGGAAACCCTAGGATCTGGTGTTCCAGATCGGACGATGGCGGCAGTGCAGTGTCGTTTCTCTCTTGGGAGCATCGTTTGCGGAGCAGCGCTGGAGGTCAGAGGCAGGAGGTGGAGCGGCTTCGTCTTGCACGGAGCTTCGGGGGTGATGTCAAGTCATGCCTGACCGACAGGTGCTACGCTTTGTCATGCCTGGTCGGCAGGTGCTACGCACGACAGATCTTCCAAGGACTTCAAGCTGTGTCGGCTGGTGATACCTGGCAGCATGGCGCTGAGGTGTATCAGTGGCGACCGCGACGTGCTCAGCTGTTTGCGCGCAGGGAGGAGGTGACGTTTGGCGCCGTGGTGGCGTCGACGATTGCTGGACCGAGCAAGGTTGATGCATCAGTATAGTTCTGAAGATGGAGCGGTGGCAGTTGGCGGCGGCGACATCTGAGTGCATGCCGGACCGGTGAGACCCATGCCCGGCAGGCGTCCTGGATGGGTTCTCAGGTCTTTAGATGTTAGGTTTGGCTGCGATGTCTGTTTGGTTTTAGGCCCAGGCTATCTGCGCCCCTTCATCAGCTGGATAGAGGTGCTTAGACGGCGGCTTTAGTCTTACTGTTGTATTACTTTGTAAGGTCTTGTGAGAATAATTAATAAAGTGGCCGTATGCATCGCCCAGATGCAGAGGCCGGGGGTCATCCTCCTTTTCTAAAAAAAAAGCTACAAACGGCAGATGTTACATGTGATTTTCTTAGTATATAAGCAATTTTATGTGTCATGGGCACCGCCGTTGTTGTTGTTGCCGCATCCGCGGTACTAGTGCCTGACTCTGGAACAAAAGCATTCACGACAATTTCACGTGCGTGCGTAATATAGCGAGAAAATTTCACCGCATAAAAAAAACTATGCTCCTCCTCAAGCTTGACATCGAGAAGGCTTTTCACTCTGTTGGATGGGATTATTTGTTAGAGGCGTTGAATCATTATGGCTTTCCTGCCCGCTTTCGTGACTGGCTCTCGGCATCCTCGAGAGTTTTGCTAAATGGTATTGCTGGCGATTCGATCAAGCATGGTCGAGGTCTCAGACAGGGAGACCTGATGTCATCGTTATTTTTCGTGCTCGCCATCGACCCATTACACCACATCCTCGGCAAAGCCACAACCCAAGGAAAGCTCCATCCCCTTCCCGGGAGGCACACGGGGATTCGTGCATCTCTTTATTCCAACTACGTCGTTGTTTTCTGTGCCCCCGTCAAGGAGGGCGTTCAATTCCTTGCCACCATGCTTGCTTCATTCGGTTATTCCACCGGCCTCTCCATAAACCGCACAAAGAGTATTGTTGCCCCCGTTATATGTGCCGGTGTGGACCTCGATGATGTTCTTCAGTCCTTTCCGGCATGTCGGTCCACCTTCCCTATCTGTTACCTTGATCTCCCCGGCAAAAGATTAAGGAGGATTGATCTCCAACTCCTAGAAGACAAGGCCGCTGGCAAATTAGTGCCTTGGGAAGACAAGCATGTTGCTATCTCGGGCCGTATGACCTTGGTCGAGGCGGTTCTTACGGTGATGGTCGTTTACCACATTACACCGCTTGACCTTTTGGTGCAGGTTCTCAAGGTGATTGACAGGTTGCGGTGTGCCTTTCTTTGGGCTGGAACTAGCAAGGTGACTGGTGATGACCTGCAAGTGCACAAGGTTGTTGTAGCACTTTCGTGATAAATGAAGGGTCGAACCCATAGGGAGCAAATAGGAAAGACTTACAAACCCCACGACTACGCTATCACTTACGTAGTTACGTACGCACCCAAACTGTAGTTCGAAAATAGCATATTACAATAGGTTGCTAGAAAGACAAATAAAAGGGTAGTGTTTATCTAAACTACAAACAAGAAACAAAAGGCATAAAAATAAAAGGACTAAACTAAGGGAAACAATGCTTGAGTAGTAAACGTTCTCGAGGGAATTGGAGTCATCACCACAAGTATGATGCTGACAACATATGGTAGACATGTCTCTCTAATTGTATCACTAATTCACTTGCATATGATCTCGCGTGGGAGAAGACAATAAAGTATGCATTCCCACACTGGTTATTGCGTACACTCGTACCACCACCGTGATTCACCACTCCGGTTATCACAACAATGATTAAGGGGAGTGAACTTCCCATGGACACGACATTAAGTTCAGGGGTTCTCCACTGATCCCTATTGCAATGACCAGGGATGAAGGGAGAATAGGACTGTCACCACCTACCCTCCACAACCAGCTTGCTCACCAACATAAATCACCTCAAGTCCATAGTGGCTAATGTTGTGTGGGCGCCCTTCACAACACCATGAGACAATCAACACAATACATATAAAAAGAATGATTGGATCGCTTATTCAACATCAAAGTACTAATCATGCAAAGGGTTCATCAAATTCCTCAAGAACTAATACAAGTACTCAAACATAGGAGGGTGAGAAGGCAAGTTACAAGTCGGCACAAAGTCGGTGGAGGAGAGGAGCATGGCGGCGGTGATGATCGCAGCGGCGCCGGCGGTGGAGATGGTGATGGTGGCAGCACCGGTGATGAAGACCCGGTGCACGTGGTGGAGGCACCCCCTCTCCCTTCTCTTGGCTTGGCCCTTCTCTTCTCTATGGAGATGGTCTTGGAGATGTGATGGAGAGGGATGACGGTTGCTTGATTGATGATGGAGGAGAGTGGAGGCACCTAGGATTTCAGGTGCTTATATGAATGCCTCCCGGTGTCTCCTCCGCTGATATGGTCATTCAAGGGCTCAAGATGAGCCTTGTCCTCTCCCAATCCATTCATTATGAGCCAAGAATCCCGTGCGAACAATTGGAGACGAAAACGATGAAGTATACCGTCTGGAGAGGCAACTTTCAGGGTTGTCTGCACATCATATGACCAGCCAAATGACCGGCCACGATCGCATGAAAACATCATCTTTTGTTTTGACATTCTCCGATAAAACGGCCGACATTTCTTCATACGAACTTGGAATCTCACGTTTTTGGGCTCGTTGGATTCAAATGAACAATGTCGATCCATCTCTGGTCTTAGATCTTTATTTGGACAACTTTGAAAAAATGACTTTTCTGACCTTCGAAATGGCTATGTGCCCCCCTCGGTATCTCCATATTGAACCCATCTTTGATTCTTTCATCATGCTTGGTCCTAGGTTGCTCCAAAACACCTGTATACACAAGAAAAGAAAGAAAACTAATAAAAACCAAAAAAATACCAAATATGCAATGCTCATAATGATAAGTACAAAAATCGGTAATCATGCATAATGGGCACATATTCGGTTCAATGGGACATAATATATAGAGAGAACATGCAACAAATGAGCTCTAAAAATGCGTAAAATATAGAGCCATCAACCTCTCCACGCTTAAACCTTGCTCGTCCTCGAGTAAGAAGGTTGACTAGCAAAGCTCACTGCTACCAACTCTAAAGCTTACATTGAATCAAACCCCAAAAGTGATATCCATGTTTATCATGCGAGCATGCAAAGTTAACCAGCAGGGAGTAATACAAGTTGTCCTCTTAGTTCCATTGCCATGGAGGTTAAAAAAGAGGAAAATATTTTTGTGGAGCCCAAATTCCCATTGTCAAAGGTTTAGAGAGAAGGTCAATATATGTTAGGAACACAACAATAACTATCATAGACAAAAGAAATCAAGCATTAGTGACCGCTTCAAAAACACCCATCCGAGGCATACCAAGTAGATATAATAGCAAGATCGTCTGTCTGCATTATTCAACCGCTCAACTACCTATGCAGCTCTGAGCGAAAGTCTATGCCTCGTACTTAAAGCGAAAATAGAATAATGATTGGGGTTTTGAGAAGTAAAAAACATAGAAAGTCTTGCATCAATGCAGCTGACCATTGGGCTATGGAGAAGGCCTTATGATCGATGTAAACGCAAGGAGTAGTGATCTCCATGCAATTAGGATGCACAAAGAGCTATGAATATGTGAAAGCTCTCCTATGGACTAAGGGGGTGCATCCAACTTGCTTGCTCATGAAGACCTCAAGCTTTTGAGGATGCTTGTCATCAGAATATCAAGCCAAGTTCCGTAATGTAGGTTCCCCACAAGTATGAAACATATGAAGTTCATGAAACATTCTACTTTACAATGCATGGAGTTGTGCTACTTTCAAGCATAAGTGTTTGATAAAAAAGATAATGGTGTTGCTCCTTCTCTCTTCCTCACCTTTTTCTCCTTTTCTTTTTTTTGTGGCACCTCTGTGGTGCATCTTTTCTTTTCTCTCCCTCATCTTGTTGTAGAAGCAGCACTTTACAATGACCCACTCCAATTGAATGTAATCATAACTCAAAACTGAATACATGAGAGAAACTCTATATTATGAATGCCTCTAGCGGTGTACCAGGATGTGCAATGATCAGGAGTAGCATAGACATCAAAAAACGAACAAGCCATCAAAATATGAAGCTAACCATACTATGATTATGCAAGGCAAATGGAAACATGTATCTGGTCATGTAATGTAATATGATGGCAGTGTTGGGAAACGTAGTAGAAAACAAAAAAAATCGCACCTACGAACACCCAATATCAATATCTTTATTGTCAGTGAGTTGTAGGGGAAGAATAACATGTTGGTATTGATCAAACTTGGAGTCCCTCGAACCATCGATGAACGATCCATCGAACCGCCCACGAACAATCCCTCGAACCGAAGACCAAAAGCGCGACCTCCCTACTTGGTTGCAAGCGTGTGATGGCTCGTGTCCGCGTTAGTATTTCCCCGAAGAGGAAGGGATGATGCAGCACAGCTACGGTAGGTATTTTCCTTAGTTATGAAACCAAGGTTATCGAACCAGTAGGAGCACCAAGCAACACTATGTAAACGGTACCTACACACAAAGAACAAATACTTGCAATCCGATGTGTAAGAGGGGTTTTCAATCCCTCTCGAGTAAAAGATTGGTAAAGATATAGTTTGGTAGGTGCAAATAAAATAACGGCAAATAAAATTCAGTGAGGTATTTTTGGATTTTTGGTAATATAGATCTGAAAATAAAAGATGCAAATAAAGAAAAATGCAAATACCAATATAGATCTGAAAAATATATGATAAAGAATAGACCCGGGGGCCGTAGATTTCACTAGTGGCTTCTCTCGAGAAAATAGCATATCGTGAGTAAACAAATTACTGTTGGGCAATTGATAGAACCTCAAATAATAATGACGATATCTAGGCAATGATCATTATATAGGCATCACATCCAAGATTTAGTAGACCGACTCATGCCTGCATCTACTACTATTACTCCAAACATCGACCACTATCTAGCATGCATCTAGTGTATTAAGTTCATGGAGAAATGGAGTAATGCAATAAGAATTATGACATGATGTAGATGAGATCTATTCATGTAGGAATAGCCCCCATCTTGTTATCCTTAATAGCAATGATACATACATGTCTTGCTGCCCCTTCTGTCACTGGGAAAGAACGCTGTACGATCGAACCCATCACAAAGCACATCTTCCCATGGCAAGAAATATCGATCTAGTCGGCCTAACTAAACCAAAGATTCGAAGTAGCAATACAAGGCTATAAGTAATCATGCATATAAGAGATCAAAGAAACTCAAATAACTTTCATGGATAAATAGATCTGATCATAAACTCGAAGTTCATCGGATCCCACTAAACACACTGCAAAAAGAGTTACATCAAATAGATCTCCAAGAGACTATTGTATTGAGAATCAGAAAGAGAGAAGAAGCCATCTAGCTACTGTTGGGGAACGCAGTAATTTCAAAAAAAATCCTACGATCACGCAAGATCTATCTAGGAGATGCAAAGCAACAAGAGGGGAGAGTGTGTCCATGTACCCTCATAGACCGAAAGTGGAAGCGTTAGTTAACGCGATTGATGTAGTCGAACGTCTTCGCGATCCAACCGATCCAAGTACCGAACGTACGGCACCTCCTCGTTCAGCACACGTTCAGATTGATGACGTCCCTCATACTCTTGATCCAGTTTAGGCCGAGGGATAGTTTCGTCAGCACGACGGCATGGCGACGGTGATGATGAAGTTATCGGCGCAGGGCTTCGTCTAAGCACTACGACGATATGACCGAGGTGTGTAACTATGGAGGGGGGCACCGCACACGGCTAAAAGATCAACTTGTGTGTTCTAGGGTGCCCCTGCCCCCGTATATAAAGGAGCAAGGGGGAGGTCGGCCGGCCCTCCTAGGGCGCGCCCCTCAAGGGGAGTCCTACTAGGACTAGTCCTAGTAGGATTCCACCAAGAGGGAGAGAGGGGGAAGGAAGGAGGGGGAGAGGGAAAAGGAAAGGGGGCGCCCCTCCCTTCCCTAGTCCAATTCGGACCCAAGGGGGAGGGGGCGCGCGGCCTGCCCTGGCCGCCCCTCTCTCTCCACCAAGGCCCATGTGGCCCATTAGTTCCCCCGGGGGGTTCCGGTAACCCTCTGGTACTCCGATTTTATCCAAAACTTCTCCGGGACACTTCCGGTGTCCGAATATAGTCGTCCAATATATCAATCTTTATGTATCGACCATTTCGAGACTCCTCGTCATGTCCGTGATCTCATCCAGGACTCCGAACAAACTTCGATCATCAAAACACATAACTCATAATACAAATCGTCATCGAACGTTAAGTGTGCGGACCCTACGGGTTCGAGAACTATGTAGACATGACCGAGACACATCTCCGGTCAATAACCAATAGCGGAACCTGGATGCTCATATTGGCTCCTACATATTCTACGAAGATGTTTATCGGTCAAACCGCATAACAACATACGTTGTTCCCTTTGTCATCGGTATGTTACTTGCCCGAGATTCAATCGTCGGTATCATCATACCTAGTTCAATCTCGTTACTGGCAAGTCTCTTTACTCGTTCCGTAATACTTCATCCCATAACTAACTCATTAGTCACAATGCTTGCAAGGCTTATAGTGATGAGCATTACCGAGAGGGCCTAGAGATACCTCTCCGAAACACGGAGTGACAAATCCTAATCTCGATCTATGCCAACCCAACAAACACCTTTGGAGACACCTTTAGAGCATCTTTATAATCACCCATTTACGTTGTGACGTTCGATAGCACACAAAGTGTTCCCCCGGTATTCGGGAGTTGCATAATCTCATAGTCTGAGGAACTTGTATAAGTCATGAAGAAAGCAGTAGCAATGAAACTGTAACGATCATAATGCTAAGCTAACGGATGGGTCATGTCCATCACATCATTCTCCTAATGATGTGATCCCGTTCATCAAATCACAACACATGTCTATGGTTAGGAAACATAACCATCTTTGATTAACGAGCTAGTCAAGTAGACACATACTAGGGACAACATGTTTTGTCTATGTATTCACGCATGTACTAAGTTTCCGGTTAATACAATTCTAGCATGAATAATAAACATTTATCATGAAATAAGGAAATAAATAATAACTTTATTATTGCCTCTAGGGCATATTTCCTTCAGTCTCCCACTTGCACTAGAGTCAATAATCTAGATTACACAGTAATGATTCTAACACCCATGGAGCTTTGGTGCTGATCATGTTTTGCTCGTGGAAGAGGCTTAGTCAATGGACCTGCAACATTCAGATCCGTATGTATCTTGCAAATCTCTATGTCCCCCTCCGACACTTGATGACAGATGGAATTGAAGCATCTCATGATGTGCTTGGTTCTCTTAGGAAATCTGGATTTCTTTGCCAAGGCAATTGCACTAATATTGTCACAAAAGATTTTCATTGGACCCCATGCACTAGGTATGACACCTAGATTGGATATGAACTCCTTCATCCAGACTCCTTCATTTGCTGCTTCCGAAGCAGCAATGTACTCCGCTTCACACGTAGATCCCGCCACGATGCTCTGCTTGGAACTGCACCAACTGACAGCTCATCCATTCAATAAAAATACGTATCCGGTTTGCGACTTAGAGTCATCCGGATCAGTGTCAAAGTTTGCATCAATGTAACCGTTTAGGACGAGCTCTTTTTCACCTCCATAAACGAGAAACATATCCTTAGTCCTTTTCAGGTATTTCAGGATGTTCTTGACCGTTGTCCAGTTCTCCACTTCGGGATTACTTTGGTACCTCCCTGCTATGCTTATAGCAAGGCACACATCAGGTCTGGTACACAACATTGCATACATGATAGAACCTATGGCTGAAGCATAGGGAATGACTTTCATTTTCTCTCTATCTTCTGTAGTGGTCGGGCATTGAGTCTGACTCAACTTCACACCTTGTAACACAGGCAAGAACCCTTTCTTTGACTGATCCATTTTGAACTTCTTCAAAACTTTATCAAGGTATGTGCTTTGTGAAAGTCCAATTAAGTGTCTTGATCTATCTCTATAGATCTTGATGCCCAATATGTAAGCAGCTTCACCGAGGTCTTTCATGAAAAAACTCTTATTCAGGTATCCCTTTATGCTATCCAGAAATTCTATATCATTTCCAGTCAACAATATGTCATCCACATATAATATTAGAAATGCTACAGAGCTCCCACTCACTTTCTTGTAAATACATGCTTCTCCAAAAGCCTGTATAAAACCATATGCTTTGATCACACTATCAAAACATTTATTCCAACTCCGAGAGGCTTGCACCAGTCCATAAATGGATCGCTGGAGCTTGCACACTTTGTTAGCACCCTTTGGATCGACAAAACCTTCTGGTTGCATCATATACAACTCTTCTTCCAGAAATCCATTCAGGAATGCAGTTTTGACATTCATCTGCCAAATTTCATAATCATAGAATGCGGCAATTGCTAACATGATTCGGTCAGACTTAAGCATCGGTACGGGTGAGAAAGTCTCATCATAGTCAACTCCTTGAACTTGTCGAAAACCTTCCGCAACAAGTCGAGCCATGTAGGCAGTAGCATTACTGTCTGCGTCGGTCTTCTTCTTGAAGATCCATTTATTTTCTATGGCTTGCCGATCATCGGGAAAGTCCACCAAAGTCCACACTTTGTTCTCATACATGGATCCCATCTCAGATTTCATGGCCTCAAGCCATTTCGTGGAATCTGGGCTCATCATCACTTCCTCATAGTTCGTAGGTTCACCATGATCTAGTAATATGACTTCCAGAATAGGATTACCGTACCACTCTGGTGTGGATCTCACTCTGGAAGACCTACGAGGTTCGGTAGTAACTTGATCTGAAGTTTCATGATCATCATCATTAACTTCCTCACTAATTGGTGTAGGAATCACTGGAACTGATTTCTGTGATGAACTACTTTCCAATAAGGGAGAAGGTACAATTACCTCATCAAGTTCTACTTTCCTCCCACTCACTTCTTTCGAGAGAAACTCCTTCTATAGAAAGGATCCATTCTTAGCAACAAATATTTTGCCTTCGGATCTGTGATAGAAGGTGTACCCAACAGTTTCCTTTGGGTATCCTATGAAGACGCACTTCTCCGACTTGGGTTCGAGCTTATCAGGTTGAAGCTTTTTCACATAAGCATCGCAGCCCCAAACTTTAAGAAACGACAACTTTGGTTTCTTGCCAAACCACACTTCATAAGGCGTCGTCTCAACGGATTTTGATGGTGCCCTATTTAAAGTGAATGCAGCCGTCTCTAAAGCATAACCCCAAAATGATAGCGGTAAATCAGTAAGAGACATCATAGATCGCACCATATCCAATAAAGTACGGTTACGATGTTCGGACACACCATTTCGCTGTGGTGTTCCAGGTGGCGTTAGTTGTGAAACTATCCCATGTTGTTTCAAATGAAGACCAAACTCGTAACTCAAATATTCACCTCCACGATCAGATTGTAGAAAACTTTATTTTCTTGTTACGATGATTTTCCACTTCACTCTGAAATTCTTTGAACTTTTCAAATGTTTCAGACTTATGCTTCATTAAGTAGATATAACCATATCTGCTCAAATCATCTGTGAAGGTAAGAAAATAACGATACCCGCCACGAGCCTCAACACTCATTGGACCGCATACATCTGTATGTATTATTTCCAATAAGTCAGTAGCTCGTTCCATTGTTCCGGAGAATGGAGTTTTAGTCATCTTGCCCATGAGGCACGGTTCGCAAGCACCAAGTGATTCATAATCAAGTGATTCCAAAAGTCCATCTGTATGGAGTTTCTTCATGCGCTTTACACTGATATGACCCAAACGGCAGTGCCACAAATAAGTTGCACTATCATTATTAACTTTGCATCTTTTGGCTTCAATATTATGAATATGTGTATCATCACTATCGAGATTCAAAAAAAAAAATAGACCACTCATCAAGGGTGCATGACCATAAAAGATATTACTCATATAAATAGAACAACCATTATTCTCTGATTTAAATGAATAACCGTCTCGCATCAAACAAGATCCAGATATAATGTTCATGCTCAACGCTGGCACCAAATAACAATTATTCAGGTCTAAAACTAACCCCGAAGGTAGATGTAGAGGTAGCGTGCCGACAACGATCGCATCGACCTTGGAACCATTTCCCACGCGCATCATCACCTCGTCCTTAGCCAATCTTTGTTTAATCCATAGCCCCTGTTTTGAGTTGCAAATATGAGCAACAGAACCAGTATCAAATACCCAGACACTACTACGAGCATTAGTAAGGTACACATCAATAACATGTATATCAAATATACCTTTCACTTTGCCATCCTTCTTATCCGCCAGATACTTGGGGCAGTTCCGCTTCCAGTGACTAGTCCCTTTGAAGTAGAAGCACTCAGTTTCAGGCTTAGGTCCAGACTTGGGTTTCTTCTCTTGAGCAGCAACCTTTTTGCCGTTCTTCTTGAAGTTCCCCTTCTTCCCTTTGCCCTTTTTCTTGAAACTAGTGGTCTTGTTGACCATCAACACTTGATGCTCCTTCTTGATTTCTACCTCCGCAACCTTTAGCATCGCGAAGAGCTCGGGAATAGTCTTGTTCATCCCTTGCATATTATAGTTCACTACAAAGCCTTTATAGCTTGGTGGCAGTGATTGAAGAACTCTATCAATGACACTATCATCAGGAAGATTAACTCCCGTCTGAGTCAAGTGGTTATGGTACCCAGACATTCTGAGTATGTGTTCACTGACAGAACTATTATCCTCCATTTTGCAGCTGTAGAACTTGTTGAGACTCCATATCTCTCAACTCGGGCATTTGCTTGAAATATTAACTTCAATTCTTGGAACATCTCATATGATCCATGACGCTCAAAACATCTTTGAAGTCCGGATTCTATGTCGTAAAGCATGGCACACTGAACTATCGAGTAGTCATCAGCTTTGCTCTATCAGACGTTCTTCACGTCATCAATAGCATCTGCAGCAGGCCTGGCACCCAGCGGTGCTTCTAGGACGTAATTCTTCTTTGCAGCAATGAGGATAATCCTCAAGTTACTAACCCAGTCCATGTAGTTGCTGCCCTCATCTTTCAACTTAGCTTTCTCTAGGAACGCATTAAAATTCAAAGGAACGGTAGCATGGGCCATTGATCTACAATAATATAGACATGCAAAATAACTATCAAGACTAAGTTCATGATAAATTAAAGTTCAATTAATCATATTACTTAAGAACTCCCACTTAGATAGACATCCCTCTAGTCATCTAAATGATCACGTGATCCAAATCAACTAAACCATGTCCAATCATCACGTGAGATGGAGTAGTTTTCAATGGTGAACATCACTATGTTGATCATATCTACTATATGATTCACGTTCGACCTTTCGGTCTCAGCGTTCCGAGGCCATATATGCATATGCTAGGCTCGTCAAGTTTAACCCGAGTATTCTGTGTGTGCAAAACTGGCTTGCACCCGTTGTATGTGAACTTAGAGCTTATCACACCCGATCATCACGTGGTGTCTCGGCACGACGAACTGTAGCAACGGTGCATACTCAGGGAGAACACTTGTACCTTGAAATTTAGTAAGGGATCATCTTATAATGCTACAGCCGTACTAAGCAAAATAAGATGCATAAAGATAAACATCACATGCAATCAAAATATGTGACATGATATGTCCATCATCATCTTGTGCTCATGATCTCCATCACCGAAGCATCGTCATGATCTCCATCTTCATCAGCGCGACACCTTGATCTCCATCGTATTATCGTTGTCGTCTCGCCAACTATTGTTACTATGACTATCGCTACCGCTTAGTGATAAAGTAAAACAATTACATGGCGATTGCATTGCATACAATAAAGCGACAACCATATGGCTCCTGCCAGTTGCCGATAACTTTGTTAGAAAACATGATCATCTCATACAACAATTTATATCATATCATGCCTTGACCATATCACATCATAGCAAGCCCTGCAAAAACAAGTTAGACGTCCTCTACTTTGTTGTTGCAACTTTTACGTGGTTGCTACAGGCTTCTAGCAAGAACCGTTCTTACCTACGCATAAAAACACAACGATTTTTCGTCAAGTTTGTTGTTTTAACCTTCAACAAGGACCGGTTGTAGTCAAACTCGATTCAAATAAAGTTGGAGAAACAGACACCCGCCAGCCACCTTTGTGCAAAAGCACGTCGGTAGAACCAGTCTCATGAACGCGGTCATGTAATGTCGGTCTGGGCCGCTTCATCCAACAATATCGCCGAATCAAAGTAAGATGTTGGTGGTAAGCAGTATAACTATTATCGCCCACAACTCTTTGTGTTCTACTCGTGCATATAACATCTACGCATAGACCTGGCTCGGATGCCACTGTTGGGGAACGCACTAATTTCAAAAAAAATCCTACGATCACGCAAGATCTATCTAGGAGATGCATAGCAACGAGAGGGGGAGTGTGTCCATGTACCCTCGTAGACCGAAAGCGGAAGCATTTGTTAACGCGGTTGATGTAGTCGAACATCTTCGCGATCCAACCGATCCAAGTACCGAACGTACAACACCTCCGCGTTCAGCACACGTTCAGCTTGATGACATCCCTCGTACTCTTGATCCAGTTGAGGCCGAGGGAGAGTTTCGTCAGCACGACAATGTGGCGATGGTGATGATGAAGTTACCGGCGCAGGGCTTCGCCTAAGCACTACGACAATATGACCGAGGTGTGTAACTGTGAAGGGGGCACCGCACACGGCTAAAAGATCAACTTGTGTGTTATAGGGTGCCCCCTGCCCCCGTATATAAAGGAGCAAGGGGGAGGCCGGCCGGCCCTCCTAGGGCGCGCCCCTCAAGGGGAGTTCTACTAGGACTACTAGTCCTAGTAGGATTCCACCAAGAGGGAGAGAGGGGGAAAGAAGGAGAGGGAGAAGGAAAGGGGAGCGCCGCCCCCCTTCCCTAGTCCAATTCAGACCCAAGGGGGAGGGGGCGCATGGCCTGCCCTGGCCGCCCCTCTCTCTCTCTCTCCACCAAGACCGATGTGGTCCATTAGTTCCCCCGGGGGGTTCCGGTAACCCTCTAACACTCTGATTTTATCCGAAACTTCTCTGGAACACTTCCGGTGTCCGAATATAGTCATCCAATATATCAATCTTTATGTATCGACCATTTTGAGACTCCTCGTCATGTCCGTGATCTCATCCGGGACTCCGAACAAACTTCGGTCATCAAAACACATAACACATAATACAAATCATCATCAAACGTTAAGCATGCGGACCCTACGGGTTCGAGAACTATGTAGACATGACCGAGACGCATCTCCGGTCAATAACCAATAGCGGAACCTGGATGCTCATATTGGATCCTACATATTCTATGAAGATCTTTATCGGTCAAACCGCATAACAACATACGTTGTTCCCTTTGTCACTGGTATGGTACTTGCCCGAGATTTGATCGTCGGTATCATCATACCTAGTTCAATCTCGTTACCGGCAAGTCTCTTTACTCGTTCTGTAATACTTCATCTCGTAACTAACTCATTAGTCACAATGCTTGCAAGGCTTATAGTGATGAGCATTACTGAGAGGGCCCAAAGATACCTCTCCGAAACACGGAATGACAAATCCTAATCTCGATTTGTGCCAACCAAACAAACACCTTCGGAGACACCTGTATAGCATCTTTAAAATCACCCATTTACATTGTGACGTGTGATAGCACACAAAGTGTTCCTCCAGTATTCGGGAGTTGCATAATCTCATAGTCTGAGGAACTTGTATAAGTCATGAAGAAAGCAGTAGCAATGAAACTATAACGATCATAATGCTAAGCTAACGGATGGGTCATGTCCATCACATCATTCTCCTAATAATGTGATCCAGTTCATCAAACGACAACACATGTATATGGTTAGGAAACATAACCATCTTGGATTAACGAGCTAGTCAAGTAGAGGCATACTAGGGACAATATGTTTTGTCTATGTATTCACACATGTACTAAGTTTCCGGTTAATACAATTCTAGCATGATTGATAAACGTTTATCATGAAATAAGGAAATAAATAATAACTTTATTATTGCCTCTAGGGCATATTTCCTTCAGCTACTACCTACAGACCAGTAGGTCTACAATGAACTACTCACACATCATCGGAGAGGCACCAATGAGGATGATGACCCCCTCCGTGATGGTGTCTACATTGGATCTAGTGGTTCTGGAACTTGCGGCGGCTGGAATTGTGTTTGTCGACTCCCCTAGGATTTCTAGAATATTTGGGTATTTATAGGGCAAAGAGGCAGTGCGGGAGGCCACCAAGGTGGGCGGTTGTGCCCCCCTCGGGGCACCCCTCTAGTACTTCCTTGGCCCAACAGGTGTCTTCTAGTCCAGAAGAATTCTCCAAAAAGTTTTGTTGCATTTGGACTCCGTTTGGTACTGATATTCTGCAAAGTAAAAAATAAGCAAAAAACTTCAACTGGCACTGGGCACTATGTCAATAGGTTAGTCCCAAAAAATGATATAAAGTTGCTATAAAATGATTGTAAAACATACAAGAATGATAATATAACAGCGTGGAAAAAAATTATAGATAAGTTGGAGACATATCCGCATCCCCAAGCTTAATTCTTGCTCGTCCTCGAGTAGGTAAATGATAAAAACAGAATTTTTGATGTGGAATGCTGCCTAACATGTTCATCACATATGCTTTTCTTTTGTAGCATGGACATATGGACTTTTATATGGTTCAAAGCAATAGTCTAGTTTTGACATGAAGATGTCAATACTCAAGCACATCAACAAGCAACCATGTCTTTCAAAATATCAACACTAAAGCAAGTTATCCCTAGCCCATCATGCTCAATCATTGATTCATTCATGAAACACACTCGCATATTAGCTACATCTAATGCTCAAGTACGATCATAGTGCCCCTTAGTTGGTACTTCATAAGACAAGATGGAGACTCAAATAAAAATAAAAATTGCATAAAGTAAATAGAAAGGCCCTTCGCAGAGGGAAGTAGGGATTTTTAGAGGTGCTAGAGCTCAAAAGAAAAATTGAGAGATAAATATTTTTGAGAGGTATACTTTTCCCGTCAACGAAAACGACTGAGTAGTTCCTAACACTTTCCATGCTAGATATACCATAGGTGGTTCCCAAACAGAAAATAAAGTTTATTCCTTTTTCCACCATCCTTTCACATTCCACGGCTAGCCGTATCCACGGGTGCCATCCATACCAACACTTTCCAAGGAATTTATTATTTGAAAAAATATAGTTAATTTCTATCTCATTTCGGAACTGGGCATCCCTATTACCGCCATACTCTCGTGCAATGACAAGTGAATAAACACTCATCTTGAGAATAACACATCTAGCATAGAAAATATTGACCACCCCATGCCGCTTCATGAGCGGTATGGGCACACAAAAAGGAAATTTAATTTGAAAATTAGAGATGGCACATACAAATTTACTTAGAACGGCACATGAATACCGCATATAAGTAGGTATGGTGGACTCATATGGCAAAACTGGGTTTAAGGATTTTGGATGCACAATTAGTATTTCTACTTAGTACAAATGGAGGCTAGCAAAAAGATTGAGAAGCAACCAACCAAGAAACGAAAAATCACGTAAGTGAGCATTAAGCATAACTAACACCAAATAATGCACCACAAGTAGGATGTAATTTCATTGCATAACTATTGACTTTCGTGCTTGCATAGGGAATCACAAACCTTAACACCAATATTCTTACTAAAGCATAATTACTCACCAACATGACTCACATATCACTATCATCATATCTCAAAACTATTCCAAAGAATCAAGATTATTTTGTCCAATGATCTTCATGAAAGTTTTTAATATATCTCTCTGAATATCTATCACTTTGGGACTAGTTTCATATGTTGCAATTGCTTTTGGTAAGCTCAAACAAATTAAAGTGAAGAACATGAGCATAAATTTTTTCGTCTCTCAAAATAATATAAGTGAAGCATGAGAGAATTTCTTCAAAAAATTACTAACTCCCTAATAAATCTAAGTGAAGCATGAGAACATTTCTTCAAAAATATTAAAGCACACCGTGCTAAAAAAGATATAAGTGAAGCACTAGAGCAATTCTAACAAATCATAGCATAATTTTGGCTCGCTTAAATAGGTGTGTATAGCAAGGATACTTGTGACAAACTAAAAAGCAAAACAAGCAAAGACTCATATCATACAAGACATTCCAAGAAAAAGTCATGATATGTGATGAATAAAAATATAGCTTCAAGTAAAATACCAATGGTCATTAGAAGAAAGAGGGGATGTCACTCAGGGCATCCCCAAGCTTAGTTGCTTGTTCCTCCTTGGATATTATCGGGGGGGGGGGTGCCATGGGGCATCTCCAAGCTTAGGCTCTTCTTACTCCTTATTCCTTCATCCATCGTGATCTCACCCAAAACTTGGAAACTTCAATCACGCACAACTTAACAAAACCTTCGTGAGATCCGTTAGTATAAGAAAGAAAATCACTACTCTAAGTACTGTTGCAAACCCATTCATATTTTATTTTTGCATTATATCTACTGTATTTCAACTTTACCATGGCTTATACCCCCCGATACAATCCATAGATTAATAAAAATAAGCACATAATGCAAAGAAAATAGAATCTGTCAAAAACAAAACAGTTTGTAGAAATCTGAAAACTTCAAATACTTGTGTAACTCCAAAAATTCTAAAAAATTAGGACAACGTGGGCAGTTTGTATATAAGTATTGTGTAAAATAATTCAGAATTTTATCATGCTTCTGTGATTTTTAACAATTCTGCTACTGGCGCACAAAGTTTCTATTTTCCAACAACATCAAGTCAACTATCACCCAACATAATCCCAAAGGCTTTACTTGGCACAAACACTAATCAAAACATAAAAACACAATTATAACAATAGCATAATTGTGCAAACACTCAAGAACATAAAGAAAAAGGCAAAAATAAATTTAATTCATTGGGTTGCCTCCCAACAAGCACTATCGTTTTGTGCCCCTAGCTAGGCATAATGCATAGTTTCAAGTATTATCATCTTTCTTCTTATTCTCCGTAGATGTGGTCTTGTCAGGAGGTTTTGCAAAAATAACTTGAAACACATTATCCACAGTAATTTTAGCATTATAAAGTTGCACATCTATGTACCCCCTTTGATTTCCGGCAACAATCCAAGAATATTGTTTATTGGCATCATTGAAAACTTGTTGGATTATATCTAAAATGGGAATTTCCCTTTTAAGATTCTCATCGAATATTTTATTATTTCCAAGCAAAAGTCTCAACATATAATCACTATTAGGAAGGATCTCATCTATCACCGGTTTTTCACGGTTCATACCATGAAAATCAAAGATTTCCCTAGCTTCCCATATTATGTAATCAAATTCATTCATAAGAACATGGGTGGCTATCTTTTTAGCTTTAGGATCTTTTATAACGGGTAACTCAAACAATCTCTGCAAGGTAGGATGGGTACGGATAAATCTATTTTCAAGTTTCAGAACTAGTGCTGAAATAGCTTCCGCATATGATTTAGTTCTTTTAAGTATAGGAGTATCACCAAGAGTCAAATTTCCGACAGTATTGAAAAGTTCTTGAATATTTTCTTTTCCCATAATGCTCCCTTGCCCTAAAACAAAAGTTTCAGCATCCAGATTGCCAAATCGTCCAATTTTAGGAGTTAGGCCATCATCTGTTTTTGCCATACCAAAGTCACTCATGGTGGCGAGTTCAAGCAAATAAGAGATCTGACTAGAAAACAGCGAATGAAAAAGAGGGCGAATAAAACAACATTTTTTTGTGAAGTGGGGGAGATGAAAACGAGAGGCAAATGGCAAATAATGGAAATTGCAAGGAGATGAGATTTGTGATTAGGAGCCTGATAGATTTTGATGATGTCTCTGATGGCTCGTGTCCGCGTCAATTTTTCCCCGAAGAGGAAGGAATGATGCAACACAGCTACGGTAGATATTTCCCTCAGAGATGAAACAAAGGTTATTGAACTAGTAGGAGAACCAAGCAACACTATGTAAACGGTACCAGCACACAAAGAACAAATACTTGCAACCCGACGCGTAAGACGGGTTGTCAATCCCTCTCAGATAAAAGATTGGTAAAGATATAATTTTGTAGATGCAAATAAAATAATGGCAAATAAAATTCAGCGAGGTATTTTTGGTTTTTGATAATATAGATCTGAAAATAAAAGATGCAAAAAATTAAAAAAGGCAAATACCAATTTAGATCTGAAGATATATGATGAGAAAATATACCCGGTGGTCGTAGATTTCACTAGTGGCTTCTCTCGAGAAAATAGCATGCGGTGGGTAAACATATTACTATTGGGCAATTGATAGAACTTCAAATAATTATGACGATATCTAGGCAATGATCATTATATAGGCATCACGTCCAAGATTAGTAGACCGACTCTTGCCTGCATCTACTACTATTACTCCACACATCGACCGCTATCCAGCATGCATCTAGTGTATTAAGTTCATGGAGAAACGGAGTAATGCAATAAGAACGATGACATGATGTAGACAAGATCTATTCATGTAGGAATAGGTCCCATCTTGTTATCCTTAATAGCAATGATACATACATGTCATGTCCCCTTCTGCCACTGGGATTGAGCACTGTAAGATCGAACCCATCGCAAAGCACCTCTTCCCATGGCAAGAAAAATCGATCTAGTTGGACTAACTAAACCAAAGATTCGAAGAAGAAATATGAGGCTATAAGTAATCATGCATAAAAGAGATCAAAAGAAGACTCAAATAACTTTCATGGATAAAAATATAGATCTGATCAAAAACTCAAAGTTCATTGAATCCCAACAAACACACTACAAAAAGAGTTATATCAAATAGATCTCCAAGAGACCATTGTATTGAGGATCAAAAGAGAGAGAGGAAGCCATCTGGCTACTGCCTACGGACCCGTAGGTCTACAATGAACTACTCACACATCATCGGAGAGGCACCAATGAGGATGATGAACCCCTCCGTGATGGTGTCTAGACTGGATGCCGTGGTTCTAGAACTTGCGGTGGCTGGAATTGTTTTTCGTCGATGCCCCTAGGGTTTTTGGAATATTTGGGTATTTATTGAGAAAAGAGGCGGTGCAGAACCCACCAGGGCACACCTGGGCCCCCAAGCGCGCCCAGGTGGGTTGTGCTACCCTCGGAGCCCCCCTCTAGTACTTCTTTGGCCCAACAGGTGTCTTCAGGTCCAGAAAAAATCTCCAAAAAGTTTTGCTGTGTTTGGACTCCGTTGGGTATTGATTTTCTGCGAAGTAAGAAACAAGCAAAAAACAACAACTGGCACTAGGCACTATGTCAATAGGTTAGTCCCAAAAATGATATAAAGTTGCAATAAAATGATTGTAAAACATCCAAGAAAGATAATATAATAGCATGGAACAATAAAAAAATATAGATACGTTGGAGACGTACCAACATCCCCAAGCTTAATTCCTGCTCGTCCTCGAGTAGGTAAATGATAAAGACATATTTTTTGATGTGGAATGCTGCCTAACATGTTCATCACATATTCTTTTCTTTTGTAGCATGGACTTATGGACTTTTATATGGTTCAAAGCAATAGTCTAGTTTTGACATGAAGATTTCAATACTCAAGCATATCAATAAGTGACCATGCCTTTCAAAATATCAACACTAAAGCAAGTTATCCCTAGCCCAATATGCTCAATTATTGATCCATTCATGAAACACACTCGCATATTAGCTACATCCAATGCTCAAGTACGATCATAGTGCCCCTTAGTTGGTGCTTTATAAGATAAGATGGAGACTAAAAATAAAAAGTGCATAAAGTAAATAGAAAGACCCTTCGCAGAGGGAAGTAAGGATTTGTATAGGTGCCAGAGCTCAAAGCGAAAAAATTAGAGAAAAAACATTTTGGGCGGCATGCCTTTCCTGTCAATGAAAACGATCGAGTAGTTCCCAATACTTTCCATGCTAGATATATCATAGGCGGTTCCCAAACAGAAAATAAAGTTTATTTCTTTTTCCACCATACTTTCACATTCCACGGCTAGCCATATCCACAGGTGCCGTCCATACCAACACTTTCCAAGGAATTTATTATTTGACAACATAAAGTAAATTCATTTTTCATTTTGGGACTGGGCATCCCTAATACCTTTGCCGTAATCTCGTGCAATGACAAGTGAATAAACACTCATCTTTAGAATAACACATCTAGCATGAAAAAATATCAGCCAGCCCCTATACCGTTTCATGAACGCTGCGAGCACACAAAAAGGAAATTTATTTTGAAATTAGAGATGGCAGAAACAAATTTGCTTAGAACGACACAGAAATACTGCATATTGGTAGGTATGGTGGACTCGTATGGCAAAACTGGTTTTAAGGATTTTGGATGCACAAGTAGTATTCCTACTTAGTACAAATGAAGGCTAGCAAAAAGATTGAGAAGCATCCAACCAAGAAACGAAAAATCTCATAAGCGAGAATTGAGCATAACTAACACCGAATAATGCACCACAAGTAGGATGTAATTTCATTGTATAATTATTGACTTTCATGCTTACATAGGGAATCACAAACCTTAACACCAATATTCTTACTAAAGCATAATTACTCATCAACATGACTCAGATATTACTATCATTGTATCTCAAAACTATTACAAAGAATCAAGTTTATTTTGTCCAGTGATCTTCATAAATGTTTTAATTATATACTCCTTGGATATCTATCACTTTGGGACTAGTTTAATATGTTGCTTTTGATAGCTCAAACAAATCTAAGTGAATGATACGTCTCCAACGTATCTATAATTTTTTTATTGTTCCATGCTGTTATATTGTCATTCTTGGATGTTTTACAATCATTTTATATCATTTTTTGGTACTAACCTATTGGCATAGTGCCTAGTGCCGGTAGCTATTTTCTGCATGTTTTTTACATCGCGGGAAATCAATATCAAACGGAGTCGAAATGCAACAAAACTCCTGGAGGATTTTTTGGGGCCAAAAGAAAGCCAGTGGGCCAAGGAAGCACCTGGGCGGCTGCTCAAGGGGAGCAACACCCACCATGGCGCGCCAGGAGGCCCATGCGCGCCCAGGTGGGTGCTGCCCACCTCGGGTGCCCCCCGAACCGCCTCTTTTCTCTATAAATACCACAATATTCCAAAAACCCTAGGGGAGTCGATGAAATATTGATCCAGCCGCCACAGAGCCCAGGACCACCAAATCCAATCTAGACACCATCATGGAGGGGTTCACCACTTCCATTGGGGCCTCTCCTATGATGCGTGAGTAGTTTTTTGTAGACCTACAGGTCCGTAATTAGTAGCTAGATGGCTTCATCTCTCTCTTGATTATCAATATAATGGTCTCTTGGAGATCCATATGATGTACGTCTTTTGGCGGTGTATTTGTTGGGATCCGATGAACTTTGAGTTTATGATCAGATCTATGTTTTTATCCATGAAAGTTATTTAAGTCTTCTTTGATATCTTATATGCATGATTGCTTATAGACTCGTATTTCTTCTCCGATATTTGGGTTTTGTTTGGCCAACTTGATCTATTTATCTTGCAATGGGAAGAGGTGCTTTGTAGTGGGTTCGATCTTACGATGCTTGATCCCAGTTACAAAAGGGGAACCAACACGTATGTATCGTTGCTACTAAGGATAACAAGATGAGATCTATATCTCCACAATAGATAAACGGATCTCGTCTTCATTATTTCATCGTTCTTATTGCATTACTCTGTTTTTCCATGAACTTAATACACTAGATGCATGCTGGATAGCGGTCGATGTGTGGAGTAATAGTAGTAGATGCAGGCATGAGTTGGTCTACTAATCTTGGACGTGATGCCTATATAATGATCATTGCTTGGATATCGTCATGATTATTTGAAGTTTTATCAATTGCCCAACAGTAATTGTTTTCCCACCGTTTGCTATTTTTCTCGAGAGAAGCCACTAGTGAAACCTACGGCCCTTGGGTCTCTTTTCATCATATTTGCCTTTGCGATCTATTTTCCCTTGCATTTTTTCTGATAAATTAAACCAAAAATACAAAAATACCTTGCTGCATTTTATTTGTTCCGCGATCTATTTATCCTATCTACCACTTTTACCTCAAGTTTTTGCCTATCTTGAGGCACCGTACCCGAAAGGGATTGACAACCCCTTTAACATGTCGGGTTGCGAGTATTTGTTATTTGTGTGCAGGTGTTGTTTACGTGGTGTGAGGAGGTTCTCCTACTGGTTCAATAACCTTGGTCTCATCACTGAGGGAAATACCTACCATCGCTATATTGCATCATCCCTTCCTCTTTGGGGAAATACCGAGTTAGTTCTAGCAGACATCAGTGAAGAACATGAGCATAAATTTTTTCGTCTCTCAAAATAATATAAGTGAAGCATGAGAGAATTTCTTCAAAAATTCACTAACTCTCAAATAAATCTAAGTGAAGCATGAGAGCATTTCTTCAAAAATATTAAAGCACACCATGCTCAAAAGATATAAGTGAAGCACTAGAGCAAATCCATAGCTCAAAAAAATTTGAGTGAAGCACATAGAGCAATTCTAAAAAAGCATAACATAATTTTGGCTCTCTCAAATAGGTGTGTTCAGCAAGGATACTTGACACAAACTAAAAAGAAAAACAAGCAAAGACTCATATCATACAAGACGCTCCAAGCAAAACTGATGATATGTGACGAATAAAAATATAGCTTCAAGTAAAATATCGATGGTCGTTAGAAGAAAGAGGGGATGCCACTCAGGGCATCCCCAAGCTTAGTTGCTTGTTCATCCTTGAATATTACATTGGGGTGTGGTAGCATCCCCAAGCTTAGGCTCTTCTTACTCCTTATTCCTTCATCCATCGTGATCTCACCCAAAACTCGAAAACTTCAATCACACAAAACTGATAGATGTTGATGATGTCTCCCCGGCAATGGTGCCATAAATCGGCTAGTTGTCGGGAGACTATCTTGACTTGATCTTCCCTGGCAATGGCGCCAGAAGTTCTGTGTTGATGGCTCGTATCCACGTCAGTTTTTCCCCGTAGAGGAAGGGATGATGCAGCACAACTACGGTAGGTATTTCCCTCAGTGATGAAACCAAGGTTATCGAACCAGTAGGAGAACCAAACAACACTATGTAAACGGTACCTGCACACAAAGAACAAATACTTGCAACACAACGCGTAAAAGGGGTTGTCAATCCTTCCTGGGTAAAAGGTTGGTAAAGATATAATTTGGTAGATACAAATAAAAGAACGGCAAAGAAAATTTAGCGAGGTATTTTTGGGTTTTTGATAATATAGATCTGTAAATAAAAGATCGAAATAAATAAAAAGGCAAATAGCAAATTAGATATGAAGATATATGATGAGAAAATAGACCCGGGGGCTTAGATTTCACTAGTGGCTTCTCTCGAGAAAATAGCATACGGTCGGTAAACAAATTACTGCTGGGCAATTGATAGAACTTCAAATAATTATGACGATATCCAGGCAATGATCATTATATAGGTATCACATCCAAGATTACTAGACCGACTCCTACTTGCATCGACTACTATTACTCCACACATTGACCGCTATCCAGCATGCATCTAGTGTATTAAGTTCATGGAGAAATGGAGTAATGCAATAAGAACGATGACATGATGTAGACAAGATCTATTCATGTAGGAATAGACCCCATCTTGTTATCCTTAATAGCAACGATACATACGTGTCATGTCCCCTTCTGTCACTGGGATTGAGCACTGTAAGATCAAACCCATCACAAAGCACCTCTTCCCATGGCAATAAAAATTGATCTAGTCGGCCTAACTAAGCCAAAGATTCGAAGAAGAAATATGAGGCTATATGTAATCATGCATATAAGAGATTAAAAGACGACACAAATAACTTTCATGGATAAAAATATAGATCTGATAATAAACTCAAAGTTCATCGGATCCTAACAAACACATCACAAAAAGAGTTATATCAAATAGATCTCAAAAAGACCATTGTATTAAGGATCAAAAGAGAGAGAGGAAGCCATCTAGCTACTGCCTACGGACCCATAGGTCTACAATGAACTACTCACGCATCATTGGAGAGGCACCAATGAGGATGATGAACCCCTCCGTGATGGTGTCTAGATTGGATCTCGTGGTTCTGGAACTTGCGGCGGCTAGAATTGTTTTTCGTCGACTCCCCTATTGTTTTTGCAATATTTGGGTATTTATATAGCAAAGAGGTGGTGTGCTACCTCTTGAGCATGCATTGGTTTTCCCTTGAAGAGGAATGGGTGATGCAGCAAAGTAGCGTAAGTATTTCCCTCAGTTTTGAGAACCAAGGTATCAATCCAGTAGAAGACGACACACAAGTCACCTAGTACCTGCACAACACAATCAAGAACCTTGCAACCAACGCGATAAAGGGGTTGTCAATCCCTTAACGGTCACTCACAAAAGTGAGATCTAATAGAGATAGTAAAGTAAATATTTTTGGTATTTTTGTTGTATAGATTGGAAAGTAAAGATTGGAAAATAGTAAATGAGACGTGATATAATGGAAAAGAGATGTAATATAATAGGAAAGGGACCCGGGGGCCATAGGTTTCACTAGTGGATTCTCTCAAGATAGCAAGTATTACAGTGGGTGAAAAAATTACTACCAAACAATTGATAGAAGAGCGCATAATTATGAAGACATCTAAGGCAATGATTATGAACATAGGCATCACATCCGTGTCAAGTAGACCGAAACAATTCTGCATCTACTACTATTACTCCACACATCGACCGCTATCTAGGATGCATCTAGAGTATTAAGTTCATAAGAACAGAGTAACGCATTAAGCAAGATGACATGATGTAGAGGGATGAACTCAAGCAATATGATATAAACCCCGTCTTTTTATCCTCGATGGCAACAATATAATACGTGCCTTGCTGCCCCTACTGTCACTGGGAAAGAACACCGCAAGATTGACCCAAAGCTAAGCACTTCTCCTATTGCAAGAAAGATCAATCTAGTAGGCCAAACTAAACCGATAATTTGAAGAGACTTGCAAAGATATCAAATCATGCACATAAGAATTCAGAGAAGAACAAAATAATATTCATAGATAATCTTGTCCATAAATCCACAATTCATCGGATCTTGGCAAACACACCGCAAAAGAATATTACATCGAATAGATCTCCAAGAACATCAAGGAGAACTTTGTATTGAGAATCAAAGAGAGAGAAAAAGCCATCTAGCTAATAACTATGGACCCGAAGGTCTGTGGTAAACTACTCACGCTTCACCGGAGAGGCAATGGTGTTGATGTAGAAGCCCTCCGTGATCGATTCCCCCTCCGGCAGATTGCCGGAAAAGGCCCCAAGATGGGATCTCACGGGTACAGAAGGTTTCGGCGGTGAAAAAGTGGTTTCGTGGCTCCCCCTGATGTTTCTAGGGTATAAGAGTATATATAGGCGAAATAAGTACGCCGGTGGAGCTACGAGGGGCCCACGAGGATGGGGGGCATGCCTACCCCCCTGGGCATGCCCTCCTGCCTCGTGGCCTCCTCGTAGAGTCCTAGACTTCAACTCCAAGTCTTCTGGATTGCTTTTGGACCAAGAAAGATCCTCGCGAAGGTTTCATTCCGTTTGGACTCCGTTTGGTATTCCTTTTCTGTAAAACTCTAAAATAGGCAAAAAAACAGAAACTAGCACTGGGCCTCCGGTTAATAGGTTAGTCCCAAAAATAATATAGAAGAGCATATTAAAGCCCATTAAACATCCAAAACAGTTAATATAATAGCATGGAACAATCAAAAATTATAGATACGTTGGAGACGTATCAAGTATCCCCAAGCTTAATTCCTGCTCGTCCTCAAGTAGGTAAATGATAAAAATAGATTTTTTTGATGTGGAATGCTACCTAGCATATTTATCAATGTAATTTTCTTTATTGTGGCATGAATGTTCAGATTCGAAAGATTCAAGACAAAAGTTTAATATTGACATAAAAATAACAATACTTCAAGCATACTAACAAAGCAATCATGTCTTCTCAAAATAACATGGCCAAAGAAAGTTATCCCTATAAAATCATATAGTCTGGTTATGCTCTATCTTCATCACACAAAGTATTTAATCATGCACAACCCCGATGACAAGCCAAGCAATTGTTTCATACTTTTGATGTTCTCAAACTTTTTCAATCTTCATGCAATACATGAGCGTGAGCCATGGACATAGCACTATAGGTGGAATAGAATGGTGGTTGTGGAGAAGACAAAAAGGAGAAGATAGTCTCACATCAACTAGGCGTATCAACGGGCTATGGAGATGCCCATCAATAGATATCAATGTGAGTGAGTAGGGATTGCCACGCAATGGATTCACTAGAGCTATAAGTGTATGAAAGCTCAACAAGAAAACTAAGTGGGTGTTCATCCAACTTGCTTGCTCACGAAGACCTAGGGCACTTTTGAGGAAGTCCATCATTGGAATATACACACCAAGTTCTATAATGAAAAATTCCCACTAGTATATGAAAGTGACAACATAGGAGACTCTCTATCATGAAGATCATGGTGCTACTTTGAAGCACAAGTGTGGTAAAAGGATAGTAGCATTGTCCCTTCTCGCTTTTTCTGTCATTTTTTTATTTGAGCATTTTCTCTTTTTTATGGCCTCTTCTTTTATTTAGTCCGGAGTCTCATCCCGACTTGTGGGGGAATCATAGTCTCCATCATCCTTTCCTCACTGGGACAATGCTCTAATAATGAAGATCATCACACTTTTATTTACTTACAACTCAAGGATTACAACTCGATACTTAGAACAAAATATGACTCTATGTGAATGCCTCCGGCGGTGTACCGGGATGTGCAATGATTCAAGAGTGACATGTATGAAAAATTATGAACGGTGGATTTGCCACAAATACGATATCAACTACATGATCATGCTAGCAATATGACAATGATGGAGCGTGTCATAATAAACGGAACGGTGGAAAGTTGCATGGAAATATATCTCGGAATGGCTATGGAAATGCCATAATAGGTAGGTGTGGTGGCTGTTTTGAGGAAGGTATATGGTGGGTGTATGGTACCGGCGAAAGTTGCGGGTACTAGAGAGGCTAGCAATGCTGGAAGGGTGAGAGTGCGTATAATCCATGGACTCAACATTAGTCATAAAGAACTCACATACTTATTGCAAAAAATTATTAGTTATCGAAATGAAGTACTACTCACATGCTCCTAGGGGGATAGATTGGTAGGAAAATACCATCGCTCGTCCCTGACCGCCACTCATAAGGAAGACAATCAATAAATAAATCATGCTCCAACTTCATCACATAACGGTTCACCATACGTGCATGCTACGGGAATTACAAACTCTAACACAAGTATCTCTCAAATTCACAACTACTCAACTAGCATGACTCTAATATCACCATCTTCATATCTCAAAACAATCATAAAGAATCAAACTTCTCATAGTATTCAATGCACTTTATATGAAAGTTTTTATTATACCCATCTTGGATGCCCATCATATTAGGACTAATTTTTATAACCAAAGCAAATTACCATGCTGTTCTGAAAGACTCCCAAAATAATATAAGTGAAGCATGAGAGATCAATAATTTCTACAAAATAAAACCACCACCGTGCTCTAAAAAAGATATAAGCGAAGCACTAGAGCAATATTGTCTAGCTCAAAAGATATAAGTGAAGTACATAGAGTATTCTAACAAATTCCGATTCATGCATGTCTCTCCCAAAAGGTGTGTACAGCAAGGATGATTGTGGTAAACTAAAAAGCAAAGATTCAAATCATACAAGACGCTCCAAGCAAAACACATATCATGTGGTGAATAAAAATATAGCCTCAAGTAAAGTTACCGATAGATGAAGACGAAAGAGGGAATGCCTTCCGGGGCATCCCCAAGCTTAGGCTTTTGGTTGTCCTTGAATTACCTTTGGGAGCCTTGGGCATCCCCAAGCTTAGGCTCTTGCCACTCCTTATTCCAAAATCCATCAAATTTTTACCCAAAAACTTGAAAACTTCACAACACAAAACTTCAACAGAAAATCTCATGAGCTCCGTTAGTATAAGAAAATAAACCACCACTTTAAGGTACTATAAGGAACTCATTATTTATTTATATTGGTGTTAAACCTAATGTAGTCCAACCTTTCTATGGTTCATACCCCCCGATACTACTCATAGATTCATCAAAATAAGAAATAACACACGAAAAGCAGAATCTGTCTAAAACAGAACAATCTGTAGCAATCTGTAACTTTCGAATACTTCTTTAACTCTAAAAATTCTGAAATAAGTTGGTGGACGTGAGGAATTTTTCTATTAATCATTTGCAAAAAGAATCAACGTAAAAGCACTCTCCAGTAAAAATTTACAGCTAATCTCGTGAGCGCAAAAGTTTCTGTTTTTATAGCAAGATCGCAAAGACTTTACGCAAGTCTTCCCAAAGGTTCTACTTGGCACAAACACTAATTAAAACATAAAACCACATCTAAACAGAAGCTAGATGAATTATTTATTACTAAACAGGAGCAAAAATTAAAGAACAAAAATAAAATTGGGTTGCCTCCCAACAAGCGCTATCGTTTAATGCCCCTAGCTAGGCAATGCTAATTTCAATGATGCTCACATGAAAGACAAGAATTGAAGCACAAAGAGAGCATCATATAGCACGTGACAAACACATCTAAGTCTAACATACTTCCTATGCATAGGCATTTTATAAGCAAACAAATTATCAAGACAAGCAAAAACTAGCATAAGCAAGGAAGTAGAAAGAGACGATAGCAATCTCAACATAACGAGAGGTAATTTAGTAACATGAAAATTTCTACAACCATATTTTCCTCTCTCATAATAATTACTTGCGGTATCATAAGAAAAATCAACAAAATAGCTATCACATAATATATTCTCAACACGATCCACATGCATGCAAAGTTGACACTCTTCCAAAATAGTGGGATTAATATTAACTAAAGTCATGACCTCTCCAAACCCACTTTTATAAAAAATTGCATAAGAGTTATCAATCTCCAAAGTAGTTGGATAATTATTTCCTAAAGTTGACACTCTTCCAAACCCACTTTCAATATTATAGCAAACACATCCATCATGAGGCTCAAATAAATTTTCAAGATCATAAAAAGAATCACCCCAATCATGATCATTGCAACAAATAGTAGACATAGCAAAACTAGCATCCCCAAGCTTAGGGTTTTGCATATTACTAGCACAATTGACATTAATAGAATTTATAATAACATCATTACAATCATGCTTTTCATCGAAGGAACTATGAAGTATGGGTGCAATAGCAACAATCTCATGTTTAACATAAGGGACTATAGCAAATTCATCTCCATAAATATTGGCATCATGGCCACAAGAATAGCAAGCATCATGTTCATCAAGGGATACTTCAATCAAATCATCGGAATCATAATTATCTATAGATTCATGCATATCATTACTTTCTTCCAAAGCAGCGGTCATTCTTTCAATAAATTCTTTGGCATTGACATTATGAGCATAGTTTTCATAGCAATATTTAAGTATGTCAAAGTTTTCAGATTCGTAGAGAGTAATATCATACTTTTCAGTCAAAGAAGCAACTTCATAAGCACCCTTAAAAGCAACACATTCTTCAGTTTGTCCGATATCATAGTAACTATAAACACCTTTGGCATAAGAAGATAGGATTTCATTATCATTAAACTCACATAGGTAGGGAAGGTGTTTTTAGGGTTCTTAGAGCAACAAGTAAAATCATAAATTTCACAAAGATTCCAAGCATAGCACAACAACCTTTTTATTTGATCCCATAAGAGTCTTCCTTTTTCATACAAACGATGACACACAAAATGGGCATGCTCATCTAAAGATTTCCCCTCAACTAAACTAGTTGGGGTTTCAGCACGAGCACATATAGATCGAAGATGATCCAAGTAGAACACTTTAAGTGGATCCATATCAATAAATTTTTAGCAAGCAAAGATGCAAGCACATAGAAGGCACATGGAGACACGAGCAAACATAAGATCGAACGAAAGAAGGGAGAAGAAAAGGCAAAGGTTTTTTAAAATCATTTTAGGAGTGGGGGAGAGGAAAACAAGAGGCGAATGGCATATAATGTAATGCGAGGGAGAAGAGTTTATGATGGGTACTTGGTATGTCTTGACTTGGCGTAGATCTCCCTGGCAACGGCGCTAGAAATCCTTTTTTCTACCTCTTGAGCATGCGTTGGTTTTCCCTTGAAGAGGAAAGGGTGATGCAGCAAAGTAGCATAAGTATTTCCCTCAGTTTTGAGAACCAAGGTATCAATCCAGTAGGAGACGACACACAAGTCACCTAGTACCTGCACAAACAATCAAGAAGCTTGCAACCAACGCGATAAATGGGTTGTCAATCCCTTCACGGTCACTCGCAAAATTGAGATCTAATAGAGATAGTAAAGTAAATATTTTTGGTATTTTTGTTGTATAGATTGGAAAGTAAAGATTGCAAAATAGTAAACGAGATGCGATATAATGGAAAAGAGATGTAATATAATAGGAAAGGGACCCAGGGGCCATAGGTTTCACTAGTGGCTTCTCTCAAGATAGCAAGTATTACGATGGGTTAACAAATTACTGCCAAGCAATTGATAGAAGAGTGCATAATTATAAAGACATCTAAGGCAATGATCATGAACATAGGCATCACGCCCGTGTCAAGTAGACCGAAACGATTCTGCATCTACTACTATTACTCCACACATCGACCGCTATCCAACATGCACCTAGAGTATTAAGTTCATAAGAATGGAGTAACGCATTAAGCAAGATGACATGATGTAGGGATAAACTCAAGCAATATGATATAAACCCCATCTTTTTATCCTCGATGGCAACAATACAATACATGCCTTGCTACCCCTACTGTCACTGGGAAAGAACACCGCAAGATTGAACCCAAAGCTAAACACTTATCCTATTGCAAGAAAGATCAATCTAGTAGGCCAAACTAAACCGATAATTCGAAGAGACTTGCAAAGATATCAAATCATGCACATAAGAATTCAGAGAAGAACCAAGTAATATTCATAGATAATCTTGTTCATAAATCCACAATTCATCAGATCTCGACAAACACACCGCAAAAGAATATTACATCGAATAGGTCTCTAAGAACATCCAGGAGAACTTTGTATTGAGAATCAAAGAGAGAGAGAGATAGAGAGAGAGAGAAAAGCCATCTAGCTAATAACTATGGACCCGAAGGTCTATGGTAAACTACTCACGCTTCATCGGAGAGGCAATGGTGTTGATGTAGAAGCCCTCTGTGATCGATTCCCCCTCCGGCAGATCACCGGAAGTGGCCCCAAGATGGTATCTCACGGGTACAGAAGGTTACGTCGGTGGAAAAGTGGTTTTGTGGCTCCCGCTGATGTTTCTAGGGTATAGGAGTATATATAGGCAAAAGAAGTACGTCGGTGGAGCTACGAGGAGCCCACGAGGGTGGGGGGTGCGCCCTCCTACCTCGTGGCCTCCTTGTAGGGTCCCAGACTTCAACTCCAAGTCTTCTGGATTGCTTTTGATCCAAGAAAGATCCTCGTGAAGGTTTCATTCCGTTTGGACTCCGTTTGGTATTCCTTTTGTGTAAAACTCTAAAATAGGCAAAAAATAGAAACTGGCACTGGGCCTCCTGTTAATAGGTTAGTCCTAAAAATAATATAAAAGGGCATATTAAAGCCCAATAAACATCCAAAATAGATAATATAATAGCATGGAACAATCAAAAATTATAGATACGTTGGAGACGTATCACGCTGCGGGAGGCCACGAGGTGGGCACAACCCACCAGGGCGCGCCTGGGCCCCCAGGCGCGCCTAGGTGGGTTGTACTCCCCTCGGAGCCCCCCTCTGGTACTTCTTTGGCCCAACAGGTGTCTTCTGGTCCAGAAAAATATCTCCAAAAAGTTTTTCTGCATTTGGACTCTATTTGGTATTGATTTCATGTGAAGTAAAAAACAAGTAAAAAACAACAACCGACACTGGGCACTATGCCAATAGTTTAGTCCCAAAAAATGATATGACGTTGCTATAAAATGATTGTAAAACATCCAAAAATGATAATATAATAGCATGGAGCAATAAAAAATTATAGATACATTGGAGATGTATCGGTCTCCCCAACAACGGCTCCAGAAATCCTTTCTTGATGGCTCGTGTCCGCGTCAGTATTTCCCCGAAGAGGAAGGTGTGATGCAGCATAACTATGGTAGGTATTTCCCTCAATTATGATACCATGAACTAGTAGGAGAACCAAGCAACACTATGTAAATGGGACCTGCACGCAAAGAACAAATATTTGCAACCCGATGCATAAGAGGGGTTTTCAATCCCTCTCGTGTAAAAGATTGGTAAAGATATAGTTTGGCAGATGCAAATAAAATTCAGCGAGGTATTTTTGGGTTTTTGGTAATATAGATCTGGAAATAAAAGATGCAAATAAAGAAAAAGGCAAATACCAATATAGATCTGAAAATATATGATAAAGAATAGACCTGAGGGCCTTATATTTCACTAGTGGCTTCTCTCGAGAAAATAGCATACGGCGGGTAAACAAATTACTGTTGGGAAATTGATAGAACCTCAAATAATTATGACGATATCTAGGCAATGATCATTATATAGTCACTACTGCAGGATGCTGCTAACACGACACTACAACCAGAGACCTTTCGACGAAACTGCGTGTGATGCATTAATCGCAAACGGTGATGTAAAGAACGCATCAAAAAAGATGCCAAACATTTGTGATGGTGGATACATAAAATACGGTTCATATTTTAGATGCGTATGCGATGTGGGGCATACGGTTCATCCCTATGAACTATTTGCGATGATACAGAACAACAGAAACGGGCAACCAGATCAAGGTGTGTGCGATATACAACATACAGTTCACCCCGATAAATTGTCTATGATGAGGCGGAACAACAAAAATGGGCAGCCAGATGAAGGTGTGTGTGATATGCGGCATACAGTTCGCTCGGATGAACTGTTTGTGATTAGGCGACACAAAAGAAATGGTCAGCCCGATGAATGTGTGTGTGATATACGGCATACAGTTCACTCGGACGAACTGTTTGCGTTTGAGCCAAGAGAACAAAAATGGTTCAACTTAACAAGATGTGTGTGATACGCGGCAAACAGGTCTGCAATCAGAAATGTGTGGGAAGACCGATAACAACACAGACGATTCCTATTAATAAGTCGTGTGTGTTGTGAGCAAACGATTGCTGGTATACAATTGTGAGTGATTGATGGAAACATCACCGACAAGTTCCATTGTTCAGTCCATGTGCGATGTGATTTCCTCTATCTGCATGATCTATGCTCTGTCTACAGAGCATCAACATATATACTTAAAAAGACAACATTGCATAACCAAATTAAGCATACAATTACACAAGTGACTACACACATAACATTTCCACACACCAAAGTAAGCAATTACATGCATACTAAACTAGGAGAAACGAGGATCTAATCATCAACTTCTTGTTGCCATTGCTCTGCTTCTAGCTGGATCCCTGGCTGTTTTGGGGAAGGAGGCATTTCCTCATGTCAACGATCCGCCTATACATGTCGTAGCTTGTGTACACCTCCTTGGTCGCGTACACGACGTGAGCTTTGTCGAGTTTCTCCATCCAGGCCGAGTGCCAGGCACGCTTGTCCTTGTTGCAGGAATCCTTCATGTCTCTGTAGTAGGGGTCGATGATGGCCTCGGCGAGGTGAACCAGTGAGTCCTTCTCATGCTTGTTGCTGCCCTAGATCTTGTATTTGCTCTGGATGTTGACAAGATTCGGGCAAGCGATGCCCGAATTCTTGAGCACCTTTACATCGTTGATGATGTCCACCATAGTGAATATGTAGTGGGGGCTGTTGACAAACCTGGCGAAACACTTGCAAGGCCTTGTGGCCAGGTAGTAGTGGTAGATGAGGACGTGACTGCACACACACATCTGGGCAACGGCGACCTTGGGATGAGACCCGGCACGAGCGCGGGTGTACTCGAGGTTGAACCCGACCACCTTGTACTTCTCCTTAGTAAGCAACAACTCCATGATGTGGATGGAGTGCTCCACCCAGACTGGGTTGTTGGTGTACACCACCGAGAGCTCCGTGAACCTTCTGTGGGTGTCCACCATAACATGTTTGGTGAACTGCTGCTCGTCGTTGGTAGCCGCTCAGAGCGACATTGGAGCATCGCAGGAAACCCTCTAAGAATTTGTTGTGGTGGGTGTGCTTCTTGCAATAGTGGGCACGATCTAAAGGTTGAAGAGGAAAAAGGGTTAAATGGCCGCTGTAATAAATGGGGACCGACCGACCTGTAATCGTCACGTCTTGTCACCGCGTTCATAGCGGAGGATTCCAGTGCACACTTCCGAACACCGCACATGTTTCGTTTGATCATGCGTGGGCTCGAAGAGGCACCAAATGTATCATTGGTGAGCCTGTTCCCGTGCAACCAGGCAAGCTTCCCGCCCAGCTAGTTTGGACATGCATCGGCTAGAAGAGGGACAAATTGTGGGCATTTATTGGCAAAAAGCTTTGTAAAAATGAAGTGTGTGGAATGACTTTGGTCATAAGTTTAACCGTGGGTGATGAGTTCAAAGTTACAAAGAAGGGTGATGATGGACACTCGAGTGCGATAATTAATTCTGCGCTCTATAGGGCACACGGTTGAAGAAACCAACTATGTGCAATAACGTCGAAGATTGCAGTCGAGTTAGCTATACAGATCGTGTGCCATGACATCGACGAGGTAGACACGTTCGAGAATGGTTAATAGAATCTATGTCCATTGCATATTAAGGTAAATAGTGCTACCGATATAAGAGTGTCATACGATGCCATTTCAACGATTGTACCACAAAAGCTTGAAATATTACAAGGTTCAAATTCTAGAGTTATATGGCTCAAATTTGAAGATTACAAGGTTCAAACTGATATTAGAAATGAAATTCAGCTCATCAGCTACAAACGCTCGCGCTGATCCGCTGAACATGGATATAAGAGAGGTTCAAACTAATATTACCACTTGTAAGATTGGTTTCGAAACCTCATAATTTTTGCAAAGGGGTCAGCCACTGAGAAGTCATGTATGTGGTTGACACGATGACTTCTGAGTACTCTATCATCTGAAGTTCCAAAATGAAATTCAACTTTTTTGGAGCCTATTTCATTCTGCCGTAGCCACCGGCGCTGATCAACAAACCATTCATTTTTGCGAAATAAATGTAGGGCAAACCTCATTACCTTCAGCACCCTTCCTCTGATAACAAAGAACCTGGCGAATATAATCTCTGGTAAGGTCCCTCGGTAGGAGTTCAAAGTAATTTCTGAGAGATGCAGATCTAGGCATTCGATGTGATTGTTATACTGTATCACATTATCCACCACCGGGCCTAATCTTATCTGCAAAATAAGAAAACGTGTTAGTGCCTACATGTAGTTTTGAACACTACTACATGCCTATTTGGTTTGCAGGATTTGCAAAATGCACTAACGTGCCATCTTCAATCCGACATGATTAACATGGGCATTTGATTACAATCTAGAAAAATGTAGCCTTCTTCACAAGAGGTTGGAGTGGATGAAAAGTTCCCTAAGAAAACTAGCACAGATGAATCCAAAGGAGAAATGCTTATGGATTGTAACCACATGGATCAAGCAACCAATATGGGGGGGACATGTATGTACTGAAATCCTCCAAAAATCCTTCAGAAATCATAGTACATTGTCATTGTAAACTTGAAAAAAAGTGTCAAAAACTGAACTCCCTTATGGTTAACATTTAACAGGAAAGAAACATCACCTCGATATATAGCTTCTCCAGGCAGGGAAAGCATCTCAGGAAACTAACAACTTGGTCCAGGTTGGGGCCGATAGATTCCAGTGCCAAGACCTTCACTGTGCGCAATTTCGGGATCAAGCTTGTCAGAATCATTTTTTGGATGACAGACAAACATACATCTTCAAAATTATAAATAATGTTAATTTCTAAAAGGAGAGTGACAGTGTCCTTGATTAGGGGGTACTCAACACGTCGTCTCCCGATCAGTTGGATTGGGCCGAGGACCCCCGTGGCCGTATACTCATGGGCCAGTCCGGACAGCTGCCGCATACAAGGAAGAATCCACAAGACTTGGCGATCAAGACAAGGACTCCTCCCCCACCGGCGTATTTGGCTAGGACTCTTGTTATCCTAGGCCTCTGGTGCATTATATAAACCAAGGCCAGGCTAGTCGATAGATATACAACAACAATCATACCATAGGCTAGATTCTAGGGTTTAGCCTCCTTGATCTCGTGGTAGATCTACTCTTGTAATACCCACATCATCAATATCAATCAAGCAGGGTTTTACCTCCATCAAGAGGGCCCGAACCTGGGTAAAACATCGTGTCCCTTGTCTCCTGTTACCATTGATCCTAAGACGCACTGCTTGGGACCCCCTACCCGAGATCCGCCGATTTTGACACCGACATTGGTGCTTTCATTGAGAGTTTCGCTGTGTGATCGGCGAAAGGATCAATGGCTGGACTGCAGGTCAACTGCGACGTCGGCTTCTTCGTCACCAGCTCGACTGGTCACCTTGGCTTGACAGAGGACTGCGCCCTACCTCCGATCGTCATGTTCGGATGAAGGCCTTCATCAACACCAACTCCTATCTCTATCAAGATCATGGAGGAGTCATCCGTGGAGCTCGGGGGCTCAACGTCAACATTGCCCTCAGGCGACCATGCTGTTTTTGTGGACAACAAACTTGTATCCGCCGCCACCGCCTCCTCGAGTGTCGATTAAACGATTACTTCAGTAGAATTATGCGGAATTAAGTCTACAACAACCCTGCAAAAATTTCATCGAGTTCCGATGGAGGAATCTCCGGCAATCTTCGATATACCGGAGCCCTATTGAATCTGGATGAGAATCCGGACGAGTTTAGGGCGTGGTATCCAGCATCTAGCTCGGATGTCCTTTGGAGGATCCAACCGTTGATTTTCTGTGGAATTCCCATATCTACCACCTGCCAAAAATTCAGCTCGATCCGACCGTCCAAACTCCGGGAAACTTCCGATTAGTGCATCACTTTTTGGATCTGTTTTCTGCGTGAGAACGAATCTGACCCGGATTCATCTTCTTTATGAACGGGATCTTGGACATCCTTTTTGAAGGAAGTTTTCGTATGGGGTGTTGTGTTTTATTCTCGAACACATCCCAGTAGTATTAAAAGTATTCTTGCAATATGAACTTCACCGTCGCGCCGGTGTCAAACCAACTCGACAACATCACTCCACGGCGGCCGACCTGCGTTAGATACGTCGTCGCTTTGTTGAGCCGAGCTCAATTTCTTCGGATCATCATCTCGACCAGCCGAACAATAGTTCGACATCGCAAAGGATAAATCGTCACCAACATCGCCGCCTCATGGATTACACGGAGCGGACACACCTGCATTGCCACACGGTCACTTCATCAAGCCGGCATCGACCACGTCACGACCTGCATCGCTGGACCGGGGGCTTTATCATCTCTTCATCAACCTACTCCGGAGACTTCGGCGTCGCTGGCCGACCAGCTCCGTCACGTTAGCTGGACCGAGGGCTTTTCCTGGGCGAGCCAACCTTTGCCAGCACCGCCATGCCGTTGCTTTATCGCCCATCAGGCGATAGGTGTGCGGATCGAGTCCCAATTTTGGGAATCACCTTTCTTCGGATTGCTACAACAAATAAGCCAGGTGCTATTAATCCTAGTATTTTTTGCTTGTTAGGGTTCATTTTTCCCAACGAATTATTACTCTGGTTTGTCTGTCATATGTACGCAGCTCTATCAAATGGTGGCCGCATTAACGAGGTCGCATGGTGGTTCGGTCAGTTTCGGTACATAGTCCGGCGAACGCCGCATCCGGAGCTCGAACCGACCTGTGAATTCAGGCCTTGCCATGCCTTTACCGCGTCACACCGCCGCCCTGCATCGACATTGACTTCGGCGCCAGGCCATATTTCTTTTATTACTCACTTTGCATAAATTATTTGTTATGCAACGATTTTTTTTATTATTACTATCTCCAGTTTGCACTATTTTTTGTGCACAGGAAAATGATCCAGCCGGACTATATCCTCTGGCGTCACCTCGGCTGGACGGGGGGCTTCGTCAACACTTCATTACCCCATGCCGGGGACTTCGGCATCACCCTGCCGTCCTGCATTGACCGTGCTATGTCACTACTTCGGAGTGCCGAGCTCTTTGCTCCGCCACCTCGGGACCGGCTCGGGGATGGAACCTTGTCCCTCGTCAAGCTCGGACCGCGTCATCAATACCGAACACATTAACCAGCTAAGTTGTCTTCATGCTCAAAGTTTTAAAATTTTAACTTATGTTCGGTTCGACCAAGCATTATACTTTTTTGGAAAAATGTTGCTTGTAATTTTTTTCTTGTCCAAACTTTGTTTGTGACACGCAAATTCAAATACCCCGTTTACTTGGGGGCTTCCTTCATGAAGTTTTTTCCTCTTGCATATGATTATACTTGTACGGCTTCGTTCCTTGTTCGTGTATTACGCCACAATATGCACCATATTGACTTAAGCGATTTGCAAGCTGGGTTGCCTGGCTCCTGTGCTTACCCCTACGTTCCTGATTGTTCGGCTAGGGAGTAAAGCGAGCACCTCTGCGATTGTCACGATCGGGTCACCCGAGCCGGACCTCAGACTGGGTGAAGCCGAAAGCTAGCGCTCTTATTGTTTTCAATCATGGTCGGCACACAACGGAACTCATGAGTACAAAAAATCTATTGCACAAGTCTCATAATAATAATGAGCACCGAAGAAAGGTATCAGTGGGGGTACTATTTTCTTCGAAGGTGCTTCTTACTCTTCGCAGTAATATAGCATAAGTTCCCTGAGCGCGCTTTGTCTGTTACAGCCTTATGACCTGATTGCCTGGTTATTGGAAACACCGTCAATATTCTCGACAGATGGAGTACATAACACTTTTCGGTCCTTGACCGAAGAGGGAGAAGCTGACGGTCGGTTAAGACGCGTTTAAAGTTCGGTTGAACATAGATATGATATAAGTACTTCGGTACATGCAATCATGCTTTTACCCAAGTCACTTGGGGGCTCTTAAATTTATATGAGCCGTTTTATGATAAGTGTTTTTCTTCTTAGTCGTTGCAATTTTTTTATTTATCACTCCTTTTTTCGACACAAGTGTGCGGACACTAGCCGGGGAGCCTAATTTCTCTCTCAAAGCCGCTAGAGTTTAGTTTGCTAAACTGGCCTAGTAAGAAGTACTCCGCCTTCGGGATAGGAGGTTGAAGCCGTAGGCTGACCCACTTGAAGTTTTGAGATAGGATGTGTCATGTTAAAGCACGACAAAAGCACCTTATTTTTCTAAAGTCCAATTTTCGGATTGGCACCAAACACTTGATCTAGTTCGGACATTAACCTTTTGAATAAGTTTTATGCCCATGGCTTTTCGGATTGGCTTTTCGAGCCCATGGCACTTTTAAACTATTTGTGTGTTTTCAGCACAAGTCTCGCAGTGCAACGCCGGACACCTTTAGAGATTCGGCAAAAGCATTCTCGGATATTGTAATATATGCATCGGTTTCGAATTGTGTCTTCGGTCAATAGTTGGGTTGCCCGGCTCCTGCGCTTGCCTCCTATGTTCCGCTTTGTTCGGCTAGGTGTGCAAAGGGAGAACCACTACGATTGTGCTTCCAGCTCACATGGTTAAGCACCTCAGTGGAGAAAGCCGAAAACTGACTGTCACAATAAGCGTAAACTGGTCGGCGATCCGATGACGGTGTTAAACGACGGGCCATTCATAACAATGGCCGAAGTGTTTACGGCTTGACCTCGACTATCGCCGAACACTACCGGGGGCTATTAACTGGCCTCCCAAACTAAATCCTCGATATTTTGCTCTTACATTGGAGCTGAGGTTTCATGATCATGCTTAGCATGACAACCCAAAGAAACGAACCGATAGCGGGACTATTTTCTTCGGAAGACATTTCTTTTGTTAAACAGTAATATAACATGTCTCTCCGCGTACCTTTGTTTCTAAAACCGTATGGCCAGATTGCTTTGTTTGCTGTATATCTTTGCCCTCATAAAGGCTTTATAAAGTAGGACAAACAATCCTCGGCTATTGGCCGAGGAGGTGGAAGCTGATGGTCGGTCAACAAAGTTTTGTACAATACGGATCCAAGCATTAATGACGTAAAGTACTTGGATACATAGAGTCATTACACATAATTTGTGATTTTACTATGGATATCGATCCTTAATTCGGCCCCCCGTGCCCGCATTAAGGCTCGAGGGCTACTGAGCTTCGGGCTTATTATTTACAAATATTAAAGGGGCACATCGATCCCCTGATCTGGTGTTGCCACCCGACCAGTGTCTCGGGGGCTACTACATTGCCTGTCCAATGCAGAAAATTTTAAGTGCAATATAGTCTCCGAGGAGATTTTGATCCTCATGTGGGTCGGCCGCACCCAACCTGAGTCTCGAGGACTGAGCACGCCGCTTTTTGTGTCCCGAAGTGTTCTGCCGAGCTAGGACTTGATCCTCAGGCCGATTTTGCAAATCAACCTGAGTCTCAGCGGTTACTAGGATCAACGGTCTTATGTCATCCTTCAGGTGCATCTCGGGTTTTAGACCGATACACACCTTGAGGGCTACTGGCTATATATCTCGTCAGAGAATAAATTGCATCAATAAAAAACATTGACCAAAAATCAGCCCATGACCGAGGTGCTTAACCACCTCGGAAGCAGTTCGGCATATAGCTCGGAAGCAAGTGGCTGACTCCTTAGAGGGCATTTCCGGCATTAAGCTCGGCTAAACTCCTTCAACTTTTTGGACCAAGATGATCTATGACATCTTGGATATAATCTGGCGTTGGAGCTTGGGAAAAGTCCGGCGTTGGAGTTCGGATACATTCCGGCGTTGGAGTTCGGATACATTTCGGCGTTGGAGCTCGAAAGCAGTCCATCATTGGTGCTCGGCTGCAAGAGATACCTTGAATGCAGTCCGGCGTTAGAGCTCGGACGCAAGAGGACGCTGCCGCCCGGGAACAAACTTCAAACCTGAGGTGTGGCATAAAAATAACAAGGCATTGATAAAGGCCGGAAACTTAAAGGGGCTCCTCGGATACCCGACGTGTAAACTCGTCGAATGCATTTCGGCGATCCTCAAGATCGAAGATGAGAAGATTTGTTGAACCAGTTTTCAAGACCGGCAACTGAAGATGAAGAATAGTTCGGAAGAATCGAGGAGCGTCCCTAACTTGAAGACCGGTTCAAGGGGCTACTAACGGTGTCCTTGATTAGGGGGTACTCAACACGTCGTCTCCCGATCAGTTGGATTGGGCCGAGGACCCCCGTGGCCGTATACTCATGGGCCAGTCCGGACAGCTGCCGCATACAAGGAAGAATCCACAAGACTTGGCGATTAAGACAAGGACTCCTCCCCCACCGGCGTATTCGGCTAGGACTCTTGTTATCCTAGGCCTCTGGTGCATTATATAAACCAAGGCCAGGCTAGTCGATAGATATACAACAACAATCATACCATAGGCTAGCTTCTAGGGTTTAGCCTCCTTGATCTCGTGGTAGATCTACTCTTGTAATACCCACATCATCAATATCAATCAAGCAGGACGTAGGGTTTTACCTCCATCAAGAGGGCCCGAACCTGGGTAAAACACCGTGTCCCTTGTCTCCTGTTACCATTGATCCTAAGACGCACTGCTTGGAACCCCCTACCCGAGATCCGCCGGTCTTGACACCGATAGAGAGGTAGAAGGTGGTTGTTGTACCTGAATGGGTGTGGATCCAATAACAAGTTCGGAGTATTTGTCGGACGAGTAGCCCACCACTGTCAATTTCGGCGCAAAAATGACATTGATTCTTGTTGGACCTTCTTGATCAACTACAAGTAATCTCTCTAGTGAAGGTGGTCCTCAATGACCATACCATGGTACACATTTTGTCATGTCTTCTTGCTGCACCAGCAGCACACATAAATAGTCCGGAGAGTCATGGAGGTGACGTGGAAGCTACTCAACCCATTGTACTCGAGTGCAGTACAGCCGCGGAGCAGGCACTCCATGTCACCGTTTGGGAGGCAGACGGCGACGAGCTCGAGGTGCTTCAGTCGTGGTAGAATAAGAGCGGGTGCATCATTAAGGGTGGGGAAATGGCAGTTCATGAACTTGGCGACGCACATCATGGGCGCGAGGCAGAGCGCGGACGTTGGCAGCAAGTGCATATGCCCATCATCGAAAGTGAACTCCTTGAGTTGATCTAGGGCAGGGGATCAGAACCACTCGTCAAGCTTGGATCGGTCCTTGCTGTTAGAACGGAACTTGCCCATTCTAAGGCCTCTAGTTGGGCCATTGTGATTGCCGAGGATCTGGGAGAGCGCATCCAAGCTTTTGCGATAGCCATAGCAGAGCTCGTGGGTGTCGATGAGGTCGAGAGGGGTGGGGCGCCATAGAGGGCGCCGCCACCAGGAAAGGACGGTTGTCCATGCCCCATATTTGATTGGGAGGAGGGAGATGATGACTATCAACATATCATCGGGAGGCTGCTGATCAAGTCTAGGTCTGCTGGAGTCGCTTGGGTTTTTGCTCGACCCGCCTCTGCTTGATGGTAGCCCCGTTCTCCACCTCCGGAGTCTCCTCATCAGTGTTGCTTTCTGATAGAAGTGGGAGTACATTGAATATTTAGTTAAAACAGGGTAATAGAAAAGTGTATTGGTAACTAGAAGTTAGTAGGTAGGAATATAGTAAGAAAATGGAATAATAATTGGTTGCTTAAATACTACACAATTCCTTTGATATTGCTGGGTAAGTTAACATGCAGATATTTGAACAGAACACTTACTTCAAACAAAGTCTGGGCGGATGATATCGTCGGGGAAGTTAGCATATATCTCATGACCAGACTCTTTTATGTGCAGTGCAATTTTAGTGCCAGCTTTCAGTACATAAAACTTAGAAATTTCTGTCCAAAGGCCCCTGCCAAAATAGCAGTTACCATGTTCATCAAGTCTTACAGTAGCAACGATTGTAAATCCATGGTTTATGCTTAGTATGGCATCCCTGCAGTCTTGATTCATGTAAAGGGAAAGATTGTGTACTATAGAGTCTGTTTCATAGCAAGGGACGTGCTGCAGAAAATGGTAGGATTGTTAAAGAATATGGTAACATGCAAATATGGGCGAAATTGATAGAACTGTACACCAGTTGAAATCAGAGGACAAAAATCAATAATTAAACATATAGGGTAACTATAATGTCATGGAAATATGAGAGTAATCAAAAGAACAATACATCATTAATTTGCCTAATATTGAAAGAAGAGGGAAAAAAATCCCCTTTGACGTATATGCTGCATGTGGCACCTTTTATCCAAATGTAGCCAAATATAGTATATGTTCAGGAAAGTAGGCCATGCCAACTAATTTAGGGTGAGATTGAACATACCACGCGCATCCTCAAGTCATTTGGTACGGTGAGATGGAACTCCATGGATGTCTCGCTAAGGCTGCAAAGTCCTGATGTGTCCACACACTGTACACTCTATGAATGAAAGAAAATCCTCAAATCATCTCGAATAAAAATGAATTCACTATGATTTCGGCCGGGTGATTAAAGGAGGTAAATGAACTGGGATAAGAGATGAGATAATATCTCATTAAATTAGTTACCTTGTTATCCATGAGAAAACCCCCTCAATACGGTGGATTCCCCAATCAGGCGGAGCTAGGTCGACCGCGAGCAGCGTCGAGAAAGTCGATGACGATAGGCGGCGGCAAGCGGAAGCGGCGAAATGCGGTGGGGTTTGCCGGCAGCCTGGCGGTGGCGACAGGCGTCGAGCTAAGTGGTTGCCGCAGCGACAGGCGGTGCCATGCAGAGTTTTGGAGGAGCTTGTGCAGGTGTGAATGGGGACCGGAGGGGGTGGTGGGCGGGGGTGAGCATTTTTGTGACGTGGGGATGGTGAGGGTTTTCGTTTTTGAATTGGCTGGTGAGGGTTTTCTGACCCACAAAGAGTTTCGAAGGCAACGGTTTGCTAGAGCCAATCATGTGTGATTGACGTAACAGGGAAAATGTAAGTCATTGCATGAACCGTGTGTGATTGACGTACTACCTCCGTCCTAGTTTATTGGTCCCCTTTGCAATTTGTGCCAAATTTTGACCAAAGATTTAACTAACAAATGTTTATGCATGTCACCAAAAATTATATCATTGAACACTATTCAAATACGCATCCAACGATATAATTTTTGCTGACCTGGACTAACATTTTGTCAGTTAAATATTTGGTCAAAATTTAACACAAATTACAAAGGGGACCAATAGACCAGGAAAGAGGTAGATTCCATCAACCGAACTGATTGCATCCATATTCCACATATAGACATAAGTAAACATGAATTAAACATACTCAGGCATATATAAATAAGTGTACACAAGCATACTTCAACCATAAGTACATAATTCAACCATCATTAAGACACTACATAGCCATACATAGTTTGATCCCACATCTCATCTCATCTGCCGGCATGATCCTGAAGCTTCTCTAGGTACTCGGCGTGCAAGGCGTGCGCCACCCTGCGAGAATACTTCTGCTTGAAGGAGCCAACGACCCATCCTCTTGCATGCGCCAGAACACTTTGATATGCTTCATGAAGCTTTTGGTTGCAAAATGGGCATCGATAGCCCCAATTCCAGGTCCTAATACGCCTGTTATGCATTCCCGCATAAAGCTCCCTGAGGATTTGCCTCTTGTACCTCCTCTGGCCATCTTCATCCTCGCTATCGACATCGTTAGACAGTACGTATACATATAGTAAAAAGATGTGGCATCAAATTTGGAATACAAACTAATCTCTAGTAAACATTTGGCAGTTGCCAAAATTTGGCATCAAATCACTGTTTACATGCCATAAAGTAGAATTAGGAATCTATGGCTACTTTTTTAGACATATCCAGAGATTATGGTTCGATGTTTAAGAACAATCGTCTATGTACAGACCAATCTTGAAGAAAATAATGACACAAACATATACGTAGGTCATTCAAAATCAATTGTCAAGACCTGGCTAGGAATTATTAGCACGAACAGTAACCCTAGTCGGATTATTAGCAGAAATCATTTGCACAGATGAAACAACTAATCACTTATCACTTGTACCATTCAAGCAATGAATACACTGCACCGATCTAACGAAACTTACTCAGATTTCATGGATTAGGAGAACATAACAATATGATTTCTATTCCAAAAAGGGGGAGGCAGGATGCAGGAGTAACCATAGAAACCCTAGGATGTATTTGACACATAAACGAGTATAGATGACTAATCGATTCTCCGTCGTGGTCGGAGTCGTCGCCCGAGTCGTCACCGAAGTCGGTGTGGACCTCCGACTCCGGGTGTGGAAGCAGAATGTCGTCGACAACGTCAGGGTGCAGCGATACCTCGTCGGCGGTGAAGGCAACCTCTGTCTCCATCTCCACGCCGTGCTTTGGTGCTTCAGCAGCCCCGGCATCACCACTCCCTCTGATGGGGCATTTCAGCTGCATCCTCATACAATGACAACTTTGAGGGCTGAGAGCGGCGTCAAGGATGCAAGTGGAGAGAGAAGATTGTGTGTGTGTGGCGAGGATGGGGGTGCGGCCGCTCGGGCACGTCATTAATATGGAGTAGTGGTAGAGAGGCGGGCGGCGATCAAACCGCTGGCTCGCCTCTTGGTGAGCCTGCGCACCGGACTGCTGGCATGCCTACCGTCATTTCACACAGCTACTCGCACGCCTTCCGATGACACTGCGCATCAAGAACACCTCTCGTCAATTCACACACCTGCATGCACGCCTCCCGGTTTGCCTGCGCGGCGGATTTCTTGCATGCGTCCCGAACTCATGCCTGCTCGCGCGGCAGACGGGTTGCGTGGTGGCATGTATATTGTTTTTCTATTTTGATGATTAATGTTGTCACTTTATTGCTGAACCGAAGCACGACAAGTATCCATTCTTGGTCTAACGCCCACGGTTCGAATAAATAATCCGATATTGGTTCCCAATTATTAATAATATCCTGCTTGTAAGAAGATAAAGATTACATCAAAACTTGTCTCTAATTTGACAAAAAATGAACAATGCCATTGTGTATTGGTGTCCATGCGACAACACGATAAGTTTCATGAATTTCAAATAAGTTTTGGATGTACTAGATTTTAAAAATCAAGATTCTCAATGTTTGAAATTTCTTGCACGAGGAGTACACATATGCACCCTGTGAGACACATGTGTTTTCCAAATCCATTTAGATGCACTGTCACGTGTGCATATAGCTCAAGTTTGTTTTTTGCACATTATACCCCTACAAAATTAATCAATGTACTAAAACGTCTTAATGATCTCTATTTTTTTTTCAAAATTAAAATGTCCCTCCTTTGGTAACATATGTTCACCACGGGAAAATTTAACATGCATCGTAGTTGTAGTGGATGCGCGTTGTGTGTGCATCCGGGGGGGATGGCAGTACACTACGAGTCGTGAGCCACTGTGTGGGTTGGCCGTTTTGTGAGGCAGGTGCCACATCAGAGTCGTGAATTCATTATTTAAAACATTACACAACCATTTCATACATGCATGTTTTGGCCACATGTAGTCGGTGGTTGTCCTACACGACACTCACTCGCGTCTGACGCTTTCTATGGGCCCGTGAGGTCGTCATCCATCACCTTGACCAACAGGCGGCAGAGTGGTTAATTTGACCAACAAGGTAGAATCTTTTTTGTTTGTGTTCTAGTGGGAGTATATAGTACGCGTCAAAGAGGTGGGAGGGGACTAGCATATATACTACGTACGCGTCCGTGAACACGTACACCCCACTAATTGTCAGGACTTTTCAGTTTCCGAGGCACGTAACACATCAAAGTTAAACATCACACAACACCTCTTTGGGCCACATGCAGGCAGGCGGTGGTTATCCTAGGACACTCATGTGTGACGCTTACATATGTGGGTCCGTGAGGTCATTGTTGATGCATGCATATCACTTTGACCTACATCGGGAGAGGTTAATTTATTTGACCATCAAGGAGGATTCTTTTTGGGTTGTATTACGGTAGGAGCATATAGTATGCGTCGAAGAGGGGGAAGGTGTAGGATCAAAAGTATGTCTAGAGGGGGGTGATTAGACTACTTGACTAAATAAAAACCTAGTGAAAGATCGTGGATGTCGCCTAGAGGGGGGGGGTGAATAGGCGTTTTAAAATAATTACGGTAGAGGCTTGAACAAATGCGGAATAAACCTAGCGGTTAATTTGTCAAGCACAAAACCTACAACAACTAGGCTCACCTATGTGCACCAAAAACTTATGCTAAGCAAGATAAGCAACTATGTGATAGCAAGATATATGACAAAGAACAATATGGCTATCACAAAGTAAAGTGCATAAGTAAAGGGCTCGGGTAAGAGATAACCGAGGCACACGGAGACGATGATGTATCCCGAAGTTCACACCCTTGCGGATGCTAATCTCCGTTTGGAGCGGTGTGGAGGCACAATGCTCCCCAAGAAGCCACTAGGGCCACCGTAATCTCCTCACGCCCTCGCACAATGCAAGATGCCGTGATTCCACTAAGGGACCCTTGAGGGCGGTCACCGAACCAGTACAAATGGTGACCCTTGGGGGCGGTCACCGAACCCGTACACTTTGGCAACCCTTGGGGGTGGTCACCGGTACCCGACAAATTGCTCGGGGCGATCTCCACAACCTAATTGGAGACCCCGACGCTTGCCCGGAGCTTTACACCACAATGATTGAGCTCCGAACACCACCAACCGTCTAGGGCGCCCAAGCACCCAAGAGGAACAAGCTCAAGGGCACCAAGCACCCAAGAGTAATAAGCTTCTCAACTTGTAACTTCCACGTATCACGTGGAGAACTCAAACCGATGCACCAAATGCAATGGCAAGGGCACATGGAGTGCCCAAGTCCTTCTCTCCCAAATCCCACCAAAGCAACTAATGCTAGGGAGAAAAATGAGAGGAAGAACGAAAGAAGAACACGAAGAACTCCAAGATCTAGATTCAAGGGGTTCCCCTCACTAAGAGGAGAAAGTGATTGGTGGAAACGTGGATCTAGATCTCCTCTCTCTTTTCCCTCAAGAACTAGCAAGAATCATTGGAGGGATTGAGAGATAGCAAGCTCGAAGAAGGTCAACAATGGGGGAAGAACACGAGCTCAAAGGATTAGGTTCAATGGGGAAGAAGACCCCCTTTTATAGGTGGAGAAAAATCCAACCGTTATGCTCACAGCACGCACAGAGCAGTACTACCGCTCCAAGGAGCGGTACTACCGCTAGGGCGATAGTACCCCTTTGAAAAACAATAGCGAGGAGGAAAAAGGCCAGAAGAACTGCCGGAGCGGTACTACTGCTCGTCCTCACGGTACTACCGCAAATGGTAGCGGTACTACTGCTTGCGAGCGGTACTAAAAAAAATACTTCTGTGCCTACTTCCGCTGAGCAAAACACGAGATTTTGGTCCGGAGCGGTACTACCGCTTAGGAGCTGCGGTAGTACTGCTCTGGAGCGGTACTACCGCTCAGGAGCCGTGGTAGTACTGCTCTGGAGCGGTAGTAAAAAATTACACCCGCTCTAGTCACGGTAGTACCGCTGCAGCCTTTACCAAAACATCCACAACTTTTGCAAACGGACTCCGAATTCAACAAAACCAAGTTTGTTGGAAAGCTAACGACATGGGCTAACACAATCTTGATAGAAATATCAAGAATAAGCAAAAGAGAAAAGTCCCATAAGAAAATGGTGAGAACCCTTCATCGGATAAGACCGGTAAAACCTCCAACACCGAAAACATCATAGAAGACACATGCGAACTCCGTTTTCAATGAACTCAAGCTTGTCATAAAGATGACCATAAGTTTTAAGGCTCACAAAGATAACCAAACAAGAACCAAGAAACATGATGCAATGATGCAATGGTTTGAGCTCTCTACTAACGATACGATCAAGCTACCAACTTGAGAGCCCCCTTGATAGTACGGCAAACGATCCTATAACTCGCTCTCCCAACTACCACCACGAGACCGGTAAAATAGAAAACCTATCAAGGGAAAACCTTTGCCTTGCACATGGTCCACTTGAGCTAGATGAAGACGATCTTGACTCCCTCAAGTTGGACCACCTTTCTTGATTGTGTTGGCTCGATGAAGACTAGATGATTGCTCCCCCATAGTCCACTATGGGTGAGCCACTCTTAGGCACATCTTCACAAGTCCATTGACACCACAATGGATGGCAAAATTAAAGCACTTGATCTCTTCCTGATGCTCCACTTGAACTTGCACACGACAATCTTGATGACGATCACCACTTGATGTCATCCTTTCCATGGGTTGTATGATATCTGCCTCTTGACGCAAGCCCATGGACACGTACCTAACCCCACATAGAACTCTCACATAAACCATGGGTTAGTACACAGAGTGCAATGGACAATGCTTACCATACCATGGGATCACTTGATCCCTCTCGGTACATCTTCTACGCTTTGTGAGTTGATCAACTTGATTCACTCTTGACTTAGTCTTGATCAACCTTGAATCTTTCCAACTCTCTTCATTTGGATGATGTCTTGAAGGTAGACATGAATGATCACACAATCTTCTTCTTCAAGACATGCTTGCAATAAGCTCAACACTCACATGACCGATCTTTGGATAATTCCTTAATAGCACCTTGGTCAACTCATAAACTCCTTGAAACCAACACGTGGACTTCAAGAAAAGCCTATGGATAAAACCTTCAAATATAACTCAAGGCAACCATTAGTCCATAGATATTGTCATCAATTGCCAAAACCAAACATGGGGGCACCGCATGTTCTTTCACCTAGCCTTTTCCCAATTTTAATTCTTGGCAGATTTTAGCAACTTAGCACAAGTCAAGCAATCACAATACAATTCAAGCAAGCATGCAAAGAGTATATGAGCAGCGAAAGTAAAGCATGCAACTTGCAAGAAAGTAAATGGGAGGAGTTTGGGGGAGCAAATGCAATGTTGACACGGAGATTTTTGGCGTGGTTCCGATAGGTGGTGCTATCGTACATCCACATTGATGGAGACTTCAACCCACGAAGCGTAACGGCTGCGCGAGTCCACGGAGGGCTCCACCCAAGAAGGGCCCATGAAGAAGCAACCTTGTCTATCCCACCATGGTCATCGCCCACGAAGGACTTGCCTCACTTGGGTAGATCTTCATGAAGTAGGCGATCTCCTTGCCCTGAAAAACTCCTGGTTCAACTCCACAATCTTTACAGAGGCTTGATACGTCTCCAACGTATCTATAATTTTTGATTGTTCCATGCTGTTACATTATCATTCTTGGATGTTTTACAATCATTTTATAGTCATTTTACATCATTTTTTGGTACTAACCTATTGACATAGTGCCCAGTGCCAGTGGCCATTTTCTGCATGTTTTTTACATCGCAAGAAATCAATATCAAATGCAGTCCAAACACAACGTAACTCCTGGAGGATTTTTTTGGGCCAGAAGAAAGCCAATGGGCCAAGGAAGCACCTAAGGGGCTGCTCGAAGTGAGCAGCACCCACCAGGGCACACCAGGAGGCCCAGGCGCGCCCTGGTGGGTTGTGCCCACCTCGGGTGCCCCCCAAACCGCCTATTTGCTCTATAAATACCCAAATATTCCAAAAAACCTAGGGGAGTCGACGAAATATTGATCCATCCACCGCAGAGTCCAGAACCACCAAGATCCAATCTAGACACCGTCATCGAGGGGTTCACCATTTCCATTGGTGCCTCTCCTATGATGCGCGAGTTGTTCTTTGTAGACCTACGGGTCCGTAGTTAGTAGCTAGATGACTTCCTCTCTCTCTCTCTTGATTATCAACACAATGGTCTCTTGGAGATCCATATGATGTAAGTCTTTTGGCGTGTGTTTGTTGGGATTCGATGAACTTTGAGTTTATGATCAGATCTATGTTTTTATCCATGAAAGTTATTTGAGTCTTCTTTGATCTCTTATATGCATGATTGCTTATAGCCTCGTATTTCTTCTCTGATATTTGGGTTTTGTTTGGCCAACTTGATCTATTTGTCTAGCAATGGGAAGAGGTGCTTTGTAGTGGGTTTGATCTTACGGTGGTTGATCCCAATGACAGAAAGGGAAACAACACATATGTATCATTGCTACGAAGGATAACAAGATGAGATCTATATCTGCCACAATAGATAAATGGATCTCATCTACATCATGTCATCATTCTTAATGCATTACTCCATTTTCTCATGAACTCAATACACTAGATGCATGCTGGATAGCGGTCGATGTGTGGAGTAATAGTAGTAGATGCACATAGGAGTCGGTCTACTAATCTTGTTGGACGTGATGCCTATATAATGATCATTGCCTGGATATCGGCATGACTATTTGAAGTTCTATCAATTGCCCAATAGTAATTTTTTTCCCACCGTTTGCTATTTTTCTCAAGAGAAGCCACTAGTGAGACCTACGGCCCCCAGGTCTCTTTTCATCATATTTGCCTTTGTGATCTATTTTCTCTTGCATTTATTTTTAGATCTATTAAACCAAAAATACAATAATACCTTGCTGCAATTTATTTGTTCCATGATCTATTTGTCCTATCTATCACTTTTTTACCTCACGTTATTTGCCCACTAGAGGCGCCATACCCGAAAGGGATTGATAACCCCTTTAACACGTCGGGTTGCGAGTATTTGTTATTTGTGTGCAGGTGCTGTTTACATGATGTGAGGAGGTTCTATGCAAATTTCTATGCCGTTCTAAGCAAATTTGCATGTGCCAACTCTAACATTCAAAATAAATTTCTCTTTTGTGTGCTCTACTACTCGTGAGGCGGTAAAGGGTAGCCAATATTTTCCATGCTAGATGTGTTATTCTCACGATGAGTGTTTATTCACTTGTCATTGCACGAGAGTATGATAAAGGTATTAGGGATGCCCAGTCCCGAAATGAAAAATGAATTTACTTTATGTTTTCAAATAATAAATTCCTTGGAAGTGTTGGTATGGAAGGCACCCATGGATACGACTAGCCATGGAAAGTGAAAGTTATGGTGGAAAAAGGAATAAACTTTATTTTTTGTTTGGGAAGTGCCTATGATGTATCTAGCATGGAAAGTGTTGGGATGCTCCAAGTCGTTTTCGTTGGTAGGAAAAGTATGCCTCTCAAAAATAATTTTATCTCCCAATTTAAGCTTTGAGCTCTGGCACCTCTACAAATCCCTACTTCCCTCTGCGAAGGGCCTTTCTTTTACTCATGCAATTTTTATTTTGAATTTGAGTCTCCATCCTCTCTTATAAAGCACCAACTAAGGGGCACTATGATCGTATTTGAGCATTGGGTGTAGCTAATATTTGAGTGTGTTTCATGAATGGATCAATAATTGAGCATGATGGGCTAGGGATAACTTGCTTTAGTGTTGATATTTTGAAAGACATGGTTGCTTGTTGGTATGCTTGAGTATTAAAGTCTCGATGTCAAAACTACACTATTGCTTTGAATCATATAAAAGTCCATATGTCCATGCTATAAAGAAAAGAATGTGATGAACATGTTAGGCAGCATTCCACATCAACAATTCTGTTTTTATCATTTACCTACTCGAGGACGAGCAGGAATTAAGCTTGGGGATGCTGATACGTCTCTAACGTATCTATAATTTTTGATTGTTCCATGCTGTTATATTATCATTCTTGGATGTTTTACAATCATTTTATAATCATTTTATATCATTTTTTGTACTAACCTATTGACATAGTGCCCAGTACCATTTGCTGTTTTCTGCATGTTTTTTACATCGCAGGAAATCAATATCAAACGGAGTCCAAACGCAACGTTACTCCTGGAGGATTTTTTTGGGCCAGAAGAAAGCCAATGGGCCAAGGAAGCACCTGAGGGGCTGCTCGAGGTGAGCAGCACCCACCAGGGTGCGCCAGGAGGCCCAGGCGAGCCCTGGTTGGTTGTGACCACCTCGGGTGCCCCCGAACCGCCTCTTTGCTCTATAAATACCCAAATATTCTAGAAACCCTAGGGGAGTCGACGAAATATTGATCCAGCCGCTGCAGAGTCAAGAACCACCAAGATCCAATCTAGACACCGTCATGGAGGGGTTCACCACTTCCATTGGTGCCTCTCCTATGATGCGTGAGTAGTTCTTTGTAGACCTAGGTGTCTGCAGTTAGTAGCTAGATGGCTTCCTCTCTCTCTCTCTCTTGATTATCAATACAATGGTCTCTTGGAGATCCATACGATGTAAGTCTTTTGGTGGTGTGTTTGTTGGGATCCGATGAACTTTGAGTTTATGATCAAATCTATGTTTTTATCCATGAAAGTTATTTGAGTCTTCTTTGATCTCTTATATGCATGATTGCTTATAGCCTCGTATTTCTTCTCCGATATTTGGGTTTTGTTTGGCCAACTTGATCTATTTATCTTGCAATGGGAAGAGGTGCTTTGTAGTGGGTTCGATCTTACGGTGCTTGATCCCAGTGACAGAAAGGGAACCAACACGTATGTATCGTTGCTACGAAGGGTAACAAGATGAGATCTATATCTGCCACAATAGGTAAACGGATATCGTCTACATCATGTCATCGTTCTTAATGCATTACTCCATTTTCTCATGAACTCAATACACTAGATGCATGGTGGATAGTGGTCGATGTGTTGAGTAATAGTAGTAGATGCAGGCAGGAGTCGGTCTACTAATCTTAGACGTGATGCCTATATAATGATCATTGCTTGGATATCTTCATGATTATTTGAAGTTCTATCAATTGCCCAACAGTAATTGTTTTCCCACCGTTTGCTATTTTTCTCGAGAGAAGCCACTAGTGAAACCTACGGCCCTCGGGTCTCTTTTCATCATATTTGCCTTTGCGATCTATTTTCTCTTTTTATTTTTAGATCTATTAAACCAAAGATACAAAAATACCTTGCTGCAATTTGTTTGTTCCGTGATCTATTTGTCCTATCTATCACTTTTTCCCTCACGTTATTTGCCCACTAGGGGCGACGTACCCGAAAGGGGTTGACAACCCCTTTAACACATCGGGTTGCGAGTATTTGTTATTTGTGTGCAAGCGTTGTTTATGTGGTGTGAGGAGGTTCTCCTACTGGTTCGATAACCTTGGTCTCATCACCGAGGGAAATACCTACCGTTGCTATACTGCATCATCCCTTCCTCTTAGGGGAATTACCGACGTAGTTCTAGCAGACATCAAGGCTCCCAAGTGACACCTAACCAATCTAGGAGACACCACTCTCCAAAAGGTAATAGATGGTGTGTTGATGATGAACTCCTTGCTCTTGTGCTTCAAATGATAGTCTCCCGAACACTCAACTCTCTCTCACAGATTTGGCTATGGTGGAAAGATGATTTGAGTGGAAAGTAACTTGGGGAAGGCTAGAGATCAAGATTCTTGTGGTTGGAATGGAATGTCTTGGTCTCAACACATGTGTAGGTGGTTCTCTCTCAGAAAATGAGTAGTGGAAGTGTAGGCACATTCTGATAGCTCTCTCCATGAATGAAGAATGGGTGGAGGGGTATATATATCCTCCACACAAAATCTAACCGTTACACATAGATTCCCAAACTCGGTGAGACCGAATGGTGAAACTCGGTCAAACCGATTCAGGTCAAAATATGAACGTTAAATTTTTCGGTGGGACCGATATGATCAACTCGGCGGGACCGATGCGCTAGGGTTAGGGCATAACGTAATCTCGGTGAGACCTATCACATGAACTCGATGGGACCGATTTCAGTAATAGGCACATAGAGAGTTGGTCACGCAAACTTGGTGGGACCAATTCGCTCATCTCGGTGAGACCGAAACGTTACGAAAAGGAAACAGGGAGTTTGCATTGCGAACTTGGTGTGACCGATCGCTCATTTCAGTGAGACCGAAACGTTACTAAGGGAAACAGGAAGTTTGCAATCCCATCTCAGTTAGACCGAGATCCCTATCGGTGAAACCGAACTGATTAGGGTTTGTGGCAGTGGATATGTCAAATGAACTTGGTGGCACTGGATAGATCAAATTGGTGGGGCCGAGTTTGACTTTTAGGTTTAGGACATATGTGGAAATGAGAAAGTGGCTGAGGGTTTTGGAGCATATCACTAAGCATTTGAGCAAGTAAGACATTAAGCAACACCTCACCCCCTTTTAATAGTATTGGCTTTCCTATGTACTCAATGTGATCTTGGATCACTAAAAAGAAAATGTAGTCTCCTTAGCTTGTTGCTAATATGTGTCCTTAGCATTTTGAGCGGTCCACATCTCTAGTCCATGCCATGCCAATCACTGAACTTTCTGAAATGATCATCTTGAAAGAGCATTAGTTCAATGGGCTATATGTTGTTAAGAATTAACAAAACCACCTAGGGATTAGTTGCACTTTCAATCTCCCCCTTTTTGATAATTGATGACAACATATAGATCAAAGCTTCGACAAATCATAATAAGAATGAAAAACATCGTCGCTTTGAGAAATATGTGATAAGCAAGAGCTCCCCCTAAATTTATGAATTATTTGAGATTTTCTTTTGAATGCAAATGCACAACCAATTAGGATCATGGGTTACTCTTCCATGTCACATACATCTTGGTGGAGCGCTCAAAATGATAGAAATAGGAACAAGCACTCATCACCAAGGCAAAGTGAATGATCATACATAAAGGATAGAGAATATCATCATCCAAGGACAAGCATTAAGCATTATATGATCAAACACATGACCATACAAAGTATCTCACACACATAAACATAAAGTATCGACCAAGCAAACAAGCAAATAAGTAGCAAAAGAAGCAAAGCTCTCTCTCTCTCTCTCTCTCTCTCTCCTGAAGCCTATGATCTATACACTTTCTCCCCCTTTGGAAACAAGTTACCAAAAAGCTTGAAAATGCATAGTGCTATGTGGCTCTCTAAGCTTGATCTTCAGGAGGTGGTGTTGAGAGGACTCCAAGGATGAAAGCATCTGTTGAAGTTGATGGAGCTGGTGGAGTTGCCACTGGAGGGGCAACTGGAGCTATGGCTGCATGTGGGATGTTGTAGCTCTAGTGTCTGGCAGTGACACTGCTACAGATCTCTATGCCCTAGGCACTCTCTGAAACACTTCAGTGGTTGCTTTCCCCTTCCTCTCTTCTGCTTCTTCCTGGAGCCGCTCAACTGCTGTTTGAATTTCTGTCACCTTGAAGTCAAGATCATAGAACTTTGTTTCAATGATCCTCTCCAGGCTCTCTTGATTCCGAGTCAGGGTGGCTAGCCCTTTCTCAATCCTCAAAGTAGACTAAATAAGATCTCCAAGTTGGTCTTGCTTTGACTTGAGGAAAACCTGTGAAGCCTCTTTAGCACTTGGCATCTTTGCCGCCTTCTCAGCTTGTGCTTTCTACCTCTTCTCTTGAGCTTCCATAGATGTGGGATCTTCAACATTAATGACAATAGTGTTGTCCTCAAAATCAGGCCTCAAGGGAAGATGCTCTTTGTCCAACAAATATACTCCTTTGGGCATCTTGGAGTTAATCAACATCTGTATGTGTGGAGCATATCCACATGACCTCTTCGGGTCAGCAGCTGTTCTCTTGATGGTCTCAACAATCAAAATCATAACTTTGAACTTCTGGGGCAAGTCAAAGAGCTGAAGCAAATTGATGGAGTGGCCTCTGATCATCCTGTGATCTCCTGATTTGGGCAACAAGGTGTGCCTCAGAATGGTGTTCATTGTGGCCAATCCAGATGTCACGCCCAATATGCGACCCTATCCTAAAGGAACTCGAAGGTCCCACTAAGGATAGAAGCGCATATTGGAGACGCTTTGCAAGGTGGATATCATTACATCGTACCATTACATAATAGTTGGGGATACATACAAGAGGCATACAATGCCACATGAATACAACAACATCATTCATAAGACACTACTAGAAAAACCGCTACTAATGGCGCACCTAATTTGGCCATTAATGGCGCATCACTGGTGCGCCATTACTAGCACACCATTAGTAATTTTTACTAATGGCGCACCACTGGTGTGCCATTAGTATCTGGTATACTAATGGCGCACCACTGGTGCGCCATTAGTATAGGCCACGGTGCGCCATTAGTATGCCTCCCAGGGGCCATGTATACCCAGGTGCTGGCATACTAATGGCGCACGACAACGGGATGCGCCATTAGTAACTTGGGCATACTAATGGCGCACTATTTAGTGATGCGCCATTAGTGATGCGCCATTTTGAATCTAGATCTGGATCGTGATTTTTTGCCCATTTTTTGCTCGTTTTTTGCTTGTTTTTTGGCACGACATTATTTCAAATTTTGTTCCTATTTTTGGATCTTGTACGTTCTTTTGCCGTGGTCTTTTGCCGGAGAGGAGTTCGCCGGAGAGGAGGAGGAGGAGGTCACCGGAGAGGCGCTTGCCTACATCGCCGGAGAGGAGGAGGAGGAGGTCGCTGGAGAGGAGTTCACCGGAGCATCGGAGAGGAGGAAGGAGAAACCATGAGGGGATGGGAGGAGAGGAGGGAGGAGGAGCTCACCGGAGAGGAGGGAGGAGGATCTCACCGGAGAGGAGGGAGGAGGAGCTCACCGGAGAGGAGGGAGGAGGAGCTCACCGGAGAGGGGGGAGGAGGAGCTCACCGGAGAGGAGGGGGGAGGAGCTCACCGGAGAGGAGGGAGAAGAAACCGTGAGGGGAGGGGAGGGGAGGAGGGAGGAGGAGGTCGCCAGAGAGGAGGAGGAGGTCACCGGAGAGGAGAAGTATGGTGGAGGAGAGAAGGGAAGATGGAGTGGAGGAGAGGAGGAGATGGAGTGTAGGAGAGGTGGAATGAAGAGATAAGGAGGAGAGGACCATGCCAGCCATATATATGGCATACTAATGGCGCACCGCGGGCAGGTGCGCCATTAATATATACGGCATACTAATGGCGCATTCGGTGGAAGTGGTGGCCAAGTTACTAATGGCGCACCGTGGCATGGTGCGCCATTACTAGTTCAACTAGTAATGGCGCACCACTCCCACCGTGCGCCATTAGTAGTTTTGAAAAAAATTCAAAAAAAAGTTTTAATTTTTTTTACTAATGGGGCACCGTGGGAGTGGTGCGCCATTACTAGTTCAACTAGTAATGGCGCACCACTCCCACAGTGCGCCATTAGTAGTTTTGAACAAAATTTTTTAAAAAATATTTTTACTAATGGCGCACCGTGGATGTGGTGCGCCATTAGTATTTGGACACTAATAGCGTACCAACACATGGTGCGCCATTAGTATATAGTAATGGCGCACCACATGTCTGGTGCGCCATTAGTGTCAATTCCATCTATATCCCTTTTCCTAGTAGTGAGAGCAACATCCGACTACGGATGAACCACAAACAGAAACTCAAACGACATCCACCCTGCTAGCCTAGGCTGCCGACCTAGAACCTATCCCCTGATCGAAGAAGAAACAGAAGGAGAACGCCAAAACAAGCAAACATCACTCTTGCGTCATGATCATCACATTACCTGCACCTACAACTGTTGTTGTAGTAATCTGTGAGCCACGAGGACTCAGCAATCCCATTACCATGGGTATCAAGACTAGCAAAGCTTAATAGGTATGGAAAGGATAAGTGGTGAGGTTGCAGCAGCGACTAAGCATGATATGGTGGCTAACTTATGAATATAAGAATAAGATGAGAAGCTATGCAAACGGTCACAAACTAGTAATGATCAAGAAGTGATCCTGAACTACTTACGTTCAACCATAACCCAAACCGTGTTCACTTCCCGGACACACGCGGTTGATGCATTTTAGTTAAGTCAAGTGTCAAGTTCTCTACAACCGGATATTAACAAATTCCCATCTGCCACATAACCGCAGGCATGGCTCTCGAAAGTTTATACCCTGCAGGGGTGTCCCAACTTAGCCCATCACAAGCTCTCATGATTAGCAAAGGATATTCCTTCTCCTGGAAAGACCCGGTCAGACTTGGAATCCCGGTTACAAGACATTTCGGCAATGGTAAAACAAGACCAGCAAGACCGCCCGAATGTGCCAACAAATCCCGATAGGAGCTGCACATATCTCGTTCTTAGGGCACAACGGATGAGACAAGCTATGACTAAAACCAGCCCTCGAGTTTCCCCGAGGTGGCCCGCAAGCTGCTCTGTTCGGACCAACACTTAGAGAAGCACTGACCCGGGGTGGGGGGTTAAAATAAAGATGACCCTCGGGTTTATAACTCCCAAGGGAAAGTTAGTAGGTTGTTAGGCAAATGTAAAACCAAGGTTGGGCCTTGCTGGAGGAGTTTTATTCAAAGCAAACTGTCAAGGGGTTCCCATAAACCCGACCATGTAAGGAATGCAAAATCAAGGAACATAACAGAGGTATGACGAAAACTAAGGCGGCAAGAGTGGAAAAAAACACAAGGCATAAGGACGAGCCTTCCACCCTTTACCAAGTATATAGATGCATTAATTAAATAAGAGATATTGTGATATCCCAAAATAATCCTGTTCCAACATGGAGCAATCTTCAACTTCACCTGCAACTAACAACGCTATAAGAGGGGCTGAGCAAAAGCGTTAACATAGCCAGACAACGGTTTGCTAGGAAGGTGAAAAAGGTTAGAGGCTGACATGGCAATTTGGGAGGCTTGATAAACAAGTGATAGGTAGCGCAATATAGCGATAAAACGAAACAACTTGCATAGCAATGATAGTAGTGAGATCCAGGGTAACGGTCATCTTGCCTGAAATCCCGCTAGGAAGAAGAACTAGTCCGTGAAGAAGTCGAACGGGCAAAGACGAACCAAGCGTAGACGAACGAATCCTCACGATAGCAACGAAACAGGAACTATCGAGAAGAAGCACAATCGGAAAGAAGCAAACAATATGGTAAACACACAACACATAAAAATGACATGATGCTCAACCAAGTATGATGCATGACAAGGCTATATGATGCTACTCATGGCAAGAGATGATGCATACAAGAACAACACATCAAAGCAAGTTTAAATGAGGCCGGGAACAACATATAACAAGTCCGGTAAGTCCTCATATGAAAATTTCAAAATTGGTCCAGATCTGAACATACATTAATTTGAAGTTTTTAAACAGCAAGTTAAAGAGCACTATGATGATCTACACGAAATTCTAGTCAAGTTACATATAAAGTTCATTTAGTTCGGAGCTACAGCCTAGAAGATATGAGCAAAACAAGTCAAACATGGCATTTATGCAAAATACATTCAAACATCAAGCAAACACTATCAAAACATGGATGCAACATGATAAGATGAAACTACATGCAAAATCAAGCAAGTTTCATATAGATCATGCTCAAAATGGAGCAACAGTTCAACACATACACTCCAAACAAGATATAACAACAATCTGCCCAAAACAGCAAGTAGGCACTTTGCAACCATCAAAACAACATGCTACAGGAATCATATGAGCATAAACTTGACATTCACTTCATGTACAGATAACATACTTCAAATATCATTAAGGTTCAGATTCATAGGCATCAAGATTAAACCAATATGATCAATGCAAAATGTAACTTTATAACACATGGGCATATACATGGGCAGAGTTAATATGATGGCAACTTGAGAGCAAGAAAGAGGCAAGCTACAGCAAGTAAACATAGCAACCAAGGGCATGGCATCACACATAACAAATAGCAAATAACCTCAAAGCATCATATACATATGACTCATGGATTAGTAGGAACCAACAAGACAAGATTGAATGTTGAAACAGTTTCAGCAAGTGTAAAACAACAACATTATGATAGCATGTTTGCACGCATAGAACAGAGGCATATGATATCCAAAATTAACAAACATGGCATGTGAACAAATTACTCATAGCATACTTCAAAACATGTAACTGGAGCATCTCGATAATAGGCATGGATCAATCAAAAACAAGCTCACAACAAGGCATCATGAAGTTAACAGAAAACTAGAACAACATGTAGGCATGTTCATGATGATGAAAACATATGCTACAAGACATATATAAAGCATCAAAAGGAACTGAAAGATTGAGAATAACATGGGCATCAAAACATGTCAACGAAGCATCTCCAGATTATGCATGGATTAATTGGTAGCATCAAGCAAACATGGCATCATGATATGACGGATTCAGAAATGTGAGAACATTAACAGCAAGTAGCCCACTTCACAAGCTTGATGCACTCACTACAGGGCATATAAAAATACATGGATTTCACCCCTGTAAATATGGCATGATTATGCTCTTAAAACATGTAGACATGATGCTCAAAACAAAATCACACAAAAAGATATAAACATGACAAATAGGCAAGTTACAGAAGTTTTTAGCAGTTAACAACAACATGCACTTTTGCAATAGAGATTAATATATCTATATGCACCCTAACATGAATGCAAAGCACACCAACATTCAGAGCATGAAGAGCAGAACATGTGCATATCAAGATCATCATCATAGGATCAACAGGGACAAAGTTACACCACTCACAAGATGCATACATGATGTTAACAATCAGCAGATTTAAGCAGTTTATATCACTCAACAGTTTTGCAATGAAGATTAAGGCATCAATATGAGCAGTAGCATACATGCAAACGCACCCAACATGAAGAGTATCAAGAGATGAACATTGATACATCTCCAACGTATCTATAATTTTTGATTGTTCCATGCTATTATATTACCCCTTTTGGATGTTTATGGGCTTTATTTCACACATCATTTTTGGGCTAACCTACTAACCGGAGGCCCAACCCATATTGCTGTTTTTTTGCCTATTTCAGTATTTCGAAGAAAAAGAATATCAAACAGAGTCCAAACGGAATGAAACCTTCGGGGGCATGATTTTTGGAACGTACATGATCCGGAGAGCTTGGAGTGCAAGTCAAGAAGCTTCCGAGGAAGCCACAAGATAGGAGGCCGCGCCCCCCTGTAGGGCGCTCCCCTGTCTTGTGGGCCCCTCGGGCGGCCACCGACGTACTTCTTCCTCCTATATATACCTATGTACCCCGAAAACATCCAAAAGCACCACGAAAAACAATTTCCACCGCCGTAACCTTCTGTATCCGCAAGATCCCATCTTGGAGCCTTCGCGGGCACTCTGCCGGAGGGGGAATCGACCATGGAGGGCTTCTACATCAACATCCTTGCCCCTTCGATGAGTTGTGAGTAGTTTACCATAGACCTATGAGTCCATAGTTATTAGCTAGATGGCTTCTTCTCTCTTTTTGGATCTCAATACAATGTTCTTCCCCTCTCTTGTGGAGATCTATTCGATGTAAACTCTTTT